>NC_085075.1:1853946-2177170 GCF_963662255.1 Cinclus cinclus | reverse complement strand
TCCATTTTTTTCCATGCCAAGAAACTGCGGAGCGCACCCAACTTTTCCAAGCCCTTCTCCCCATCCCTGCGGGGTCACCTGCAGCGTGGAGAGGAGTCCACTTCCTCTTCCTCTCCTTGACCAGGGCGGAGGCGCCGTGGCTGGTGAGCACCTGCACGCAGTCGCTGGAGCCGCGCTCGGTGGCCAGGTAGAGCGCGGTGCGGCCCTTGTGGTCCCGCACGTCCAGGTTCACCAGGGTCTCAGCCAGAGCCTTGAGGGCTTCACAGTGACCATTGTAGGCCTGGGGACAGCAGGGACACAGCTTGGGCGTGGACGTGGTGTTAGAGTGTCCCCAAGGGAGGTGAAGTGACCCCAAGAGAGATAAAGTGTCCCCAAAGGAGGTAAAGTGTCCCCAAGGGAGGCAAAGTGACCCCAAGAGAGTCAAGGTGTCCCCAAGGGAGGTAAAGTGTCCCCAAGAGAGATAAAGTGTCCCCAAGGGAGGTGAAGGGACCCTAAGAGAGATAAAGTGTCCCCAAGGGAGGTGAAGTGTCCCCAGGGAGTCAAAGTGACCCCAAGGGAGCCAAGTGACCCTCAGGTACCCAAAGTGTCCTTCTCAGAACCCTTCCAGGACCTACAGGAGCCCAGGACACCCCAAAAACCCTCCAAGACCATACCAGGACCCTCCCAGAACACCCCAAAACCCTTCCAGGACCTTCCCAGGACACCCCAGAATCCTTCCAAGACCTCCCCAGAATACCCCAGGACCCAGCAGGACCCCAGGACACCCCAAAAACCCTTCCAAGACCTTCCCAGGACACCCCAGAACCCTTCCAGGACCCAGCACGATACCCCAAAAACCCTTCCAGGACCCCAAGATACCCTAGAACCCTTCCAGGACCTTCCCAGGACACCACAAAAACCCTTCCAGGACCCAGCAAGGCACTCCAAGAACCCTTCCAGGACCCAGCAGGACCCCAGGACACCCCAAAAACCCTTCCAGGAGCTTCCCAGGACACCCCAGAACCCTTCCAGGACCCAGCAGGACACCCCAAAAACCCTTCCAGCACCCTCCCAGGATACCCTAGAACCCTTCCAGGACCCCAGGATACCCCAGAACCCTTCCAGGACCCTACCAGGACCTGCAGGAACTCACAGCTAAGTGCAAAGGGCTGACTGGGACGGTGCTTTCCACGTCCTCCAGGCAGTTAAACGACATTTCCAGCAGCTGCAACAGCAACAGCACAAATCCAGCAAAAATCCCAAAACTCCCCAAAAATCCCAAATTCAGGATGTGACATTCCCTGAGCTGCCTGTGCGTGCACAAGCAAAAATCCCCCAAAAAAATCCCAAAAATCCCCAAAATCCCAAATTCGGGATGTGACAATTCCCTGAGCTGCCTGTGGGTGCAGGAGCTAAAATCCCCCCAAAAAATCCCAAAAATCCCAAATAAATCCCAAATTTGGGATGTGACATTCCCTGAGCTGCCTGTGGGTCCAAGGGCAAAAATCCCCAAAAAATCCCAAAAATTCCAAAATCCCAAATTTGGGATGTGACATTCCCTGAGCTGGCTGTGTGTGGACAAGCAAAAATCCCAAAAAAATCTCCAAAATCCCAAATTTGGGATGTGACGTTCCCTGAGATGCCTGTGGGTGCAGAAGCAAAAATCCCAAATAAATCCCAAATTTGGGATGTGACATTCCCTGAGCTGCCTGTGGGTCCAAGGGCAAAAATCCCCAAAAAATCCCAAAAATTCCAAAATCCCAAATTTGGGATGTGACATTCCCTGAGCTGGCTGTGTGTGGACAAGCAAAAATCCCAAAAAAATCTCCAAAATCCCAAATTTGGGATGTGACGTTCCCTGAGATGCCTGTGGGTGCAGAAGCAAAAATCCCAAATAAATCCCAAATTTGGGATGTGACATTCCCTGAGCTGCCTGTGGGTCCAAGGGCAAAAATCCCCAAAAAATCCCAAAAATTCCAA
The DNA here is from genome assembly GCF_963662255.1 of Cinclus cinclus. Classification (NCBI taxonomy): domain Eukaryota; kingdom Metazoa; phylum Chordata; class Aves; order Passeriformes; family Cinclidae; genus Cinclus; species Cinclus cinclus. The sequence continues at coordinate 2,175,211 of NC_085075.1, read as the reverse complement.
AATCCCAAATTTGGGATGTGACATTCCCTGAGCTGGCTGTGTGTGGACAAGCAAAAATCCCAAAAAAATCTCCAAAATCCCAAATTTGGGATGTGACGTTCCCTGAGATGCCTGTGGGTGCAGAAGCAAAAATCCCAAATAAATCCCAAATTTGGGATGTGACATTCCCTGAGCTGCCTGTGGGTCCAAGGGCAAAAATCCCCAAAAAAATCCCAAAAATTACAAAATCCCAAATTTGGGATGTGACATTCCCTGAGCTGGCTGTGGGTGCAGGAGCAAAAATCCCAAAAAATCCAAAAAATCCCCAAAATCCCAAATTTGGGATGTGACGTTCCCTGAGCTGCCTGTGGGCGCTGCTAATCCAGAATTCCCAATTTTCCTGATCCAGAGAAAGTCCAAAATCCTGATCCCAAAATTTCCCTTTTTCCTGGGAATATTTTCCCACTTTTCTGGGAGGATTTTCCCTGTTTTCCTGGGAATATTTTCCCACTTTTCTGGGAGGATTTCCCCTGTTTTCCTGGGAATATTTTCCCACTTTTCTGGGAGGATTTCCCCTGTTTTCCTGGGAATATTTTCCCACTTTTCTGGGAGGATTTCCCCTGTTCTCCTGGGAATATTTTCCCACTTTTCTGGTAGGATTTCCCCTGTTTTCCTGGGAATATTTTTCCCACTTTTCTGGGAGCATTTTCCCTGTTCTCCTGGGAATATTTTCCCACTTTTCTGGGAGGATTTCCCCTGTTTTCCTGGAAAGATTTTCCCAGTTTTCTGGGAGGATTTTCCCTGTTCTCCTGGGAATATTTTCCCACTTTTCTGGGAGGATTTTCCCTGTTCTCCTGGGAATATTTTCCCATTTTTCTGGGAGGATTTTTCCTGTTTTCCTGGGAATATTTTCCCACGTTTCTGGGAGGATTTTCCCTGTTCTCCTGGGAATATTTTCCCACTTTTCTGGTAGGTTTTTTCCTGTTTTCCTGGGAATATTTTCCCACTTTTCTGGGAGGATTTTTCCTGTTCTCCTGGGAATATTTTCCCACTTTTCTGGTAGGATTTTCCCTGTTTTCCTGGGAATATTTTCCCACTTTTCTGGGAGGATTTTTCCTGTTTTCCTGGGAATATTTTCCCACGTTTCTGGGAGGATTTTCCCTGTTCTCCTGGGAATATTTTCCCACTTTTCTGGGAGGATCTCCCCTGTTCTCCTGGGAATATTTTCCCACTTTTCTGGTAGGATTTCCCCTGTTTTCCTGGAAATATTTTCCCACGTTTCTGGGAGGATTTTCCCTGTTCTCCTGGGAATATTTTCCCACTTTTCTGGGAGGATCTCCCCTGTTCTCCTGGGAATATTTTCCCACTTTTCTGGGAGGATTTCCCCTGTTTTCCTGGAAATATTTTCCCACGTTTCTGGGAGGATTTTCCCTGTTCTCCTGGGAATATTTTCCCTCTTCCCTGAGGCTCAGGGGTCCCTCACCAGCTCCAGGTTCTGCCTGTTTCCATAGGCAGCCGCGTAGTGGACAGCGGTGTAGCCCTGCTTGTCCCGCAGGGAGGGGTCAGCACCGTTGTCCAGCAGGAATTCCAAACAGCTGGAATGGCAAGACAGAGGAAAAGAGAAGGAAAAAGGTGAAAAACATCTGTAGGGAAAGGTCTGGAATCCCAAAGCAGGAATCTCCCAGAGCAGGGAGGGCAGGGTTGGCCCCAGGATGAGGGTGGGTGTTTCCTTGCCCCGGAGAGAGAATTCCCAGCAGAATTCCCAGTAAAACTCCCAGTAAAATTCCCAGCAGAATTCCCATCAAAATTCCCAGAAAATTCCCAGCAAATTCCCATCCATTTCCCATCAAAATTCCCAGCAGAATTCCCAGTAAAATTCCCAGCAAATACCTATCCATTTCCTATCAAAATTCCCAGCAGAATTCCCATCAAAATTCCCAGAAAATTCCCAGTAAATTCCCAGCAAATTCCTATCAAACTCCCAGAATTCCCAGCAAAATTTCCAGCAAATTCCCAGCAAAATTCCCAGCAGAATTCCCAGCAAAATTCCCAGAAAATTCCTATCAAATTCCCAGAAAATTTCCAGCAAAATTCCCATCAAAATTCCCAGCATATACCCAGTAAATTCCCAGCAAATTCCTGTCAAATTCCCAGTAAACCCCCAGTATATTCCCAGGAAATTCCCATCAGATTCCCAGTAAATCCCAGAAAATTCCCAGTGTATTCCCAGCAAATTCCCATCAAAATCCCAGCAAAATTCCCAGGAAATTTCAGTGAATTCCCAGCAAATTCCCAGCCGAGCACTCACAAAAACGCCTCCTTCAGCCTGGACTCCTTCAGGGGCTCCTCGTCACTGCTTCCTGAATGAGTCTCTGCTCTGAAACGTCACCAGTGCCACCTCAGGCAGGTGACAACACCCACGGGGACACCCCAGTGCCACCAGTGCCACCTCAGGCTGGTGACAACGCCCACGGGGACACCCCGGTGCCACCAGTGCCACCTCAGGCTGGTGACAACGCCCACGGGGACACCCCAGTGCCACCAGTGCCACCTCAGGCTGGTGACAACACCCACGGGGACACCCCGGTGCCACCAGTGCCACCTCAGGCTGGTGACAACACCCACGGGGACACCCCAGTGCCACCAGTGCCACCTCAGGCTGGTGACAACACCCACGGGGACACCCCGGTGCCACCAGTGCCACCTCAGGCTGGTGACAACACCCACGGGGACACCCCAGTGCCACCCCCAGTGCCACCTCAGGCTGGTGACAACACCCACGGGGACACCCCAGTGCCACCAGTGCCACCTCAGGCTGGTGACAACGCCCACGGGGACACCCCGGTGCCACCAGTGCCACCTCAGGCTGGTGACAACACCCACGGGGACACCCCGGTGCCACCAGTGCCACCTCAGGCTGGTGACAACACCCACGGGGACACCCCGGTGCCACCAGTGCCACCTCAGCCTGGTGACAACACCCACGGGGACACCCCGGTGCCACCAGTGCCACCTCAGGCTGGTGACAACGCCCACGGGGACACCCCAGTGCCACCAGTGCCACCTCAGCCTGGTGACAACACCCACGGGGACACCCCGGTGCCACCAGTGCCACCTCAGGCTGGTGACAACACCCACGGGGACACCCCAGTGCCACCAGTGCTACCTCAGGCTGGTGACAACGCCCACGGGGACACCCCAGTGCCACCCCCAGTGCCACCTCAGGCTGGTGACAAAACCCCCAGGGACAGCATAGTGTCACCTCCAGTGCCAGCAGTGCCATGTTGGGTTGGTGACAATGCCTATGGAGACACCATGGTGCCACCCTCAGTGCCACCAGCGCCACCTCGGGCTGGTGACACCCTGGTGTCACCAGTGCCACCTCAGGCATGTGCCAGCGGTGCCCCCAGTCCCACCCCCTCACCTGCAGTAGGTGTCCGTGGTGCCCCCCCAGTCTCACCTGTCGTAGGTGCCAGCAGTGCCCCCAGTGCCAGTCTCATCTGTGGTAGGTGTCCCCTGATGTCCCCACCCCCCCTCACCTGTACCAGGTGTCTGTCTCACCTGCTGCAGTTGTTTCCCTCCCTCACCTGCAATAGGTGTCTCACCTATCTAGGTGTTTGTTTCCCTCACCTGTCCCAGGTGTTTCCCTCACCTGTCCCAGGTGTCTCCCTCCCTCACCTGCGGTAGGTGTCTCACCTGTCCAGGTGCTTCCCTCCCTCACCTATCCAGGTATCTCTCACCCACAGGAGGTGTTTCACCTGTCCCAGGTGTCTCACCTGCGGTAGGTGTCTCACCTGTCCAGGTGTTTGTTTCCCTCACCTGCCCCAGGTGTTTCCCTCACCTGCTGTAGGTGTTTCCCTCACTTGTCCCAGGTGTCTCCCTCCCTCACCTGCAGCAGGTGTCTCACCTGTCCAGGTGTCTCTCACTTGCGGTAGGTGTCTCACCTGTCCAGGTGTTTGTTTCCCTCACCTGCCCCAGGTGTTTCCCTCACTTGTCCCAGGTGTCTCCCTCCCTCACCTGCAGCAGGTGTCTCACCTGCGCAGGTGTCCCTCACCTGCGGTAGGTGTCTCACCTGTCCCAGGTGCCTCTCACCTGCGGTAGGTGTTTCCCTCACTTGTCCCAGGTGTCTCCCTCCCTCACCTGCAGCAGGTGTCTCACCTGTCCCAGGTGTCTCTCACCTGCGGTAGGTGTTTCCCTCACTTGTCCCAGGTGTTTCCCTCCCTCACCTGCAGCAGGTGTCTCACCTGTCCCAGGTGTCTCTCACCTGCGGTAGGTGTCTCACCTGTCCCAGGTGTCTCTCACCTGCGGTAGGTGTCTCACCTGTCCCAGGTGCCTCTCACCTGCGGTAGGTGTTTCCCTCACTTGTCCCAGGTGTCTCCCTCCCTCACCTGCAGCAGGTGTCTCACCTGTCCCAGGTGTCTCTCACCTGCGGTAGGTGTTTCCCTCACTTGTCCCAGGTGTTTCCCTCCCTCACCTGCAGCAGGTGTCTCACCTGTCCCAGGTGTCTCTCACCTGCAGCAGGTGTCTCACCTGTCCCAGGTGTCTCTCACCTGCGGTAGGTGTCTCACCTGTCCCAGGTGTCTCTCACCTGCGGTAGGTGTCTCACCTGTCCCAGGTGTCTCTCACCTGCGGTAGGTGTCCGAGGCAGCCGCGTAGTGCAGGGCCGTGCAGCCTTTCCCGTCGGGCTCGTTGACCGCAGCCCCGGCCGTCAGCAGCGTCACCGTGCACTGGTAGCTGCCGTTGGCCGCCGCGTAGTGCAGGGGGGTCCTGGGGACACACGGGGACAGAGGGGTCAGCACGGCCCGAGAGCTCACCTGGAACAGGGCTGGCAACCCAGAACCTTCCAGGACCTTCCCAGGACACCCTCAAACCCTTCCAGGACCTTCCCAGGACACCCTGAAAACCTTTCCAGGACCCAGAACATCCCAGAAACCCTTCTAAGACCCAGCAGGAGCTTAGAACATTCTGGAAACCCTTCCAGGACCCTCCCAGGACACCCTGAAAACCCTTCCAGGACCTACAAGAGCCCAGAATATCCCAGAACCCTTCCAGGACCTGCACTAGCCCAGGACACCCCAAGAACTCGTTCAGGACTATCCCAGGACCCAGGATATCCCAGAAACCCTTCCAGGACCCAGTAGGAGCTTAGAACATTCTGGGAACCCTTCCAGGACCCTGCAGGAACCCAGGACACCCAGAATCCTTCCAAAACCCTTCCAGGACACTGAGAATCTTTCCAGGACCCAACAGGAGCTTAGAACATTCTGGAAATCCTTCCAGGACTCTCCCAGGACACCCTGAAAACCCATCCAGGATCTACAGGAGTCCAGAACACCCCAGAACCTTCCAGGATCTGTAGTATCCCAGGACACCCCAAGAACCCTTTCAGGACTATCCCAGGAGCCAGAGCATCCCAGAAACCCTTCTAGGACCCAGCAGGAGCTTAGAACATTCTGGAAATCTTTCCAGGACCCTCCCAGAATACCCAAGAACCCTTCCAGGACCATCCCAGGACCCAGGACATCCCAGAAACCCTTCCAGGACCTGCAGGAGCCCAGAACACCCCAGAACCCTTCCAGGACTCTCCCAGGACACCCTGAAAACCCTTCCAGGATACTTTGGGAGCCCTTCCAGGACCTGCAAGAACCTTTCCAGGACCTTCCCAAGACACCCAGAATCCTTCCAGGACACTTTAGGAGCCCTTCCAGGACCTCCCAGATTTTGGGGTTCTGGGAATGTCCCCCCTAGGCTGGGAGGGGGTCCCGGGGCCGCTCACCTCCCAAATTTGTCTCTCCTCCTCAGGTCAGCGCCGCTGCTCAGCAGCAGGTTCAGACATTCCACGTTCCTGCAGGGGGGACAGGGGGTCAGGGACACAAAAATGTCCACAAGGTACCCAAAAATGTACCCAAGGCACGCAAAGTGTCCCCAAGGCACCCAAAAATGCCCCCAGGGTAACCAAAATGTCCCCAGGGTAACCAAAATGTCCCCAAGGTACCCAAAAATGTACCCAAAATTGCCCACAAGGCACCCAAAATGTCCCCAAGACACTCAAAGTGTCCTCAAGGCATCCAAAGTGTCCCCAAGGTACCCAAAATGTCCCCAAGGTACTCAAAATGTCCCCAAGTAACCTAAAATGTCCCTAAGGTACCCAAAACTGTCCCACAGGTACATAAAGTGTCCCCAGCTGTCGCCAAGTGCCCCCTTTTCCCCCCAGCTGTCCCCAGGTGTGTCCCCATGTCCCCAGCAGTCCCCATGTCCCCAGGTATGTCCCCTGGTGTCCCCAGGTATGTCCCCAGGTGTCCCCAGGTGTGTCCCCAGGTGTCCCCAGGTATGTCCCCAGGTGTCCCCACCCTCCAGAGGCGGCGGCGTGCAGGCAGGTCCTGCCCAGGCTGTCGGGGGTGTTCATGTCCCTGTGTGCCCATATCCCCATATCCCTGTATCCCCATGTCCCCAGGTGTGTCCCCAGGTGTGTCCCCAGGTGTCCCCAGGTGTGTCCCCAGGTGTCCCCACCCTCCAGAGGCGGCGGCGTGCAGGCAGGTCCTGCCCAGGCTGTCGGGGGTGTTCATGTCCCTGTGTGCCCATATCCCCATATCCCTGTATCCCCATGTCCCCAGGTGTGTCCCCAGGTGTGTCCCCAGGTGTGTCCCCAGGTGTCCCCACCCTCCAGAGGCGGCGGCGTGCAGGCAGGTCCTGCCCAGGCTGTCGGGGGTGTTCATGTCCCTGTGTGCCCATATCCCCATATCCCTGTATCCCCATGTCCCCAGGTGTGTCCCCAGGTGTGTCCCCAGGTGTCCCCAGGTGTCCCCCCAGGTGTCCCCACCCTCCAGAGGCGGCGGCGTGCAGGCAGGTCCTGCCCAGGCTGTCGGGGGTGTTCATGTCCCTGTGTGCCCATATCCCCATATCCCTGTATCCCCATGTCCCCAGGTGTGTCTCCAGGTGTCCCCAGGTGTGTCCCCAGGTGTCCCCACCCTCCGGAGGCGGCGGCGTGCAGGCAGGTCCTGCCCAGGCTGTCGGGGGTGTTCATGTCCCTGTGTGCCCATATCCCCATATCCCTGTATCCCCATGTCCCCAGGTGTGTCCCCAGGTGTGTCCCCAGGTGTCCCCAGGTGTGTCCCCAGGTGTCCCCACCCTCCAGAGGCGGCGGCGTGCAGGCAGGTCCTGCCCAGGCTGTCGGGGGTGTTCATGTCCCTGTGTGCCCATATCCCCATATCCCTGTATCCCCAGGTGTGTCCCCAGGTGTCCCCAGGTGTGTCCCCAGGTGTCCCCACCCTCCAGAGGCGGCGGCGTGCAGGCAGGTCCTGCCCAGGCTGTCGGGGGTGTTCATGTCCCTGTGTGCCCATATCCCCATATCCCTGTATCCCCATGTCCCCAGGTGTGTCCCCAGGTGTGTCCCCAGGTGTGTCCCCAGGTGTGTCCCCAGGTGTGTCCCCAGGTGTCCCCACCCTCCGGAGGCGGCGGCGTGCAGGCAGGTCCTGCCCAGGCTGTCGGGGGTGTTCATGTCCCTGTGTGCCCATATCCCCATATCCCTGTATCCCCATGTCCCCAGGTATGTCCCCAGGTGTGTCCCCAGGTGTCCCCAGGTGTGTCCCCAGGTGTCCCCACCCTCCAGAGGCGGCGGCGTGCAGGCAGGTCCTGCCCAGGCTGTCGGGGGTGTTCATGTCCCTGTGTGCCCATATCCCCATATCCCTGTATCCCCAGGTGTGTCCCCAGGTGTCCCCAGGTGTGTCCCCAGGTGTCCCCACCCTCCAGAGGCGGCGGCGTGCAGGCAGGTCCTGCCCAGTCTGTCGGGGGTGTTCATGTCCCTGTGTGCCCATATCCCCATATCCCTGTATCCCCATGTCCCCAGGTATGTCCCCAGGTGTGTCCCCAGGTGTGTCCCCAGGTGTGTCCCCAGGTGTCCCCACCCTCCGGAGGCAGCGGCGTGCAGGCAGGTCCTGCCCAGGCTGTCGGGGGTGTTGATGTCGAAGCCGGCTGACAGAACGTGCTCGTTGCTCAGCGAGGACACGATGCTGTACAGCTGCCCTGGGGACACAGGGACACACGGGTCACCTCAGGGTCCCCAGGGTCGCCTGAGTGTCACTAAATGTCACCTGGGGGTCACCAGGGTCATCTCAGTGTCACCTCAGTGTCACCAGGGTCACCTGAGTGTGAACAGCATCAGCTGGGTATCACCAGGGGTCACCTCTGTGTCACCAGCATCACCTGGGTGTCACCGAGGTCACCTCAGGGTCACCTCTGTGTCACCAGGGTCACCTGAGTGTCACCAAGAGTCACCTGGGTGTCACCAAGGTCATCTCAGTGTCACCAAGAGTCACCCGAGTGTCACCAAGAGTCACCTGTGTGTCACCAGGGTCACCTGGGTATCACCAAGAGTCACCTGAGTGTCACCAGGTGCCCCCAGGTGTGTCACCAGTGCCACCTTGGTTTTGCCAGGGTCACCTCTGTGTCACCAGGGTCACCCTACTATCCCCAGGGTCACCTGGGTGTCACCAAGGGTGATTTCAGTGCCCCCAAGGTCACTTTGCTGTCCCCAGCGTGACATGGGTGTCCCCAAGGGTAATTTTGGTGTGCCCAAGGTGATTCTGGTGTCCCCAGGGTGTCCCCAGGGGTAATTTCGGCGTCCCCAGGGTGATTTTGGAGCCCCCAGGGTGTCCCCAGGGTGTCCCCAGGGTGACGTGGGTGTCCCCAGGGTCACTCTGGCACACAGGGCCAGGTGGGGACACTCACCTGAGGAGAGCAGCTTGCGGCAGCAGTCGGAGAAGCCGAAGAGCACAGCCAGGTGCAGAGGGAACATGTCATGGATACCACGCCTGGGAGAGACCAGTGAGGGAATGGGACTGAGACTGGGACTGGGAATGGGGAGTGGGAATGGGAATTGGGAATGGGAATTGGACTGGGAATGGGAATGGGGAATGGGGAATGGGAATGGGGAATGGGACTGGGACTGGGGAATGGGAATGGGGAATGGGAATGGGGAATGGGAATCGGACTGGGAATGTGAACGGGAATGGGAATGGGGAATGGGACGGGGAAAGGGAATGGGACTGGGACGGGGAAAAGGAATGGGACTGGGACAGGGAATGGGAATGGGACTGGGACGGGGAAAAGGAATGGGACTGGGGCAGCAGCAGCATCAGGAAATCCCAGCAACATTCCCAGGAAAATCCCAGAACCCTTCTAGAACTGTCCCAGACCATTCCCTGCTCCCTTCCAGGACCCTCCCAGCCGGTTCCCTGCTCCCTGCCAGGACCTGGCTCTCACCTGGCCGTGTCAGCCCCGTTGGTCATCAAGGTGCTGATGAGCAGCTCGTGGCCGTAGCGGGCAGCCACGTGCAGGGGGGTGTTCCCAAAGCGATCCGCACAGTCGATCTCGCTGCCTGCGGGACGGCATTCCCAGGAATCACAACATTCCCAGATATCACAACATCCCGGGAATCAAAAACATTCCCAGATATCACAACATTCCCAGGAATCACAACATTCCCAGATATCACAACATCCCGGGAATCAAAAACATTCCCAGATATCACAACATTCCCAGGAATCACAACATTCCCAGATATCACAACATCCCGGGAATCAAAAACATTCCCAGATATCACAACATTCCCAGGAATCACAACATTCCCAGATATCACAACATCCCGGGAATCAAAAACATTCCCAGATATCACAACATTCCCAGGAATCACAACATTCCCAGATATCACAACATCCCGGGAATCAAAAACATTCCCAGATATCACAACATTCCCAGGAATCACAACATTCCCAGATATCACAACATCCCGGGAATCAAAAACATTCCCAGATATCACAACATTCCCAGGAATCACAACATTCCCAGATATCACAACATCCCGGGAATCAAAAACATTCCCAGATATCACAACATTCCCAGGAATCACAACATTCCCAGATATCACAACATCCCGAGAATCACAACATTCCCGGGAATCACAACATTCCCAGATATCACAACATTCCTGGATATCACAACATTCCCAGATATCACAACATCCCAGGAATCACAACATCCCCGGGAATCACAACATTCCCAGATATCACAACATCCCGGGAATCACAACATTCCCAGGAATCACAACATTCCCAGATACCACAACATCCCCGGAATCACAACATCCCAACGAATCACCACATTCCTGGATATCACAACATTCCCGGGAATCACAATATCCCCAGCATTCACAACATCCCTGGGAATCACAACATTCCCACAAATTACAACAATCCCAGGAATCACAACATCCACCAGAATCACAACATTCCAGGAATCACAACATCCACGGGAATCACAACATTCCAGGAATCACAACATCCACGGGAATCACAACATTCCAGGAATCACAACATTCCCAGATACCACAAAATTCCCAGGTATCACAGTATTCCCAGGAATCACATCATCCCCAGGAATCACAACATCCCTTGGAATCACAACATTCCCAGAATTCACAACATTCACAGCACTCACTACATCCCCGGGAATGAACAACATCCCTGGGAATCACAAAATTCACAGCATTCCCGGGATTCACAAAATTCACATTATTCACAGCATTCCCGGGATTCACAACATTCCCAAAATCCCCAACATTCCCAGAATTCACAGCATGCCTGGGATTCACAATATTCCCAAAGCCCCCAACATTCCCAACATTCACAGAATTCAGAACATTCCCAATGTTCGTAACATTCCCAACATTCCTGGAATTCACAACATTCCAAACATTCCCAAAATTCACAGCATTCCTGGGATTCACAACATTTCCCAACAGTCCTTAAGTTCCCAACATTCCCAGAATTCCAGGGAGTTCCCAACATTCACAACATTCCCAGAATTCCCAACATTCCTGGGATTCCAAACATTCCCGGGATTGCAAACATTCCCAACATTCAAAAAATTCCTAACATTCCTGGGATTCCAAAAATTCACAACGTTCCCAGAATTCCAGGGAATTCCCACCATTCACAGCATTATTCCCAGAATTCCCAACATTCCGAAAATTCACAACATTCCAAAACCCCACAAGATTCCAGGGATTCACAACATTCCCAGAATTCCAAAATTCCCGGAATTCCAGCACTGACCGTTCTGGATGAGGATCTGCGAGCGCGTGAAGCGGCCGTGGATCGCTGCCATGTGCAGGGGGCTCTTCCCTTCCTTGCTCTGGGAAAGGACCCGAAGAGGGTTCAGACACACCCCAAAAAAATCCCAAAAACCCCAAATACACCCAGAGGGTTCAGACACACCCCAAAAAAATCCCAAAAACCCCAAATACACCCAGAGGGTTCAGACGCACCCCAAAAAAATCCCAAAAACCCCAAATACACCCAGAGGGTTCAGACGCAACCCAAAACCATCTGAAAAACCTCAAATACACCCAGAGGGGTCAGACACACCCCAAAAAAATCCCAAAAGCCCCAAATACACCCAGGGGGGTCAGACACACCCGAAAACCAACCCCAAAACCCCAGGAGGGGTCAGACATGCCCCAAAACCTTCCCCATCTCACTAACCCCAAATCTCATGGATCCCACACCTGGAGCCACACCACAACACCTCACAACCCCAAACCCCAAACCCCCACAGCTGAACCCCAAAGTCCAAACTCAAACCCACACCTGAACCCCAAATGTGCACCCCAAATCCTCCCAGACCTGCACCCCAAACCCTAACCCCTCCCAGACCTAAACCACAAACCCCAAACCCCAGACCCACACCCCAAACCCTACACCCCAAACCATCCACACCTGAACCCCAAACCTGTGCCCCAAACCCTGCACGCACCCCAAACCCCCCACACCTGCACCCCAAACCCAAACCCCCACACCTGAACCCCAAACCTGCACCCCAAATTCCCCCAGACCTACACCCCAAACCCTGCAGACCCCAGACCCGCACCCCACACCCAGCACCCCAAACCCCCCCAGACCTACACCCCAAACCCCAACCCCCCAGACCTACACCCCAAACCTCAAACCCCCACACCTACACCTCAAACCCCAAACCCGCATCCCAAACCCTGCATCCCAAATCCCCCACACCTGCACCCCAAATCCCCCCTGACCTGCACCCCAAACCCCACACCACACATCCGTACCCCATACCCAAACCCCACACCCTACACCCATAGCCCACACCCGTACCCCACACCCCACACCTGCACCCCACACCCCACACCCATACCCCACACCCCACACCTGTACCCCACACCCGTACCCCACACCTGTACCCCACACCTGTACCCCAAACCCGTACCCCACACCCCACACCTGCACCCCACACCCCACACCCGTACCCCATACCCCACACCTGTACCCCACACCTGCACCCCACACTCCACACCCCACACCTGTACCCCACACCTGTACCCCAAACCCGTACCCCACACCCCACACCCCACACCTGTACCCCACACCTGTACCCCAAACCCGTACCCCACACCCCACACCCGTACCCCACACCCCACTCCTGCACCCCACACCCCACACCCGTACCCCACACCCCAATCCTGCACCCCACACCCCACACCTGCACCCCACACCCCACACCCCACACCCGTACCCCACACCCCACTCCTGCACCCCACACCCCACACCCCACACCTGCACCCCACACCCCACACCCGTACCCCACACCCCACTCCTGCACCCCACACCCCACACCCCACACCTGTACCCCACACCTGTACCCCAAACCCGTACCCCACACCCCACACCTGTACCCCACACCCGTACCCCACACCCCACACCCCACACCTGTACCCCACACCTGTACCCCAAACCCGTAGCCCACACCCCACACCTGCACCCCACACCTGCACCCCACACCCCACACCCCACACCTGCACCCCACACCCCACACCCGTACCCCACACCCCACTCCTGCACCCCACACTCCACACCCCACACCTGTACCCCACACCTGTACCCCAAACCCGTACCCCACACCCCACACCTGTACCCCACACCCGTACCCCACACCCCACACCCCACACCTGCACCCCACACCCCACACCTGTACCCCACACCCCACACCTGTACCCCACACCCCACACCTGCACCCCACACCCCACACCCGTACCCCACACCCCACACCCGTACCCCACACCCCACACCTGCACCCCACACCCGTACCCCACACCCCACACCTGTACCCCACACCCCACACCTGTACCCCACACCCCACACCTGCACCCCACACCCCACACCCGTACCCCACACCCCACACCCGTACCCCACACCCCACTCCTGCACCCCACACCCCACACCCCACACCTGCACCCCACACCCCACACCTGTACCCCACACCCCACACCTGTACCCCACACCCCACACCTGCACCCCACACCCCACACCCGTACCCCACACCCCACTCCTGCACCCCACACTCCACACCCCACACCTGCACCCCACACCCCACACCTGGAAGTTGACGTCGGCGCCGTTGTTGACGAGGATCTCGAGGCAGAGCGCGCCGTTGGTGGAGACGGCGGCGAAGTGCAGCGGGGTGAAGCCTTTGTCGTTGGGCTGGTTCACGTTGGCTCCCACGTTCACCAGCTCGTTGGCCACCGCGTCCTGCCCCATGTAACACGCGATGTGCAGAGCCGTGTTCCCAAAAGAGTTGGGCTCGTCGATCTGGGGGGAGACATGGCCTTGTGGGGTCTGGGGGACTGTGGGGTGCGTGGGATCTGTGGGGTCTGGATTGTGGGGTGTGTGAGACTGAGGTCTGGGGGATTGTGGGATTGTGGGGTGTGTGGGATTGTGGGGTCTGTGGGATTGCGGGGTCTGTGAGATTGGGGGATTGCGGGGCGTGTGGAATTGTGATATCCGTGGGATTGTGAGGTTTGTGGGATCTGTGGAGTCTGTGGGACTGTGGGATTGTGGGGTCTGTGGGATTGTGATATCCACAGGATTTTGGGGTGTGCGGGATTGTGGGGTCTGCGGGATTGTGGGGTCTGTGGGATTGTGGGGTCCCTGGGATTATGCAGTGTGCGGGGTCTCTGGGGTTCCTGGGATTGTGGAGTCCATGGGGTTGTGGGGTGTGCAGGGATCCTGGGATTGTGGGGTGTGGGGGTCTCTGGGGTTCCTGCGATTGTGGGGTCTGTGGGATTTGGGAGATCTGTGGGATGTGTGGGATTGTGGGGTGCGTGGGACCCATGGGATCTGTGGGATCCATGGGGTGTATGGGACCTGTGGGACCTGTGGGGTGTGTGGGGTCCATGAGATCTGTGGGGTCTATGGGATTTATGGGATCCATGGGGTATGTGGGGTCCATGGGATCCGTGGAGTTTGGGAGTTCAGGATGGGGAAAGGTGGATGAAGAGAACACAAAGGTCCTGTCACTGTCCCGGGATCCTGTCACCTTCCCAGGGATCCCGTCACCACCCAGGGATCCTGTCACCACCCTGGGTGAAGCAATTTGTTTCATGGAGATGTGAGAGCAACAGAATCCAGAGGATTTGGGAATTCATGGAGCAAAAAGGCAACTGAGAACTACGCAGAGCTCCTGCCACCACCCAGGGGGAAGGAATTTGGTTCCTTGATCTCAGGGATCAACAAAATCCAGAGGATTTGGGATTTAGGAAGGAAAAAACAACTGAGAACCATGCAGGGGGAATAAATTTGACTCCTTGATTTCAGGGATCAACAAAATCCAGATGATTTGGAATTTAGGAAGGAAAAAAGCAACTAAGAACTAGCCAGGACTCCTGTCACCACTCAGGGTGACAGAATTTGGTTCATGGACCTGCAGAAGCAGTGAAGTCCAGAGGATTTGGGATTTAGGAAGGAAAAAGCAACTGAGAACCACCTGGGGGAAGGAATTTGACACCTTGATCTTGGGGACCAACAAAATCCAGAAGATTTAGGATTTAGGAAGGAAAAAAGCAACTAAGAACTAGCCAGGGCTCCTGTCCCCACCCAGGGCTCCTGTCCCCACCCAGGGTGACAAAATTTGATTTATGGGCCTGCAGAAGCAGTGAAGTCCAGAGGATTTGGGATTTGGGAAGGAAAACACAGCACCCAAGGTTTCTGTCACTAGGGCTCCTGTCCCCACCCAGGCTCCTGTCACACCCAAGGTTTCTGTCACCACCCAAAGCTCTGCCACCACTCCCCCAGCTCCTTTCCCCACCCAAGCCCCCCAGGGCAGGTTCGGGGTCTCACCTCGACCCCCAGCCTGAGGAGGTGACGCACGACCTCGATCTGGCCGCTGGCGGCCGCCGTGTGCAGCAGCGTGTAGCCCTTCCTGTCCTTGCACAGCACGTCGGCCCCGCGCGCCAGCAGCAGCTTCAGCACCTCCAGGTGACCTGGGGGACAGCAACACCGTGACAATATCGTGACAGGAACACTGTGACAACAGCCATGACAACAACAGCAGGACAGCAACAGCATGACAGGAATACTGTGAAAACAGCCATGACAGCAACACCATGACAACAACACCGTGACAAGAACACTGTGACACAAACACTGTGACAACAGCCATGACAGCAACACCATGACAACAATACCGTGACGGGAAATCTGTGACAACAGCCATGACAGCAACAGCAGGACAGCAACACCGTGACAACAATATAGTGACGAGAACACTGTGACAACAGCAGGACAGCAACACCGTGACAACAACATTGTGACAAGAACACAGTGACAAAAACACTGTGACAACAACTATGACAGCAACACCATGACAACAATATTGTGACAAGAACATTGTGACAACAGCCAGGACAGCAACACCAGGACAGCAACACTGTGATAACAGCCATGATAATGCCATGACAACAACACTATGACAGCAACACCAGGACAACAACACCAGGACAACACCCATAACAGCACCTGTGACAACACCACCCGTGACTACAGCTCGGACAGCAACAGCAAGACAGCAGCACCATGACAACAATACCATGACAAGAACACCGTGACTACAGCCAGGACAGCAACACCGTGACAACACCATGACAAGAACACTGTGACTACAGCCAGGACAGCAACAGCAGGACAGCAACACCCGTAACAGCAGCCATGACAGCACCCGTGACAACAATACCGGAACAGCAGCACAATGATAACAGCCGTGATAACAACACTGGGACAACAGCAACGTGACAAGACCACTGTGACAACAGCTGGGGCAGCAACAGCAGGACAGCAACACCATGACAACAATATCATGACAACAAATCCGTGACAACAGCCATGACAGCAACAGCCGTGACAGCAACAGCCGTGACAACAACACCCATAACAACAGCCATGACAACACCCGTGACAACACCAGGACAGCAACACTGTGATAACAACTCCCATAACAACAGCCATGACATGTCGCACCCATGACAACAACATCAGGACAGCAACACTGTGACAGCAATACCATGACAAGAACACTGTGGCAACAGCCATGACAGCAACACCGTGACAACAACACCTATAACTACAACACTGTGACAGCAACGCTGTGACAGCAGCCATGACAACACCAGGACAGCAACACCGTGATAACAGCCATGATAACAACAGCAGGACAGCAACACTGTGACAGCAATACCATGACAAGAACATCGTGACAACAGCCAGGACAGCAACAGACATGACAACAGCTGTGACAATAACACCCGTGATGGCAACACCATGACAGCACCGGAGAGACAAGAATGGGAGGGATAGGAAATCCCAGAGAGACGGGGACAAACAGAGACAGGAAACTCTGGAGAGATGGGAAACACGAGAGAGATGGGAATGGGAGAGATGGGAACGGGACAGATGGGAAACGGGGAAGAGATGGAGAGGAGGGAGAGATGGAGAGGAGGAATGGGAGAGATGGAGAGAGGAAATGAGGGAGATGGAGAGAAGGGAGAGCAGGAGAGGAGGAACGTGGGGGGAAAGCAGCAGGGAACACCCACCCAGGAAGGCAGCCCAGTGCAGGGGCTGCCGGTCCTTCTTGTCACACGTGCTGGGGCTGGCACCTTTGTTGAGCAGCAGGTTCACCATCTGAGGGGTGTGGGGACAGTGTGAGCGGGGCCGCCCCCATGTCCCTGTCCATCCCGATGCCCCAGCACACCCCAATGTCCCTGATGGCCACCCCTGTCCCTGCCCCCTTCAACATCCCTGCCCACCCCGATGTCCCTGACCACCCCTGGCCCTGCTGCCCATCCTGATGCCTCTGCCACCCCTGTCCCTGTCACCCTGATGTCCCTGCTGCCCATCCACACCCTTGGCCACCCCGACACTCCTGCCCACCCCTGTCCACCCTTGTCCCTGCCACCCCTGTCCCTGCCCACCCTGTCCCAGGTGCCCACCTCGAGGTGGCCGCTGTGCACGGCGTGGTGCAGCGCCGTGCGCCCGGTGCGGTCGGCCACGTTGACGGTGCTCAGCAGGGGCACCAGGGCCTCCACACACTTGGTGGCCCGGTTGGCAGCAGCCACGTGCAGCGGCGTCTGCCAGTGCTTGTCGCGGGCATTGACATCGGCCGAGTGCTTGAGGAGCAGGTGTAGGGCTTTCTGCGGGGTGGGAGAACAGAGAGACGCTCAGGCACAGCCCCAGGAACCACCCAGATCCCAATCCCTGGTGATTCCAGAGCTGTGGGATGCTCCCTGAGCCTCCAAAGGAAGGAGCTGTTTGTGTCCCTGGGTGGGGGTTTCTCTCAGGGTGTGAGCTGGGAGAAGAGACATTCCCACTGGGAAAGGCCCTGGGGCTGGACTGATGTACCCAGGATGGGACCTGGGCTGTCCCCAGGGCAGGGATTGTCCCCCTGTGCTGGCACTGCTGAGACCCCTCCAGAGCTGGGTCCACTTCTGGGCCCTCAGGGCCACAGAGACATTGAGGGGCTGGAGCAGCAGCAGAAGGGTCTGGAGAAGTCCTGAGGGAGCTGGGAAAGGGGCTCAGCCTGGAGAAAAGGAGGCTCAGGAGGGATCTTGTTACCCCACAACTCCCTGAGGGGAGAGCAGAGCTGGGTGGGGTCGGGCTCTGCTCCCAGGGAACACCAGGATGAGAAGAAACAACCCCAGATTCCTCCAGGAGAGGTTCAGGATGGGCATCAGGAGGGTTTCCTCATGAAAAAGGCTGTCACGATTTGGGAGGTTTGGAGTCCCCATCCCTGGAGGTGTCCAGGGCCCTGGTGGGAATCAGTCCCAGCTTGGACCTGGAGATCTTTTCCAACCTCCAACCTGGAATCCTGGGAATCCCCCAGCCCTCACCCAGGCTGCTCCAGCTCCATTTCCAGGTGGGACCTGAGCCAGGTGGGCTCATCCCACCCAATCCAGCCCATGAATCCTGGCTGGGGGAAGGAAAACCCCAGAGCTGGGGGAAGAAGCACATGCAGAACCAGGACTGAACGTTCCCCGGTGACTCAGCAGGGCCCAGGGGATGACAAACCTGACCCACTGACCTACATTTGACATTTATTTCCTACCCAGGCTTTGGAAGGCTTCCTGTATTCCCCTCCCTCTGCCATCAGGGCAGAGCTTCCAGGGATCCCGACCGCACAGATCTTCACTCCCAGCACCCCAAAAAAACCAACCCATCACCCCCCAGAGCAAGGAAAGCATTTTGGAAAGGCTCCTTTTGAGAGATGAGCATGCAGAACTTCCCAGGTGGAAAAATGAGGGTGGACTCGCAAAATCCCAGAGAAGAAGCAGGAGCTCCAGGTTTTAGGGATTGTCCACAAAGAAACACCTTCAGGACAGGAGTTCCCACAGAAGGATTTCGAGAGCACCTGAGCAGGAGAATTCCACCCAGGGCTTTGGATCTCCCGCTCCAGCCAACAATTCCTCCCTCTCCAAACCAGGGTGAAGTTAATCAGCATGAAGTCAAATCCACAAAAAAATAAACACCAGGAAAATTTTCCAGGGAGATCTGTTGGGATCAGTTCCCAAGGAACAGGATGGGAGCCCTGACATCCCCCCAGGAGAGCTGAACCTGGAACAAACCCCTGGGGAAGGGATGAAGGCCAAGAGGAGCAAATAGGCAAGTCCCTGGTGGATGGAGGGAAGGCAACGAAGGAGGATTTTTCCCCAGCTCTCTCCAGAACTTTGCATTCCCCAAAACCCAAATCAGGAGGAGAAAATCCCTTTTTTCCCCCAGGAAATGCCTCTCCCCAGAGCACCCACCTCGTGGCGAGAGGCTGCGGCGCGGTGCAGCGGCGTGAGCCACACCGTGTCCTTTGCATTCACATTAGCACCTGTGGGGGGACAACACGGGTTCAGGGGGCTCCCAGAACCCCAAAAAACCCCTCAGCTGCCTCTCCCTGCTGCCCAGAACCCTGCATGAAGCAGGGACCATCCCCATAGGGCTCTGAACATCCCAAATCTTGTTTAACGAGGGACTGGGAATTTTCTGGAGCTTCTCCCTGTTGGGGTCATGCAGGATCATGGCAGCCTCGGGGTTCCCTCTCTCCTCCCTGAGGCTCCAGAGGGTGAGGAGCAGGTGAAGACACTCCAAATTCAACACATGGGGCTCAAACACAACCCAAAACTGAGCAAACACCCCCCCCCCCCCCTCCGGATTTTAGGGGATTTTCTCCAGGATCTCCTCTAAGCATCCCCTTTCTCCAGCACCACACATCCCCCTCCTGGCTCTGGCTGCACCTCAGTTTGAGGATGTGGAAACCTCTTAGGATTATGGCACCATTCCCTAATTCTACCCTGCTGCACCCCAGAGGGGGGGGGGGGGTCTGGGGGGTCCCCCTGGGGCTCACCTGACAGGATAAGCAGCTCAAGGATTGCAACATCTCCAATGTAGGCAGCAGCATGGAGTGGGGTCCGGCGTTCTTGGTCCTTCAGGAGGAGAGAGAAAATCCAGCCGTGAGCTTGGAGGGCTCAGAGAGGCTGGGAAAGGGTCAGGAGAGGCTGGGAAAGGCTGGGAAAGGGTTGTGAGAGGGCTGGGAAAGACTGAGAGAAGGGTGGAAAATGCTGGGAAAGGGATGGGAGAGGCTGGGAAAAGGCTGAGAGAGGGGTGGGAAAGGTTGGAAAATGGTCAGGAGAGGCTGGAAAAGGCTGGAAAAGGGTTGGGAAAAGGTTAGGAATGGTTGGGAAAGGGCTAGGAAAGGTTGGGAAAGGCTGAGAGAGGCAGGGGGCTTGGGAAGTCTGGAAAAGGGTCAGGAGAGGCTGAAAAAGGCTAAGAAAGGGTTGAGAGAGGGCTAGGAAAGGTTGGGAAAGAGCAGGGAAAGACTGGGAGAGCTTCTTCCTCCTCCTCTTCCTCCTCCAGAACTGAGTTGTGAGGGGCTGGAACTGGGAATGAAGTTGGGAATGGAGGTGGAGCAGCAGCAGAAGGGTCTGGAGAAGTCCTGAGGGAGCTGGGAAAGGGACTCAGCCTGGAGAAAAGGAGGCTCAGGAGGGACCTTTTCACCCCACAACTCCCTGAGGGGAGAGCAGAGCTGGGTGGGGTCGGGCTCTGCTCCCAGGGAACACCAGGATGAGAAGAAACAACCCCAAATTCCCCCAGGAGAGGTTCAGGATGGACATCAGGAGGAATTTCCTCATGTAAAAGGTGATCAGGATTTGGAACTGCCCAGGAAGGTTTGGAGTCCCCACCCCTGGAGGTGCCCAAGGAAGGATTTTGGGAGAAGCAAGAGAAGGATGGGGATGGGAGGAATTTGGGGAGCACTGGGTCAGGGATGGGGACGGGAAGGATTTGGGGAGCACCCAGAAAAGGATAGGAAGGATCTGGGGAGGCCCAGGTGAGGAATGGCATGAAAAGGATTTGGGGAGCACCCAGAAAGGGATGGGAAGGATTTTGGAAGCACCAAGAGAGGGATGGGGATGGGAAGGATTTGGGGAGCACCAGGAAAAGGATGGGGACGGGAGGGATTTAGGGAGCCCTGGGTGAGGGATGGAGTTGGGAAGGATTTTGGGGAGCACCAAGTGAGGGATGGGAAGGATTTGGGGAGCATAGAGTAAGGCCTAAAAACAATTTTGGAAGCACCAAGTGAGGGGTGGGGATGAGGATTTGGGGATGGGGACGGGAGGGATTTGGGGAGCCCTGAGGGAGGGACAGGAGTGATTTGGGGAGCACCAGGCCACTGCTGATCCTCACCAGTACATTGATGTTCTCTTTCTGATTGAGCAGCGACCGAACCTCCTCCACATCCCGGTTGAAGATGGCTTGGACCAGAGGGGGCTGCAAGGGACAGGGGGACGAGTGGTGGCAGTGCCAGGGGACACAACGAGAGGTGACAATGACAGGGGACGAGAGATGACAATGCCAGGGCACACAACTGCAGCCCCACAACCCCGGCCTGGCCCAGCCCCAGCACAAGTCCCCACTCCCAGCCCCATGGCAGCACCTCCTTCACCCCAGCCAACCCCTGGGATTGATTTTCCAGCCAGCACTGACATTTTTCCTGCTTTTTCCTCGATAATCAAAATTTGGAATTTTTGGGAAATCCTCCTTGCTTCCCCAGGAGCACAGCAGGGCCGAGATCCCCAGCACCTGCCACCCAAAATTTAGGCACAGCCCGAAATCCCTCTGGGATAGCGATGATCCCTGAACCCCCTTCCTTATTCCCAGGCCTAAAAATTCCATTTTCCTGCAGAAAAATCAGGGGCAGAGCTGCTCTTGGGGTGCTCAGCACCCCCTGATCACTGCTAAGCCCCACAAGGCCCCACTGAGGCTTTTTGGGATGGAGGGATTTGGGTGCTGTGACCCCCCCACCCAAGCTCTGCTCACTCTCCCAAAGTCAGATTTAAAGCTCAAAACCACCAAATTTCGCTTTTTTTCAGCCTCCCTGAGTTCTGTCTGGCAGTGACCCCTTCCCAGCCCTGCCTCATCCAGAAATCAGGGCACTTCCAACCCCGGGAACACATCCTGGGTCAGGGCAAGGCTTTGTCATCTCCCTGGAATGCAGTGGCATCACTTGTTAAGATGCTTTATAAAATAAAAAAAAAGAAAGTTTTGGATTTTTTGTTTTTTTGTTTTTTTTTTCAAAATAAATACTTCAGCAAAGGCTGGAAAACACCAATGGTGCTCCCAAAAGGTTCCGGGTCTGGCCCACGAGAGAGGGGAGTGGTTAGGTTATCCCAAAAAATAAAGTTTTCTTTAGATCAGATGCTGATCTGTCAGATTCCACCCCCCCCCCCCCCCCGCCTTCCTCCATCCCTTCCCAATCCCAATTTCCCCCTTTTCTCATCCTCCTCATCCTCAGATCCTCCAAAATTCATCCCTGGATTAAGGGCAGGAATGGAACCAGGGCTTGGTGTGGGGCTAGGGGGCTCTGGCAGCCCCTGACCCCAAAATCCAAGGTATAAAAAGTGGTTTTGGGGGAATCCGTGTGGAAAAGGGGGTCTGAGCCCAAGTGACCCTGGGGTCATGGCTCTGGGGACAGCACAGCCACGGGAGGGGTGGGGTGTCCCCAATACCTGATGGGAACACTCTGAAACCCAATTATGTACCTAAAACAAGGCAGGGAAACTCTGCACCCCAAGAGTGTCCCCAAAACTTGATGGGGACACTCTGAACCTCAGATTCCTCCGAGAAGCCAAAAAAAGTCCATAAATCATAGCAGGGATATCCTGGAACCCAGGAGCATCCCCAGATCTTAACGGGGACACCCTGAACCCCAAATGTGTCCCTAAAACACAACAAAGATACTCTGCACCTCAGGAGTGTCCCCAAAATTTGATGGTGACAACCTGCAACCCAAGGGTACCCCCAAAACACGACAGTGACATCCTACACCCCAAGAGTATCCCAAAAAACCCTATGGGACACTGTGCACACCTGGGGTGTCCCCAAAACTCGATGGGCACACTCTGAACCTCAGAGGTGTCCCCAGAACTTTACAGGGACACCCTGCACCCCAGAAGTGTCCCAAAAACTGATGGGGACAACCTGCAAGCCAGCTGTGTCCCCAAAACCTGACAGGGACACTGTGCACCCCAGGGGTACCCCCAAAACTCGATGGGCACACTCTGCAAACCAGGGCCATCCCAAAACCTGATGGGGACACTCTGCACGCCAAGAGTACCCCCAAAATTCAGTGGGGACATCCTGCACTCTGAGTCTGTCCCAAAAACTCCATGAGAACACCCCGCATCCCACAGGTATCCCCAAAAGCTCTCTGAGGCTGCGCTGCACCCCAGGGGTACCCCCAAAACCCAGGACCTGCTGGGGGGGCAGAAGGAAGTACAGCAGGGCCAGGGTCTCATCCCAGGGGTCCTGGAGCTGGGATCCCCCCTTGATGCTCCGAACTCCCTGATCCAGGAGGTCTGACCCTGGGGTTCTGCCATTCCTGGGGTTCTCCCATTCCTGGGGCTCTGCCACTCCCGGGTTCTCCTGCTCCTAATCCAGGTGTCCCATTCCCGGAATTCTCCTGTTCCAGGCCTGGGGGATCCTGTTCCCGGGGTTCTCCCATTCCCGGGTTTCTGCCATTCCTGGGGGTCTCTTGCTCCTGGCCCACGTGTCCCAACCCCAAGGAGGGATCTCACATTCCCAGACCGGGATGTCCCTCCCCTCCCTGCGGGCTCCATCCTTCCCGATCCAGGTGTCCCATTCCTGGGGTTCTCCAGATCGGGGGATCCCCTTGCCGGGGTTCCACCATTCCCAGGGTTCTCCTGTTCCCGATCCAGGTGTCCCAGCTCCTGGGGTCTGCTGTTTCTGGTCCATGGGACACATCCCTGGGGTTCTCCCATTCCCATTCCTGGACCGGGATTCTCCCATTCCTGGGGTTCTCCAGCTCCTGATCCAGGTGTCCCTTTCCCGGGATTCTTCCATTCCAGGCCCGGGGAATCCCATTCCCAGGGTTCTCCCATTCCGGGGGGGTCTCCTATTCCCAGGCTTCTCCCGCTCCCGGCCCAGGCGTCCCAACCACAGGGAGGGATCTGATCTCCTGTTCCCGGACCAGGGTGTCCCATTCCCGGGGGCTCCCCTGTTCCTGATCCCAGTGTCCCACTCCTGGAGTTCTCCCGTTCCCAACCCAGGGGTCCCCACCCCAGCGTTCTACCGTTCCTGAGCCGGGATCGGGATGTCCCATCCCTACCGGCTCCGTCCTTCCCGATCCAGGGGTCTCATCCCGGGGGCTCCGCCGTTCCCGGCCCGAGGGGTCTCTGGACCGGCATCCCCCCTTGATGCTCCGTGCCCCCCGTGCAGGGAGATCTGTCCCGAGGGTCCCGACCCCAGGGCCAAGGGCTCCCGTTCCCGGGATTCTGCCATTCCCGGGCTTCTCCCCTTCCCGATCCAGGTGTCCCAACCCCAGGCTTCTGCCGTTCCTGAGCAGGGATGTCCCATCCCGAGGGCACTGCCGTTCCCGGTCCAGGGGGTCCCACTCCCGGGGCAGGATCCCCCTTTGATGATTCACGTTCCCGGCCCAGAGAATCCCGGGGCTCTCCTGTTCCCGGCCTAAGGGAACCCATCCCCGCTTCAGGGGGGTCCCTCCCAAGGGTCCCAACCCCGGAGACTCTCCCGTTCCCGGTTCAGGGGTCCCATTACCGGGGCTCTCCCGTTCCCGATCCAGGCGCTCCCATCCCCGGGGCTCTCCCGTTCCTGGCCCGGGCCGTCCCGGCCGCGCTGGGCCCGGCGGGCGCGGGCAGAGCGGATGCGACCGGCGACCCCCGCCCGTACCGGGACTGCGGCGGGGCCGGGCTGGGCGGGGAGGGCTCGGCGGAGCGGGGCCCGCGGCCTGGGGCGGCGCCGGGCCGGGCCCGGTGGCGGAGCCGCGCTAGGCCGCACATCCCCGGGGTGCCGTAGCGGCGCGACCCGGGCGCGGCGCGGCGGCGGCGGCGGGCGGGCGGGAGCGGGGAGAGGGGAGGACGGGGCGGCAGCCGTACCTGGTCCGTGATGCTGAGAACCCCCATGTCGGGGCCGCCCTCAGCGCCCAGCTCCCGGCATCGGGTCCGGCCGCGGCGGCTCCGCTCGAGCGGCTGCGGGGCGGGGATGGAGCGCCGGGGATGCGCCGCCCACCGCCCCGGAGCGCCGCCGCCGACGGGGGCAGCGGCAGGCGGGGGGCGGCCCGCGGGCAGCGGCATCGCCCCGGCGGGGCGGCGGTCACGGGCGGAGGGGCAGGTGGGCACCGGGCGGCGGCTGCCCCGGCCCCAAGGGCGGAGGGGTGCTGGGAGAGGGTCCCGGGGGTCGCTGCTCTGACCCACTCTGGGGTCTCCTCGGTGGGAATCACAGCCACGAGTGGCTGGTGGTAATCCCGGGGGGTCCCGGGACAGCGGCTCCCCCAGCCCGAAGAGCGGTGGGGTGATGGGAGAAGGTCCCGGGGGTCACCCATGTGCTGCTTCCATGCCCCTCTGTGGGGTCTGTCTGCTGGGAATCCTATCCCCAGGTGGTCCTGGGGGTCCCTGACCAGCAGCTCCCCCAGCCCAAAGGGCGCTGGGACAGTGGGAGAGGGTCCCAGGGGTCTTCGTGTGCTGCTCTGTGGGATCTGTCAGATGGGAATCCCGTCCTGGGGTGGCTGCCAGTGCTCCCAGGGGTCCCACATCCCAAAAGGTGCTGGAATGGTGGGAGAGGGTCCCAGGGGTCCCCGTGTGCCACCTCCATGCCCCTCAAGTGGGGTCTTTCCAGAGGGAATCCCATTCCCAGGCATCTCCCGGGGGTCCCTGAGCAGTGACTGCCCTGATCCAAACCCATCCTGTGACCTCCGGGCGAGGGTCCCGGGGCTCAGGGGGTTCACAGCTGCAGCTCCGGGCTCCCCACAGCTCCGAGCGCTGCCAGACCTGCATTCCCAGCTCGGGAATTGTGATCGGGCTGGGAACTGGTGATTCCCTGCGCTGTGTTGGCTGAACTGGACAGTGCTGGCCTGTATTGGGAGACACTGGGAGGCCCTGGGCTGTACTGGGCGGCACTGGACCACACAGTTCCTGCAGCCGCGATGAATTGCCGGTCTCTCTGTTCCTCTGCTCAGTTCGGAGCGGGGCCGGTACCGGGACACGGCACCGAGGACTCCCCGTTCCTCTCCGGACCGACCGACCCCGGGCACACGTGGAAGGGGAAGCCGGGCGCCCCCTGGGCCTGAGCCCACCCCCGGCAGCCCCGGGCGGGGCGGTCCCGGTTGGTCCCGTCTGGATCCCGGTCGCGGGGAAACCGCAGCCCCGGCCCGGACTACATTTCCCATCGTGCCCCGCGCACCCTCAGACCACAACTCCCATAGTTCCTCGCTCGGGGGCGTAGTTCCGCCCCGCCCAGTGACGTAATCGGTGCTATGGCGAGGTGGTGACGTCACGGGGTGAGAGGTCACGGCGGCGGCGGCGCCGCGTCCCGGCCCGGTCCCGGTTCCGGCCCAGCCCCGGTCCCGGTCCCGGCCCGGTGATGGCGGCTCGGCGGCTCCGCGGCGCCCTCCAGCTCGGGGCGCGGCAGCGCCTGCGGGCCGCGGCAGCCCCACCCGGCAGGTGAGCGGCGGCGGCCCCGCGGGGCGGCGGCCCCCGGGCGGGCGGGGCCCGGAGGTCACACCGGCCCCGGGGGCACCGGAGCGGGCCCCGAGAGGCGATTGTGCTGCGGCGGCTCCTCCGGGCCTTGCCGCGCTCCCGGCCGCCTCGGGGTGGGCTAGCCCGGGGGCACCTTGGGGAGCCCGGGGTTCCCGGCGGGGCCGGGCCGGGGGTCCCGGAGCTGCGGGGTCGGGGGTCCCGGCGGTGCCGCTGTCCCGGTTCCCGTAGAGGGCCCCCTAGGTGGGGAACACTCGCTCGGGGGGTGGGGGGGTCTGACCTTGGAGCAAACCCCACGTGGGGACACCGGGGCCGGGCCGGTGCCACCCCCGCCCGTGGGGTTGCGAGGGACCCGAGCCATATCGGGGGTCGGGCGCCGGCGTCACTGACCCCTGGGCGAGGGGACAGTCCCGAGGCCACCCGGCCGTGTCCCCACAGCTGTGACCTCTGCCCGGGGACAGGGACACGGGGGCTCGACCGGGACATACCGCCCCCGGTGACCCCGGGGGTGACAATTCCGGTGGGAACGGGGGGGATGTCCCCTCCTCTTGTTGTCCCCCCTGGAGCGACACCGGAGGGATGGGACGGGGCCAGAGTGGGACACGGGGCAGGAGCAGGGCCGGGGTGGCCCGGGGTGCACCGGGCAGTTGTTCCCTCCTGGATTAGGTGTCCCCAAGGTCGGGTTTCCCGGCCTTCTTCCTCCTCCTCCTCCTCCTCCTGCCAACAGCAGCCCTGGCATCAGCACTGGCGCCTTCCCAGCCGTGGGCACCGGCCCAGGCCCTCCAGGGGGGATTCCCATCCCGGGAGGGGCCCGGGAAAGGGACCTGGAGTGGCCAGGAAGGGACATGGACTGGTCAGAAAGGGACCCAGGCCTGTCTGGAAGGGGCTTGGGAAGGTCTGGAAGAGACCTGGAAGTTCAGGAAGGGGCCTGGGCCAGTCTGGAATGAGCCTGAGCTGGTCAGGAAAGGACCTGGATTGGTGTGGGAGAGTCCTGGGCTGGTCTGGAAAGGACCAGGGAACGACTGGAAGGGGTCTGGGCTAGTCTGGAGGGACCCAGACCTGTCTGGAAGTGACCTGGGGAGGTCTGGAAAGGGGCTGTGCCAGTCTGGAAAGAGCCTGGGCTGATTAGGAAGGGACCTGGATTGGTTGGGAAGGGACCCAGACCAGGTGGGAATGGCCTTGGGATGGTCAGGAGGGGCCCGTGAGGCTCTGAAAGGGGTCTGGGAAGCTCTGGCGGTATTGGGGAAGCTCTGGAAGGGCCCCAACACCGCCGGGGTACCCCAGTACCTGTCCCGGTACTGCCGGTGACAGCCGGTACCACCCAGTACCACCCCTGTCCCCCCAGGCACACGGCCCTGTGCGGCCTCCGGCTGGGCCGGCCGGTCCCGTTGGCCGGGGAGCCCCGAGCCCAGCCCAGCCGGGGCTTCCTGAACCTCACCAACAAGCGCAAGGAGTACTCGGAGCGCCGCATCATCGGGTGGGTGATGCTGGGACCCCCAGCCCGGCCCTGACCCTGGCTCTGAGCCCCAGTCTGATCCTGACCTCTCCCCAGTCCCAGCTCCAATCCCAGCCCCAACCCTGAGCCTGGCCTTGACCCCAGCTCCAGCCCCAGCCCCAACCTTGGCCTTAACCCCAGCCCCAAGCTTGACCTTAACCCTAGTTTCAACACCATCCCCAGCCTTGATCTTAACCCCAGTTCCAGCCCCAGCCTTGGCCCCGGCCCCAACTCCAATCTCAACCCCAGGCTCAGCCCCAGCCCTGATCCTGACCCCAATCCCAACCACAGCTCCAGCCCCTACCCCTGTTCAACCCCAGCCTCGCCTCCAACCCTGACCTTAAGCGAAGTTCAAACCCCAGCTCCGACCTTGCTCCTGACCCCAGCCCCAACCCCAACCCCAACTGTGTCTACAGGTACTCCATGCAGGAGATGTACGACGTGGTGGCCAATGTGGAGGACTACAAGAACTTCGTGCCCTGGTGTAAGAAGTCCGTGGTGGTGTCGCGGCGCGCAGGCCACGTCAAGGCCCAGCTGGAGGTGGGGTTCCCCCCGGTGCTGGAGCGTTACACATCCATTGTCACCCTGGTGCAGCCACACCTCGTCAAGGTGAGCAGGGACCTCAGGCTGAATGTCAGATGTGGGGCCAGAGCTGGGGAAGGGTCTGAAGAAGTCCTGAGGGAGCTGGGAAAGGGGCTCAGCCTGGAGAAAAGGAGGCTCAGGAGGGATCTTGTTACCCCACAACTCCCTGAGGGGAGAGCAGAGCTGGGTGGGGTCGGGCTCTGCTCCCAGGGAACACCAGGAGAAGGGAAAATAGCCTCAAGTTGTTCCAGGGGAGGTTCAGGTGAGAATTTCCTCATGGAAAAGGTGATCAGGATTTGGAACTGCCCAGGGAGGTTTGGAGTCCCCATTCCTGGAGGTGTCCAGGGAAGGACTGGATGTGACACTTGGGGATCGCAGCTTGGACTGGATCCAGGAGGGTTTTCAAGGATTCCATCATGGCTCCCGAGCCCCCTGACCACTGCTTTTCCCCTCCCCAGGCCGTCTGCACCGACGGGCGTCTCTTCAACCACCTGGAGACCAACTGGCGCTTCAGCCCCGGCATCCCCGGCTACCCCCGCACCAGCACCGTGGATTTCTCGGTACGACCCCGCCCCGGACCCCCCCCGGGGAGGGCGGGGCTCACCTGTCCCGGCTCACCTGCTCTACTCCTCTGCCCAGATCTCCTTCGAGTTCCGCTCCCTGCTGCACTCCCAGCTGGCCACCATGTTCTTCGACGAGGTGGTCAAGCAGATGGTGGCCGCCTTCGAGCGCCGCGCCGCCAAGAACTTCGGGCCCGAGACCCGCATACCCCGGGAGCTCATGTTCCACGAGGTCCACCAGACGTGAGGGTGGCCGGGCCGGGCACCCCCGGACTGTGCCGGGCCCACCCTGAGCCCACCCCCAAAAATATTTATTCAAGTGCGTTTCCGCTGCTGTTGCCTCAACGCCCTCCGGGGCTGCCGTGAGCCCCCGGTCCCAGGAGCTGTGTCCCGGCGCTGGACTCCCTGGATTTGTAACTGATTTGGGGTTTTAAGTTTTGGTTTAGTTCTTGTTTTATTTTTTTTTTCTTTTGTTGGGTTTCTTTTTTAACTCCTTTTTTTTTGTTGTTGTTCTTTTTAAACTCCTCAGCCAGGCTGGAGGGCCCAGCAGGGGCAGCTCCAGTGCCTGGGCCCCACCGTGCTCTGGGAGAACGGGAGGAAAAGGGGGGATTTGTTGTGGGGTGGAGGGGGGGAAGCTTCTGGGACCCCCCCCCCCCGCTTCCTCCCCAGCTCTTCCAGGAACAAAAGGGAAGGAGCCGGCGCAGGGAGGAGCCCCCCGAGCCCCCCCCCAAAGTCGCACACTTTGCACAAGCCACACGCACAGGGTGGGGAGGGGGCGGCTTCTGCTGCCCCCCCCCGCCACCCCCACCCCCACCACCCTCCGCAGGGACCGCCACGGTCCCGACCCCACCCCCAGTGATCCCCCCCGGCCCAGCTCACGGTTCCTCACCTGTGGCAGGGGGATGGGAAGAGCTCCGGGCTCCGGGGGGGGGGGGGGTGTGAGGGGCTCCCCCCCCCCCACCCCAAGCCTGCCCTGGCCGTGCTGCCCGAGGAAGGAAGGGCTTTGACAGGCCAATAAAGAGAATTTTCCAAGGGTCAGCAGCCTCCTGGTCCTCATTCAGCCACGGGATGGGGGATTCTGGGGGGGGGGGGGGGAATTGCATGCTGGGACCCCCCCGACCCAAACCAGGCTGGTTGTGTCACCACTGAGGGACCCCCGGGTGGGGTGGGGGCACCATCCCCCGACCCCCCCCCCCCCCCCCCAAACCCTGCCCAAGGAAGGGAGGGGGAGGCTGGTGGGTTTGTTAATAAAAACATTTATTTTGCATTTTTGTTGTTGTTTTGTACAGAAGTGCCCGAGAGCTGCGAGGAGCCGGGTGGGGGCCTGGGCGGGGGGGGGGGTCCCAGCTCTGGCTCCCGGGGGCTTCAGGCGGGGGGAAGGGGGGGTCACACAAACACGGGGGCGCAGCCGGGGAGGAGTGTATCGAGTCCCTGCGGGGGGGCCCGGACACGGGGCTGGACTGAACCCCTCTCGGGGGGGCTGCAGGGGGGGCTGTGCCCTCCCCAGGGCCCTGCCAGGACCGCCCCCCCCAGCCCAGCAGTGGGGGAGCCTTGGGGGGCTCCCAGTGTGCGCAGTGAGAGCTGCTGGGGTGGGGAGGGGGCACGGGAGGTCCCCCCATCCCACCAGGGCAGGGGATCTCAGGTGTGGGGCTGGGGGGGACCCCGGGGCTGCCTCTGCCCCTCCCCGAGGCAGGTGGGAGGGGAGGGGGAGCAGCCGGAGGGGGCCCCGAGGGGGGGTTCAGTGCCGAGGGGGGTTCAGTGCCGAGGGTGTCCGGGCCGGGCCCGGCAGCGCGGCGTTCCCTGGGGGAGCACTGCCCCCGTCCCTTCTTTACCCGGATTTGTATCCCACGAGCTGCATGAGGCCCTTGGTGCTCATGGATTTGGGTCTCTCCAGGGGGAATCCCAGCGCCCGACTCCAGATGAGCTGA
This sequence comes from Cinclus cinclus, assembly GCF_963662255.1. Classification (NCBI taxonomy): domain Eukaryota; kingdom Metazoa; phylum Chordata; class Aves; order Passeriformes; family Cinclidae; genus Cinclus; species Cinclus cinclus. Next base: position 2,144,278 of record NC_085075.1, on the reverse strand, counting down.
GACAGGACACCCAGGGCCCGTGACACCCCAAACAGCACCGTGTAGTAATTCATCTCCTTCATGCCGTAGTACTGCAGGGACAGGGGGCTCAGTGTGGGCAGGGGGCAGCCAGGAGACCCCCAGGGTACAGGGAGAGGGACAGATGGATGGGGAGAGGAACACAGGCTGGGAGAGGGAGGGGATGGGAAAGAAATGGATAGGACAGGGACACACAGGAAGGAGAACAGAGAGAGGGATACACAGGACAGGAAGAGGGACAGACAGACAAATACACAGGGAGAGGGACACACAAACATGAGGAGGGACAGACAGGACAGGGAGAAGGACGTGGACATGGAAAGGAATAAATAGACAGGGAAAAGGACAGAGGACAGACTAACAGGGGAAGGGACAGACAGGACAGAGAGAGGGACACAGCCCAGAAAGGGACAGAGGAGACTGGGCTCACCTGCAGCAGGACCCCACTGTGGGCGTCCACGTTGGGCCAGGGGTTCTTGGCCTTGCCCTGCTCCAGCAGCACGTTGGGGACGATCTTGTAGAGCTGTGCCACCAGCTTGAACAGGGGGTCCTTGGGCAGGTGCTTGAGGGCGAACTCCCGCTGGCAGGTGTAGCGCGGGTCTGTCTTCCGCAGCACCGCATGCCCGTAGCCTGGCACCACCTGCAGGGCCGGGGGGGACTCAGTGCCTGCTCCTGACCCCCAGAACAGCCCAGGAACAGCTCCCGACCCTGAGAACAGTCCTGGAACAGCCCCTGGGCCCTGGAACAGGCCCTGATCCCCAGCACAGCCCTGAGCCTCACCCTGCCCGAGTTGAGGGTATTCCAGATGAAATCCCGCAGTTTCTCATCCGACACGTCCTGGCCCAGCTCCTTCTGCAGGTCAGTGAGCCAGAGCAGCACCTCCTGTGGGAACAGCAGGAGTGAGGCCAGGGGACACAGGGAGAGGGACAGAGGGACACATAGATAGGTAGAGGGACAACAGGGAGATGGAGGCAGAGGAAAGCATGAACAGAAGGAACAGACAGGGAAAGGGACACACGAAGAGGAGGGGAGAGAGACAAGACAGAAACACATTAGCAGGGAGACAGACAGGAGGTAGGGGCAGACATGGAGAGGGACACGGACAGGGAGAGTGACAGGACAGGGAGGGGGACACATTGACAGGGGGTAGGAGCAGACAGGGGCAGGAACATGGACAGGTAGAGAGACAGACAGACAGGGTGAAGGATGCACTGGACAGGGAGAGGGACACACTGGAGAGGGAGCAGTGCCCACCTGGTTGGCGAGGCCGTGCAGGGGCCCAGCCAGCCCGTTCATAGCAGCGGCGAAGGCGAGGTATGGGTCAGACAAGGCGCTGCCCACGAGGTGGCTCGTGTGGGCACTCACGTTCCCTCCCTCGTGGTCACTATGGGGGTGAGGGGGCCATCAGGAATCCCCCAGCCCAAACAAACGCCTTCCACGGCATTTTGGGGGCAGGGAGTACAATGTTGCCAGCTCGGTTCAGCCCCACCCCAGCCGTGCCTGCTCCCGGGGACACTCCCAGAGCAGCCCGGGCATGTCCCGGCCCTGGGGGTGTGCTGGGAGCAGGGACAAATCCCCGCCTACTCCACGTCCCCAGCTGCTCCAGGTGTGCAACTCCGAGCTCCCCATACCTGTGGATGGTGAGGTAGAGCCGCATCAGCTCGATGAACTGGGGGTCGGTGTAGCCCAGCATGTTGGTGAAGTTGTGGGACCAGTCGAGGTTGGGGTCGATGGCCCCGATGCCGCTGCCCTCGCGATAAAGGTTCCGGTAGATCTTGGCGGCCACGCACGGCAGCTTGGCGATCAGGTCCATGGCGTCCTCGTACACAAACTGGGACCAGCGGGGTGAGACCGTGCTCCCCCGAGCCCCCGTACCCAAATCCAGCCCCGACAGTCAGCGCTGGGCCAGCAGCTCCCCCCATACCTCCCAGTACTTGGCGCGGTGGATGCCCTCGGCGTAGGCGCGGGCGAACTTGCTCTCGCTGTTGAGGGCGGTGACGGCGGCGCTCAGCTGGGACATGGGGTGCAGGTTGGTGGGGAAGTTGTCCAGCATGGTCACCACGTGGGATGGCAGAGCCGCACGCTTGGCCCACTCCCGGGACAGCCAGGTCACCTACGGGGACACACCGGGGCTGAGCTGCGAGGCTGGGGGCTGTCAGAGCCCCCTCAGCTGTTTGCCAGCCACCTCCTGGCAGTACCTGCTCCTGGGTTGGGATTTCTCCAGTCACCAGCAGCCAGAAGAGTCCCTCGGGAAGTGGCTCCTCTCCCCCTGCAGCTTTGGGCAGCTTCTTCTGGCACTCAGGAATGCTGTACCCACGGAAGCGGATGCCCTGCGGAGCCGGGAGCGTCAGCGGGGCTGGGGCCAGGTGGGATGGGGTTGGACGGGTGAGATGAGGTGGGATGGGGTGAGATGCGGTGGGACAGGGGCCCTACCTCGTCAGGATCCAGCACAGAGGTCTCGTAGATCAGCCCTTTCATGCCCCTCATGCCGCCATACACCTGGAAGGGGCCAGGAGGCCACGGTGAGGGGTGCTGGCAGGGCCCGGTGGCCCCGGCGCAGCCGTGGTGGCCACACACTCACCATGTCCACCGTGATCTGCCCGATGGCCGTGTTGCCATGCTGCTGCCGGAAGCTCTTGATCTTCGCCTGCTCCTTGGGGATCATAGTAGCCAGGACGTCTTTGAGGTTCTGGGGACAACAGAGGGTGATGTGAGAGGGGGACAAGAAAAGGGTGCGACAGTGGAGAGGGTGACAGGAGAGGGGCTCCCCTTGTAGAGGAGTGACAGGAGAGGGGGCCACAAGAAAGAGGTGACAGGAAAGGGAGCTCCCACTGGAGAAGAGCGACAGGACAGGGTGACAGAAGAGGGGGTCACGGGAAAGGCAGTGACAAGAAAGCTAGGGACAGGAAAGGGGATGACAAGTGAAGGGCCTCTCCTTGGAGAGGGGTCTCAGGTGACAGCACAGGGGTCACAGGAGAGGATCCCCCTTACCGTGGCGGCGCTGGCGTGGCGAGCAGCAAATAGGACACACGGTGCATTCTGTGGGACAAGAGACACAGAGACCCACTGTCACCAAGGCAGGGCTTCTTTTTGGGGGGTGCAGCCACACGAGCCCGCCCAGCCCCCTGGCAGGAGCTGAGACCCCGTTCCCAAGGACATGTCCGGCAGAGCTGCTTCCCTCGCCCACGCAGGCACGGATCAGAGCTGGGATCAGCCAGGCCGGCCCCGCTCTGCCCTCGCAGCCAGACCCAGACCTGGCACGGGGAACGCGGCCGCGTTCTCCTCCCTGGAGCCGAGCCCGGCCAGGCACGGCCGCGGTTTTCCTGAGCCGGGGAATCCGAACTTTGTTCCTCGCCCACGCGTGGGAACCGGGAACCGCGGGGACTCCGACCGGCGGGGACACCCGGGGAACACCCCGGGCCTGGCAGCACATGGCCACGGGGACACCGCGCTCACCCTCCCCGCCGGGCAACGGGGGCTGGGGGACACCGGGGCACACCGGGGCTGCCGTGCACAGGGACACCGGGAGGTTCCCCGGGGCCGGGAGCTGCGGCAGCGCCTGCGGCAGAGCCAGAACATGACTCGGTTTTTCCGCTGGCTGCCGGGAGGACGCGGGGGGACGCGGGGGGGCCGCGCTGCAGAGAACCCCCCTCCGGGTGTCCCCCAAGCCCCCCGCTAACCCCCGGACCGGCCAGGGGGTCCCCGGTACACCGGTTGTGGCAGTGGTGGGTGGCGAGACCGTATCCCCCAGCAACAGGCGGCTCTGGGAAGGGAAAATGCCGGCGGAACAATGGAGGCGGCAGCGGGAAGCCCAAGGTCAAGGCGGCCGCTGTCGCCGACGCGGGGGCCCCGTCACCCCCCCACCGTGTCACCCTCAGTGTCACCCCGTTTTGGAGGTCCCCACGGCTCATCCCGGCTGTCACCGAGGTGCCAGGGGCTCAAGGTCACACGTGCTGGCGGTGACACCGGGCACCGGCTGGGGGAGTGCGGGGGCTCACCGGGACCCTCCGGGGGCTCCCGTTGTGCTCGGAGGAGCGGCCGCTCCGCGGCTCCAGGGTGCGGAGGAGGAGGATCGGGATTACGGCTCAACCCGGGGCGGGGGGGGGGCACGGCTCCGGTCCGCCCGGTTTGACGGGTGAGCAGGGCCAAGTGGGGCATCATGAATATCCCAAAATATCGCCCGGTCGATAAAGACACCGCAACGCCCGTTACGAAACGCCGGGGCCGCGGCCAAGGCAAACACACCGGAGGGGCCGGGGTCGCTCGGGCCCGGTACCGGCGCTCGGCTCGCACGGGGGTCCCCCCCGCTGTGACCCCGTTGTCCTCTACGGCACCGGGACGCTTGGAAGGGCGGCGGCGATGGGAGGGGTCCCCGCCTCCACCGCCCCACCGCCCATGCCGCCGGGCGCGGGATCCCGGGACCAGTGCGGGGCTCCCGAGAGGAAGCCCAGGATCCCCAAGCCCGGCGCTGCACAAAGGGGAAGAAGAGCCGGGACCAGAGCCCCTACCCGGGACTGCCCCGGGGTTGAGGCAGGGGCGGAGCCCCCCGAGCGGGGACCGGGCCTGGAGCCCCAGCGCCACTCCCGGTGCCCACGGCTCTGAGAAGGCCGCGGCGGGAGCGCCCGGCGCCGGTTCCCACCACGTGCTGCCACTGCGGCCCCGCGCCCACCCGGATCCCGATCCCGGTCGCGATCCCGATCGTCCCGCTCCCATCCCCCCTCCTTCGCCGCCACAGCGCGGCCCCTTTAAGGCAGCGCCCCCCGCGTCGCCCCTTTAAGAACCGGACCCCCCCCTCCCCAAAACACTCACTCTCCCTTCCCCCCGCGGCGTCGCCCCTTTAAGGCGCGGCGAGGCCGGGCCGGGCGCGCTCACCTTGGGCCCGCGGAGGCGCGCGGCCGCCCGGCTGCCGGCGGCGAGGAGCGTCATGGCGGCACCGGGACGGGACAGGCCGGGACTGAACGGGGCCGGGACCGGGAGCGGGACCGGGGCGGGAACGGGGCCGGAGCGGCGGCGGCCGGGGGTCCTCAACGTGAGGGCGGGGCGGGGCGCGGTGCTGGTCATTAGCATAACCCCGCCCCCTCCCGGGGCAGAACCATTTGCTACTGGTCGAATGGCGCGCCGTGGGGCGGGGCCACGCCAATAAAGTGGCGGGGGGCGCGAGCTATAGGTGGCCGCCGCATTCGCCTGATCAGGAGCAGGGGTGGGGTGAGGGCGTGCCCACCCCGCCTCGTGACGTCACCGGCCGCAGTGCGTGACGTCATGGCCCGGTGTCATCCCCGCGGCCGCGCCGGTGTCTCGGTGGGGTTCGGCTGCGGAGGCGGGAGGGCAGCCCCGTGACGTCACCAGGCGCTCGACAGAGTAGTATGAGGTCACCTGAGCCCATGACGTCATCCTGCATGTGGCCACAATGGCTTGAGGTGATAGGCTGTGGCATGACCCTGGCTCAGTGGTGACGTCAGCGGTCAGGTGTCACTGTCCCCGCTGAGCCCAGGGCACTGTCCTACTGGCCCCCGTGCAACAGGTGACACAATGGGGTGACACGGGGTGATGGGTGCCACAAGAGGGGCAGAGCCCTCCTGCTACTCCTTCACCCTGGCCAGGTGACATGGGGTGACACAATCCATGGCTGAGAGGCCAGAACCCTCACAGAGCCCTTTCAGTGGCAGGGTGGGATGACACAGGGTGGCAGCCAAGAGCCAGAACCCCAATGGTGAGGTGACATGAGGTGACACAGGGTGACCAGTCACAGCCAAAGAGCCAGACCCCCATGGTGCCCCTGCAGTGGCAGGGCTGGGGGTGACACAGAGCCACAGGGCTGACTGCTGTCCCTGCCCCAGAGCTGAGCCACGAGGGGTGAACACTGCCCTCGAGGGAACTCGAGCTGCTGGGGACATGTGGGGACACATGGGGACACTGTTGTCCCCCACCCCACAAGCACACCGGACCAGAGCTGCCCTCAGGTGGGCCCACGGCCCCTTTATTGCCTGCAGCAGGGAGGGGAGTCCCCAAACCTCTCCCCCCCGGGGGGCTGAGCCCCAGTGTCTCCCTCGTGTCCCCCAGCAGTGGGGCAGGAATGTCCCTGAAATGTCCTGGCAGGAGTGAGGATGTGGCCCTGGCTCCGTGGCTGTCCCGGTTCCCTCGGACAGGGAATAAATAGGACAGGAGCTCCTCATGGGGTGAGGCAGCAGCTTGGGAGCCGCGGAGGTCCCGGCAGATCCATCTGTCCCGGGGACATCCTGGTGGGTCCCGGTGCTGTCCCAGTCCCTGCTCCAGAGGCAGTCACAGCTCATCGTGTGGGATGTGGAGCGCGTGGTCACACAGGTCTGTGGGGACAACAGGGGACAATCAGGGTGTGGTGGAGCCCTGGGGGACCCTCAGGATGCACAAGACCCCCATGACACTGCCAGGATATGACATCCCTGTGGGACCCTTGGGACACATCAGAGCCCCATGGGATTTTCTGTGCTGCCCTGTCCCCTCAGGTCCCCACTGTGACCTGAGCCAGCAGGACAGGGGACAGCATTTCCCTGCCTTTGTCCTGCGGTTAATGACAAACACGGCTGTTTGAACACAGCCAGGCCTGGCCTGGCCCTGCTCGTGCTGCTGGATGCAGGAGGAGCCCCAGGAGGAGCTGTCGAAACCCTCAGGATTGCCTGGGGCAGAGCACTGCCCTGATGGCTTTGTCAGGTACAAAGGGACCTGCCCTGGCGCTGTCCAGGACCCTGTCCAGGACTGCAGAGGCCCAAAGGTCACATCGTGCTCTGACCTAGGTGTTTGTGAGCTGGAAATAGCCCCAGAAAGGGGACAGGGCCATTGGATGAGCCAGAAGAAGCCATAGAGTCAGCAAAGCAGCTTCCCTGGCTCAGCCCCAGCATCCCAAAAAAGCCCCAGTGCCAGCAGAGTCCGGGCATGTGATGGTGTGCTGGGATTTGGGGAAGAACTTGCAGCTCCTCCCTGCTCTGGGCTAGCAGCAAATCCCATCCCAGCACCAACAGAGTAGTCACAACCCCTGGAACAGCAGGAGAAACTCCCTGGAACTGCAGGAAAGATCCCCCGGGACAGCCCTTGTTCTGGGTCAGTATCTCCTCCCATCTCAGCACTGACAGAGCAGGACTGACCCCTGGAAGAGCAGGAGAAACCCCCTGGGAGAGCAGCAAAGATCCCCAGGGACAGCCCGTGCTCTGGGCCAGCATCTCCTCCCAGCCCAGCACCAACAGAGCAGGAGAGACCCCCTGGGACAGCACCTGCTCTGCACTGGCATCATCCCATCCCATCCCATCCCATCCCATCCCATCCCATCCCATCCCATCCCATCCCATCCCATCCCATCCCATCCCATCCCATCCCATCCCATCCCATCCCAACAGAGCAGCCATGACCCCAGGAGCAGCAGCAGAACCCCCTAGGCCCCCCAGCTCACCCGTCCTTTTACTGCAGAGCCGGTCCTTGACGTTCTCAGCCTCGTGTGAGAGAAACTCAATGAGCTCATCCTCGTATTCCTCAGCGATGCTCTCGCACTGCAATGGGACACGGCACCAGTGACACCCAGCCCACAGGAGCCCCTGTGCCACCCACACTCCCCAGCACTCCCCTGTCCCCTCACACACCGCAAATTTCAGGCTGGAGGTCACATCCCCGTCAAATTTGACACCGGAAAGATCCATCTTGGTGCCGTCGTGGGAGATGACCCGGACGTAGCTCTTGCGGTGCGTGGCCGGATCCACCTTCTCACCGTACTCCTTCATCTTCTCACACACCCGCTCCAGCAGCTCCGTCAGGTGCGCCTCTGACCGCGCATATGGCACCTGCAGCCCCGGGGAAGGGTCAGTGGGGTCCAGGAGCGAGATGGAGAGCAGGGACACTGGGACAGGCCTCACCTCCACCACCGACTGGCTGCCGTCAGGGTTGATGCGGAACGAGCCCATCTGGATGGTTTTTCTGGGATCCACCTGGGCGATCTCCCACTCCAGCTCGTCCACCAGTGCGCGGCAGGCTGTCGGGGACATGGTGACGTGGGAGACATGGCACATGCACGCCTATGGTTGCCCAGAGTCAGACTGGCGTGACTGGGGCAGACTGGGATGGAGGGGTGTGTGGGGAGGCGCGCCCACGGCCTGGAGACCCTCAGCCTGTCCCTGAGCAGGGTGAGCTGGTCCCAGTGGACGCCCCCAAGCCCTGTGCCACCCTGGCCTGTGCCCCCATCCTGTCTTGCTGTCTCCTCTGTCCCTGTCCCCCTGTCCTATCCTGTCCCCATAGCCCCTGTCCTTCCCTTTCCTCCCTGTCCTGCCCTGTCCCACATTGTCCCCCCGTTGTCCCCCGTGTCCCCCCACACCTCCGCAGTGCAGATCCTGGCTCCGGCGCGCTCCGGCCGTGGGCAGCAGCGATGTCAAGGCCAGGACCAGGCCGACCACGGCCGGGATCTGGTCCCGCATCCTCAGGGTTCCACAGAATCCCGGGATCCAGCCCCGCATGCTCAGGGCTCTACTGTCACCTGCGGACACGGGGCACCTCCAGCGCTGCTGGCTCCGCTGTCCCCACACCTGGTCTCACCCAAGGGCCATCCCTGCCCGGCCCCTCCGGGATCCCTGCTCCCTGCAGAGCCCGGCTCTCCTTAGGGCTTCATCCATGGCGTTCCCGTTCCCGGTCCGCTCTGAGTCCCGTTTGTGCTCCTGGACCCCACACGCCTATAGGGCAGAGCCCCTGTAGAGCCCCCTCCCGTAAGGGCAGAGTCCAGAGCCCCCACAGAGCCCCCTCCCCTCCGAGATCCCCCACAGCCCCCTATGGAGCCATCCGCCTCCAGGGCCGAGCCCAGCGCCTCCCCTTAAGCCCCCTCGTCCCGGGCCCGGCCGAGACCCCCGGTCCTCGCCCCCCCCACCCCGAGCCGCGAGCCCGACCAAATTCCCCCCGTTCTGCGCCCCCCGTACCGGCCGCTTTCCCGTCCCGCTCCCACCGCCCCTCACACCGACCGGGTGCCCCGGGACTGCCCTCGGGACCGCCGGTCCCGGCGCGCCCCCACCGGCCCGCACCGCCGCGGGACACGGCCGCTCGGAGGGGGCGGCGGCCGAGCCGGGCCGGGCAGTGCAGCCGGTCAGACCGGTCAGACCAGCAGGGGCGGCTCCTCGGGCCGCAGAGCGGCCGTCCCGCGAGCAGGCGGCACCGCGGGCAGCCCGGTCCGGGCGCCGAGGGCCCCGCCGTTGCCAGGGCCCAGCCGCGTGGCGCTAGCCCGCGAGTGGGCGGGGTCTGATCTGGCTCCGCCCAATTGGGCCGAGCTGGTTACGCCCCCTCCCGGTCTGAGCCCCGGACCGGGGCTGGGTGCGGGTCCGTGCCGCCGTGCCCCCGGTCTGAGCCCCGGACCGGGGCTGGGTGCGGGTCCGTGCCGCCGTGCCCCCGGTCTGAGCCCCGGACCGGGGCTGGGTGCGGGTCCGTGCCGCCGTGCCCCCGGTCTGAGCCCCGGACCGGGGCTGGGTGCGGGTCCGTGCCGCCGTGCCCCCGGTCTGAGCCCCGGACCGGGGCTGGGTGCGGGTCCGTGCCGCCGTGCCCCCGGTCTGAGCCCCGGACCGGGGCTGGGTGCGGGTCCGTGCCGCCGTGCCCCCGGTCTGAGCCCCGGACCGGGGCTGGGTGCGGGTCCGTGCCGCCGTGCCCCCGGTCTGAGCGCCGGACCGGGGCTGGGTGCGGGTCCGTGCCGCCGTGCCCCCGGTCTGAGCCCCGACCCGAACGTTGGTCCTTCCTGCCGCCCTCCCGGTGTCAGCCTCGTCTGTGTCCGGGTCCGGGTCTGTCCCGCCCTGCTCCCGGTCTGAGCCCCTGACCGAGCCTGGGCCGGGTCCGTCCTGCCGTGCCCCGGTGCCCGTCCCGTTCCAAGCCCAGCGCCAGTCCTTCCTGCTGTGTTCCCGGTGCCAGCCCCGGACTGGCTCCTCTGCACCATGTCCCTGCTCCCAGCCTCGGTCATTCCTGCCATGTCCCCCGTGTCACCCCCGCTCCTTTTCTTGCCCTGTGCCCGATCCGTAACCTTCCCGTCTTGTCCCGGTCCCGCTCCTGCTCCTCCGTGCCTCGCTCCCAGTCCCAGTCCCGATCCCTTCTGCCGTGTCCCACTCCCAGCACCGCCGTGTCCTCGGTGCCAGTGGCGGCGTGAGCCCGGGTCCTTCCTGCCGTGACCCCGGTCCCGGTCCCGGTCCCTGTCCCGCCCCCCGGAGCCAAGGAGGACACGGTCGCACGGGGGTCCGAGGTTGTTTTATGGGGGCGCCCGGGCCGGCGGGCGAGCGGGGCGGGGGAGGGCAGTTCTTCCCGGTACCGGCAGGGAAAGGGGAGCCCCGGGGCGCTGGGCCCGGGGTCGGGCGGGACCGGGGCAGCCCCGGCCCCGCTGCTGGTTCCAGTTCCACGCGTGTCCGCCTCTCCCGGCGCTGCTCCTCGTGGGGCTCCGGTCACAGGGCCAGCACGGGGGGAAACACGGCCCCGTCTGCGGGGACAGCACGGGGTGAGAGGGGACACGGGGAGAGAGGACACAGTGGGGAGAGAGGGGACACGGGACACGGCGGGGGGACAGGGTACACGGGGAGGGGACAGCGGCTGGGGGGAACACAGCCCCATCGTCGTGGACACGAGGAGAGGAGAGGAGACACGGGGACAGGGCGGCAGTGGCATCTTACGCTTGGGGCTGCTCTGGCTGTCGGGCTCGGGCACCTTCCAGTCCAGCTTGCGGCCCTTCTCGTAGAGCCCCTTGAGCACCTTCCGGAATTCCTCGGGCTCCGAGCCCTGTGGGCTCAGCTCCAAGTACTTGCGGTAGAGCTGCAGCGCTGTTCGCGCATCCTCGATGCTGTCGTGGGTCTCCCCCTGGATCTTCAGGTCTGCGGGGACACCCCGCGCTCAGCCCGGAGACCCTCGGGAGCTTCCGCCCCTTCCCGGATCCGAGAGCTCGGCTACCGACCCAGGAAGTACCAGGCGAGGAAGCGCAAGGAGATCATCCTCTTCCTCGGAATGTGGAACAGGTACACGGTGTCAATCACCTGGTCCTTGGGCACCTGAGGAGGGGACAGGGTCCTGCTACCGAGGCAGAGGGGCAGGGACCCGACCTGACCCCTCCCAGCCCCACCCCAGCCCCACACCGTGGCCAGGGAGGGGGCTCAGGCTGTCACCATCAGGTTGATGACACGGAAGTCCTTCTGCAGCCCGTGGCCCACGAACTTGACGCCCACGTCGATGAGGAAACGCAGCTTCAAGTAAGTGGATTTGAGGGTGGTCAGGTGCTTGGAGGAGATCTTGGCATCCAGGTCTCCTGGCTTGATCCCGGAGTACTGGGTCAGGTAATCCACCACCTGCAGAGAACAGAGCACCTGGAGGGGGCTAGCAGGGCCCAGGGGTTCTGCCCCCTCCCCAGTCCCCCTGTCAGCAGCCTGGGGAATGGGCTGGTGTTGCAGAACGGCCCCAGGTGACCATGGAGCACAGAGGTGTCCAGGTGAGGTCACCAGGGAGAACACAGGAGTCCAAGTAAGTTCACCAAAGGGGACAAAGGAGTCCCTGGAGAGCAGACAGGTGTCCATAGGGTGCACCCAGCTGTCCATGGGGAGCACCCAGGTGTCCAGACACCATAGAGGACAGAGGAGTTCATGGGGAGCACCCAGCTGCCCAGGTGAGATCACCACAGAGAACACCGAGGTGCCCAGGTGAGGTCACCATGGAGAATACCCAGGTGCCCAGGTGAGGTCACCACAGAGAACACACAGGTGCCCACTGGTAGAGCAGGTCCGTGTCCGGCCTGGGGAGCTGCACGAGGCCAGGTGAGCACCCCATACCTGCTCCTGGGTGGAGATGTAGTCATCAATGAAGGGGACGCCCTCGTTGGGGCCCTGTCCACGTACGCAGGTGATCCGGGCCACTGACATCTGGCTGGGCTTGATGGTGGACTTGGTGCCATCACTGCGCAGCTCGGCCTCCTCCTGCGACCAGGGACAGGACACGTGGTGACCAACAGCCCCAGAGGGGGTCCCCGTGCCCTGTCCCCTCTGTTCCCAGCCTCAGGGCCCCCCCACCTCGTTCAGTGTGACGAACTCGGCGTCCAGCCCCACAAGATCTCCTGCCTGGGGCATCTCGTTCAGCATGAGGGGGATGAAGGTGGCGTGGCACTTGCGCTGCTTGCGGGCCAGCGAGGCCTCAGCCAGAAGGACGCTGGCCTCGATGGGGTTCTTGACTGTGCAGGGGAAGGGGAAGGAACTCAGTGGTGCTGTGGTGGCGCCGACCCCGCCACCACTTCCACGCCAGGCACTCACTGACGAGGTTGTACTTGGCATTGAGGTTCCTCCGGGCGTAGTAGAGGATGGCTGGCACCTTCCAGCTCATGTCAAACTGCACAGCCTCGCACTGCAGGGGAGAGGTGATGGTCAGGGGCAACCTGGGTGGCTCCATGGGGTAGCCACTGTGTCACCTTGGTGCTCACCTTGTCCACGGGCTCGATGAGGAAGTCGTTGAAGAGGTACCACTGCTGGTGTGTGACTCCCTGGGGGGAAAGGCACAGCCTTAGGGGCCCCCCCCAAGCCAGAGCAGTGACTCCTCTGCCCAGTTACCAGGGAAAGAAGGGTGTGACGATGCCATGTGGGAACCCCCGCCCTTCCTGGGACACCGTGGGGAAATCCCTGCTGCCCTGGGTGGTGACAGAGGACGTGAAAGGATTGGGCTGGACAGGCTCAGGGCTCTGCCCAGCTCCCGAGCAAAACTCCAGGGAGATGCAAGAGATAAGAGACAGGGATGGAGCCTTGACACACTCTGGGAACTCCTGGCTTGGGCATCTCCAGCAGAAACTGCCCAGACCAGCCCTTTCCTTGGGAAGGGAGATGATGTCCCTGCCCTTACCTGGAAGTACAAGGACAAGCTGGCACCATGCCCGTGGCCAGGAGGAACCAGCCTGAGTGGGTGTGGGAAGAGGGTTTCTTCAGCCCTTCCCTCCCCGTGAGGGGCCCCAGCAGCTCTTGGCACGTTCACCCAAACACTCAACACTTGGCTGAGAGAGCCGGGAACGACGGATCCCGTGGGTGAGACCCCTTGGGGAGGCTCCCAGGAGCCAGTGGGTACCGTGGGGGTCCCACAGGGTCTCTCACCTCCTTCCGCTGGTGGTAGGTCTCTCCCACCTTGATGTGCCCCACCAGGCTGCCCCCAGTACGGGAATCCAGGATGTGGACAACGGTGGCCATGAGGTCGTAGATATAAACAGACTCGGGGTCGTCCGTGGGGCTCAGCTGTGGGAGGAATCGGGAATGTCTGAGCCCCCAGACCACCAACCTGGACATTTCTGTGCTCCCCTGAGTTATCTCTTCAGCAGAAGGTGGTTCTGAGGCAGCTCTGCCCCCACGTGCTTCGTGATTCTGTCACTTTACCTCATCGGTCTCACTCCAATTGCTCACATCAAGCTCTTTGCTTTTGGTCAACCTCATCTTGATGGCGTGAGGGATCCAAATGTTCTTCAGTTCCTCCACGGAAGGATACGAATGCCCCATGTCAGGGTTCCCCAGATCCTTCCTGCACAGGGAATAATGGAAAGCTGAGTTGGAAGGAGATGTCACCCAGGCCAGGACTCCCACCCAGCCATCCCAGATGATTCCTAAAATTTCTGTGGGAAGCTGGAGCTGCCTGGAGCAGGATTCTGGGGGAGGTGCTCAGCCAATGTGGTTTTGGGGCTTTTGTCAGTTAGAAAAGGGGCACAAGGTTGGGGGTCTCAAAAAGGGGTCACGAGGTGGGTGATAAAGGGGATATGGTGCAGCCTCTGACAGGCAGGGTATCAAATTAACAAGATTTAGATGAGAAACAGCCCAGAGAATCACCCAGGAGGTGTCATTGCTCAGAGGCACCACCCCAGGAACAGAATCCCAGAATTCTTGAGATTGGAAAAGCTTTCCAAGATCATCAAATCCAACCTCTGGCCAATCCCCACCTTGTCACCCAGACCAGAGTGCCACATCCAGTCATTCCTTGGACACCTCCAGGAATGGTGACTCCACCACTTCCCTGGGCAGGTCCAAACTCTTTCCATGAAGAAATTCTTCCTGAATTTCTACCTACCACTCTCCAAGAGAGATCTCCTTTCCCTTGGTGATGTCAAAGCCTCCTCTCTTCATCATGGCTTTCTGAAAGGAATACTGGCAACGAAACACAGGCAAGCATCAGCACAGCGTGACCAGCTAGCCCTGGGGACACGGGATGACAGTCAGGCCAGGAGCAGTGAAGACAGGAATATTAAAGTAGGTGACAGGGAAAAAGCAATGGAAATCCAAGGTCACTGCCTTGGTGCTCCGAGGGGATTGGGAAAGGACAAAGTGACTCCTTCAGTCCCTTCAGCTCTGCCACACCAGGAGATCTCATCCTTTCCAACTCCAAAGGCACAGACCATGCCACAGGCACGACCCAATTGCACCAAGTCCTCTGCAAGCACGGCTCAGGTGGAGGGAGAGAGGCCAGAGACAGCGAGAAGAGAGTGAAAACCTCGGCGGGGCCAGGCACCACACCACGCACCCCGCGTGCCGGGAGAACCAACCCCGGAGTGTCTGCCCCACCTCAGCCTGTGTCTTCCAGAAATCTGCCTCCTTGGAGCTGTTCACTTCACAGTTAATGACCAGCACGTCCGGCAGGCAGCGGATGTTCCGGGTCTGCACCTGCAGGGAGAGGGGGAGATGGAAATGAGAGCCCTGGAGAGGATCCGAGCAGGATCTGGGACATCCGCCAGTGCCTTGGCCTGCAGAGCTTCCTCCCCTCCCTGGCTGCATTCCTGGGGGCACTTCCAGGACAACAGGGCTGCTCCAGCAGTTGCTGGGGGGTTGTTTCTCCCTGCTGAATCCTTGCCCCTGTGAGAGTAATGCACAGAACCCAGGAAATACCCCACGGCTGCCAGCCAGGCCAGGAACCGAATCTAACATGGGCTGAGGAGGTTCCCTGGTGACTCACGGAGAAACTGCCCCCCTCACACCCCTGTCCCACAGCCCCTCGTGCCTGACCCCACTCCCAGGCTCACCGTGGGCTGGTACTTCTCACAGTTCTCACACCAGGCTTGCGTGTTCTGCTCCAAGCAGATGCTGCGCTTTAAAATTTGGGCAAACTCGTAATCCTTGGCTGGTTTTTCTGGAGGGAGAAAGGAGAATAACGTCACCTCTAAAACACACAAACCTTGACCAGATGAGCTCAGCCAAACCTCTGGGGTTTTCCTTGCAACCACCAGCCAGAAGGTCAAGCCCCAAATGTGTCTTTCTGAAGCCAAAAGCTTGGCTGGTTGGAAACCCATCCCTGGAGCTGAGGCAGCTCCTGGCTGCGGGTGTGTTCCAGCTGGAAAAATCACGGATAACAAACCCCACCCAGCTGGGGAGGCTGGGCCCTGCTGTTACCAGTGCTGTCGGGGTAGGAGAGGGTGAAGAGCAGCGTGGAGGACACACGGACAGTCTCCTTCCCACAGCGGCACATGCTGCAGTTCTCCATCTCACAACTGAACAGCTGCCCAATGACAGAGTCCCCCGAGGAGCCAAAGCTGCTGGAAAAACAGCACTGGCATCAGCAGAGATCCCTAAATTGGGGACACACAGTTCAGGCTGCAAAGGGCCAGCTCCCAAATTCCAGCAGATTTTGGAGAATCAGCCATCTGAGCAGTGCCAGTCTTGCAAGCCCCTCTGGAAGCTCAGCTGGTGTCCTGTGTAAAACCTCAAGCCTCCAAACAGGTTTTAGGGGGGCAGAAGCTCAGCACAGCATTCAAACATGGGGGGAGCTGCATTTCCCATGGATCCCTCAGGCCATGAGTAGCAAGAAAGCTTTTGGAGGGATGGGTGGGGTCTCTGGGGACCACCTCCCTCCCCTCCCTGTCCCACCCCCATGCCAGGGCCTCACCTGCTGCCAGCCCCACGGTAGGCCTGGGGTCCCTCCTGCTCCTGGGTTTCCTGGTGCAGCTGAGTCAGGATGAAACGGTTCCAGCTCTGAATCAGCCGCCCCAGGTTCACTTTCCCCGTGGCTTCATCCGAGTCCGCCAAGATCAAGCCCAGCGCCGACGCCTCCGGGATTGTGCGGAAAGCCCGAAGAAAATTGCTTCCCTGGATATGGGGCGAGAACAACAAGTCACTGAGGTCAACAGGAGTTTCCATCTGCCTGCCCAACACTGCTCCCATTCCTCTGCCATCCCCTGTGACCCTCCCGGGCAGCCCAGCTCAGCACAGACCTGGCAAGGGTCTCCTCGGGACAGGTCCAGCATGTGGAAGAGCAAGCCCAGCTCACAGCCCAGGCAGAATTCCTTCTGGCACAGGTGGTTCTGCACCAGGCAGCGGACTGGCTCCAGGAAATACAGCACCTGGCAGAGACCCAGCAGTCAGGGGAGGCTCTGGGGGACCATGGGGGTCTGGGTGGGACGGGGGCAGCTCCCACCTGGATCATGCAGTTACAGTAGGCATTGGGAATGTGGGGCTCCAGCCCTGCAAACAGCGTCTTGTTGTAATGCTTGAAGTCAAAATCCTCCAGCCCCAGCTTGGAGTATTTGATGGTGACCTGAGCAGAGACGTGACAGGTGAAACAAACACCTCCCCACACCACAGGACCCCTGTGGGACCCCCTGTGCTCCCCACAGACCCTTTCCCCCACCATGCCCCAAAGCAGTCCCCCAAGGCCACCACCTTCCTGTACTTCTTGGCCACCCTGTAGAGATGTGGCTCCTCCTCACGCCCAATCGGGGACTCGGGGACTTGGCTGAAGTTGTCAAACTCATTGTCCATCTCCTTTAACCGATAAGGAATCTTCGAGGAGGGAGAGAGAAGGGGTGAGCAGCTGAACCCTGAGGCGGGGAGAAGCCCTGCAGGCAACTCCTGGGCTTTCCTGCCTCCTTGAATGAGCAAAGGGATCCACCAGAATCGAGTGGGGCCCTCCCTGGACCTGCAGGAGGCCTCCACACCTTCCTGCTTGCAGGGATTTGTCACTGTGGGAAAGCACAGGGCAGTGTTTTCCCAAGGGTGAGGGACGTGCCATGAATCTCCCAGCCTGACAGCTCAGCCCTTCCCTGCCCACAGAGCCACGGAGGGAGGGATGGAAATGGGAAATCTCCATCCCTTTCCCTGCTCAGGAGAAACCATCACCTCCAAACTACACCTGCACCATCCCAAGGGAATGCCACCTCTTGTCCCCATCTCTGAAACCTCAGGGATCCCTCAGCACACAGAGAGCTCTGTCCCTTCCCAGGCTGCAGAGCTCCACCCTCCTAAAATGCCCTCCTGGGAGTGGGTACCTGGTTACGGAGCTTGGTCCTGGGGTTTGGGGCGTAGCCAATGAATCCCACTTTCTTCATGGTGCGCAGAATCTCGGGATCGACTGGGGGAGCTCGCCTGGAAACACCCCCTGACTCAGAGCAGCATCTCTCACCCATGCAGGGTGTGCTCAGGGACCCACCCCAAGGGTGGTCCTGAGCGTTCCCCCCTCCTCAGCCCTTCCCCAAGTTCATTTCCATCCCAATGAGGGATGTGCCAGGGAAGCAGCGTCAAGCACAGGAGTGTTGGGGGTAGGAAGAGGGAAAAGGAGAT
Organism: Cinclus cinclus; assembly: GCF_963662255.1. NCBI lineage: Eukaryota > Metazoa > Chordata > Aves > Passeriformes > Cinclidae > Cinclus > Cinclus cinclus. The sequence goes on along the minus strand of NC_085075.1, from coordinate 2,126,741 downwards.
TCCTGATGGGCAGAACAGAGCCAGGACCACAATGGGAGTGGGAAGGAGGGAGGTTGGACCGTGTCCCACCATCCTCACACCTGCCCAGTCACACCTCCACTGCAGGGAACTCGTCTGGGTTTTCACAGGCAAGAAGGAACGATGCCTTAGGATTTAGCTTTGGTATTTTTCAGACCCTCCTACTGCTTTAGTGTATAACTCTAAAACTCCATAGCCTGTCAGCTGCTGCTCTCCCATTTTATTCAGACAAAGCAATTCCTCTCTAGGTCTGAAACTCAAGGACAGCTCAGTGCCTCAAGCCCCCAGAGATGTAAACAACACTGAATTGGGGGGGGGCAAACTTGGGAGTAAATAACTCCATTACCTGAAATTGTAATTGGAGGATTAACCCCTGATATGTAAATGGACCAAACTTATAATTGTATGAAAGGAGACTCAGGGGTGATCTTATCACTCTACAACTACCTGAAAGGTGCTTGTAGTCAGGTGGGGGTTGGTCTCTGTCACCAGGCAGCAATTAACAGAACAAGAGGACACAGTCTCAAGCTGTGTCAAGGGAAAATTAGGTTAGATATTAGGAAAAAGTTTTTCACTGAAGGAGTGATAAAGTACTGGAATGGTCTGCCCAGGGAGGTGGTGGAGTCACCATCCCTGGGTGTGTTTAAGAAAAGACTGGATAAGACACTCGGTGCCATGGCTTACTTGAGGTGTTAGGGCATGGGTTGGATTCAATGATCTTGAAGGTCTCTTCCAACCCTGTGATTCTGTGAATTCTGTGAAAAACTCGTGACCATCATCCATCTTGACTGTAGCCTCTGGGAGGCTTTGACTGCCCAAGATGTATCTACTGAATTCCCAAATTTAATAAATACCTTCTTTATTCCCTTAATTTTCTCTAGCCTATTTTAGGTAGCCACTCAAGACATCAGGAAAGAGAAGGACTCTACCAGAGTCCCTACCAGAGCGATTTTACCAGGACTCACCTCGGCGCCGGGGCCGAGTTGGCGGCAGGCCAGTCGGAGAGCAGCGCGTCGCTGGTCAGCGGCACCGGGATCAGCGACAGCGGCACCAGGTCCTGGTTCCAGTCCAGGTGTGGCAACGTGTCCACCATGCAAGGCAGGGCAAAGTCGGTCTCCCGGGAGTAGGCGTTGAAGGTGACCTCAGGGGAGTCAGCCCAGAGGTGGACGCAGCCCTCGGAGTCGCCGAAGGCCAGCGCTTGCTTGCTGGCCGACACGTCGAAGGTCATGATGAGCGGCCCCACGGTGTTGACGTGGAAGATGTCGGCGGGGTTGGCCAGCCCGGTGGGCTCACAGAACTGGCACTGGCCTGGGGGAAGGGAAAAGTGGGACAACGCGGCACGGTGGGAATTAGGATGTGGTGACACAGGGATCATGCCACTGGAAGGGGCTGGACACGGGGTAGCAGCGCTCGGACAACCATCATGGAATGTCCTGAGTGGGAAGGGACCCACAAGGATCAACGTCCAGCTCTTGGCCGTGTACGGGACAAGACCATAGCCTCCCCAGTCCCCAAATCCCAACACCTGAGAGCATTGTCCAAACACACTCTGGTCTCCAGAATCATGGAATGTCCTGAGCTGAAAGGAACCCACTGAAAGGATGAAAGGATTAAAGTGCAACTCCTTGCACAGGACACTCTAAAATCCCACCTTGTTCCTGAGGACATTGCCCAAACACTCCTGGAGCTCTGGCAGCCTCAGGACCATGACCAAGAGCCTATTCAGTGCCCCACCTCCTCTGGAGGAAGAACCTTCTCCCAAAATCCCATCTAAATCCCTTTCGACACAGCTCCAGCCATTCCCTCGGGTCCTGTCACCTGTCACTGCCCCAGAGAGCAGAGTGAAGAAGTTGTGAGGTCTCCCCTCATCCTCCTCTGCTCCAGGCTGAATCCCACAGGACCCAACCCTGAACTTGGGGACACCGGACCATCCCCCACAGCGCAACCAGGCCAGAGCTCCCCTCACCTGTCTGGGATATGATGGCCAGTCGGGAGGTGTAGGTGGGGATGAAGCGGAGGAAGAAGGGGTCGATGTGGACCTGCAGGGGGGTGGTGGCCCTCATCATGCGCAGGTCATAGACCTTGAGGAAGCGGTCACAGGCCAGGCCGTTCATGCGGCTGGAGAAGCCACAGGTCACCAGGAGGTTCCCGTGCACGTCAAAGTCCGACAGGCTCCCGGAGTGCGCGTCAAACTCATGCTCCACCACGAACGTGCGCAGGTCACGCAAGGACACCTGTGAGGGGACGTCCTGGCCGTGGCCACCCAGCCTCTGGAGCTCTGGGAAGAGCCCAGATTCTGGGATATCCCCCCCTGCACAGGTGTTACCTTGCCCGAGGTGTGCCCGCAGAAGAAGAAGCGGTTGGATTGCCTCATGATGGTGATACCCGGCACCTCCACAGTGTACTGGGAAGAGCAGGGAAAAGCAGGGATGAGAAAGGCAGGGAAGAGCAGGGCAGGGATGGGCAGGGAACAACCCCAGAGCAAATCTCCAGGGAGCAGTCCCTAGCCCGGCTGCACCTTCTGCGTCTCCTGGACAGTGTTGAGGTCAATCTCGAGGACGTGGTTCTGCAGCCCTGCCACCAGCAGGGTGTTGTTGTCTGTCAACAGGAGGCTGTGCATGTCCTCGGATTCATCCATGCTGGGGACAGGCAGGACACCCTCAGGCTCCCGTCCCGCTCCGAGAGGGAGCAGGGAAGAGGAGGAGAAGCCAGGAGCGCTCACAGGTAGTCAAAAATGATGAGGCCACCCCGGGACAGATACTTGAGGTTGGTTTTGGTGAGGAAGAGGACGCCGTTCTCTAGGCTCTGGATCTGGCGGATGTCATCGCTGCTGTTCACCTGGAAGGAGGAGTAGCGCTCCAGCGTTGGCCCGAAGAAGGAGGTGGCATGGCCCTGAAAGCAGAGAGGGGACAGGAATGTCACAACCCTGTGTCCTAGTGGGTATGGCACAGCTGAGCATCGCTTTGTCCTCTGCCAGATCCTGGCTTTTCCAGGTTATGGGGGTGTTCCTAGCACTCCTGGGTGCTCCAAACCAGAGAGGGCAGCTCAGACTTGTCCCTGGATGCAGCAGACACAAATAAAAACCCCAGCACAACCCCAGAGCGGTGAGAGGGGAAGCAGTGAGAGGTTCCTGCTCTGAGAATTCATATGGACAGATAAAGGGGGAAAGGTTTTTTTAAACCAAAAGAGGAGACTTAGATGGGATAGAGGGATGAAATTCCTCCCTGGGAGGATGCTGAGATATTGGAACAGATTTCCCAGAGAAGCTGCGACTGTCCCTGGAAGTGTCCAGAGCCAGTCTGGATGGGGCTTGGAGCACCCTGGGATAGTGAAAGGACATGGAAGGGGAGGAGTGTGAAGACGAGAAGGCTCCAGGGAGACCTTGGAGCCCCTTCCAGTAACTAAAGGAGCTCCAAGAGAGCTGGAGAACGACTTGGGACATGGGATGGAGGGACAGGACACAGGGAACAGCTTCACAATGACACAACATGGGGTTAGATGGGATTTTGGGAAGCAATTCATCCCTCTGAGGTGCTGGAATGGGTTTCCCAGAGAATTCCCAACCCTTGGAAGTGTCTGAGGCCAGGCTGGATGGAGCACCCTGCAAAGGTGGGAGGCCATGGCAGGGTAGTGGAACCAGTGATGCCTCAAGTTTTAGCTTTTATATTTTGCAGATCAGTGCTGCTTTAGTGTATAACTCTAAAACTCCACAGCCTGTCAGCTGCTGTTCTCCTGTTTTATTCAGACACAACAATTCTTCTCTAGGCCTGAAACTCAAGGACACCTCACTGCCTCAGGCCCTGAAAAACATCAACAAAAAGTGAATTGGGGGAAGCAAACTAGGGGAATGGGATTGCATTACCTGAAACTGTAACTGGACAGTTAAACTCTGATATGCAAATACCCCCAACTTTTATCTGTCTGAAAAACTTGTGACTATCATGCCCACCTGGGTGTAGGGTTTGTGAGACTCCTGCACTGCCCAAGATGTTTCCTTGGGAAGCTTTTCAATAAATACCTGCCTTTATCCTTTAACTCTGTCCAGCCTCTCTTCTAGGTAACCTCTCCAGGCATTACCAGACGAGCTTTCGTCTCCCTCTCCCAACCCAACCCATTCCACAACCCCATCGCACCCCACAACCTCCCCAGGACCTCCCAAAACCTCTTTAGGCTTCCCAAAACCTCTCCAGGGCCTCCCAAAACCTCCCCAAAGCTTCGCAAAACCTCTCCAAAGCTTCTCAAAACCTCTCTAAAGCTTCGCAAATCATCTCCAGGGCTTCCCAAAACCTACCCCGTGGTTGCCAACCCACAGCATCTCCTCGTGCAGGTCAAAGTGGGCCACGGAGACGGGCACGCCAACCTCGGAGACAGCCGTGTGCAGCTCGCTGTACATGCCCTCCATCAGGTGCACTGACTCAGGCACCGGGAGCCCCTCCAGGGACACCCCCTCGGGGTCCAGCTCCACCAGGTTGGGGTTCAGGTGCGGGTCCAGTACTGGCTCCAGCGCGGGGTGCAGGGGCGGCGCGAACTCGGCCAAGGAGGGGTTGAGCCCTTCGAAATTCATTGTGAATCCCAGCCTTGGGGAGGGAAAAAGAACCGAGGAGGCTGCTCAGGGACACCCAGAGTTCTTGGAATTGGTGACTGTGGAGATGGGAACGGCAGCTGGAATCTCCGGGGTTGAGGTGCAGGGCTCGGGTGGGTTGGGGGTGTAAAGTCCCTTCCACAGGGTGTGCTCAGAGCCCTGGCATGGCCGGGGGAAGGGCCTGGGGTGGCCCCAGGGGTCCCTGAGCACCGGGCACTGATTCCAAGGAACTGGCCACTGGTCACAGAGCACCGGGCACTGGTCCCTGGGCACCGGGCACTAATTCCAGGGAACCGGGCAGGGGCCCCTGGGCAACGAGCAGGGGGTCTCAGGGAACTGGGCACAGGTCTCAGGGCACCGGGCACTGGGCATCATCTGGGAGAACCGGGAAGCAGCCCGATGCCAGTTAGCCTCCCGCGGATAGCGGGAAGTGGTCCCAGAGCACGGAACAACCTCCATAGGAAGCAGGCAGTGGTCCCTGAGCAGCGGGCAGCCTCCCGCGGAGACAAAGCGGGCCCCGCCCCGCACTACCCCCAGGGCTTTGGACCAGCTCCGTACCCGCCACCTTTATCACCGCGGACCCACACCAAACGCGCCGGCGGGATCGGCGGTATCAGCGGCCGCAGTCCCAGGCGGGGCACGGGAGACCCGGCCAGAGCCCGGAGCCGCCACCCACAAACCGCCGCGCGCCGTTACCGAGCCGCCGCGGGCAGAGCCGCGCCGGGGCCGCGCTCCCGGGCTCGTCCCGCTGCGCCGCCGCGGCCGGGCCGGGGCCGGGGCCGCTCCCGCCGTCTCTACGGCAACCGCGCCCCTGCCCGGTAAACCGGGCCCACCCCGGGCCGCCGACCAATGGCACCGCCGAGCGCCGGGCTCTGACCAATCAGCGCCCGAGGGGGGCGGGACTAAGAGGCGCGGCGGGACGGTGTGGCGCACGGGACAAACGTGCTGAGATCGGCTGGTTCGCGGCAGGGGAGCCCCGGGGGAAGTGCCGGGACCCCCGGGCACCTCTCGGACCCCCCGGGTGCTGCCGACCCGCGCGGCGGCTTCGGCCTGTGGAGTCCCACGGGTGTAGCGCAGCTTTCCCAGATATCACACGAGAGCCTACGGTGTCCAACGGATGTCACCCCGCGACAGCCCGTGGCATCCCACGGTGCCCGCGAGTGTCGCGCAGCGTCCTCTGGCACCCCTCGGCATCTCCAGCTGTCCCACAGTGTCCCGCGCAGTCCCTTGCCATCCCACAGCGTGCACTGGGGTCCCACAATGTCCCGTGGGGTCCCCCCGTACCCCACTCCGTCCCACCGTGTCCCCTGGCACCCCATGGGGTCCCAAAGTGTCCGCAGATGCCCTTCAGTGTCCCTTCCTCTCCTCTGGCATCCCGCAGTGTCCCATGGGGTACCTCAATGTCCCACGGAGTCCCCTGGCATTTCACAGGGTCCCTCGGTGTCCCACGAAGTGTCACGGTGTCTGCCACCTCACGGGGTCCCACAGTGCCCGACGAGGTCCCAAAGTGTCTTTGGCACCCCGCAGGATCCTAAAGTGTCCCCAAATGCCCCACAGTGTCCCACTTGTATCGCACTGTGTCCACTGGTGCGCCACGGGGTCCCGTGGCACCCCACAATGTCCCACGGTTCCCCACATGGCTCCACCCTGTCGCCTGGCACCCCATTAGGTCCCACGACATCCCAAATGGAACGTGTCCCTTGTACTCCCCTGGCATCCCATAATGCCCACCAGTGTCCCATGGGGTCCCCCACTGTCCCTTAGTGACCCCCATTGTCCCTCAGTGTCTCTCAATGTACCACAGGGTATACTGTCCCACGGGGACCCACAGTGTCCCACGGGGTCCCTCAATATCCCTCAGCGTCCCTCAATGTCCCCCATTGTCCCTCGGTGTCCCAAGAGGTCCCCAGGTGTCCCTCACGCCCGGCAGTGCCCCCGCCCTGGTTCCCCCCCCAGCCCAGCCCCGGTGCCCGCGGCGCGCCCGGTGCCCGGGAAAGGCCGGGGGCAGCCCCGGCGGGCGGAGTCCCGGGAGGCGCCGGAGCCGCCGAGATTGCGGCGCCACGGGCAGCACGGTCCGGTGACACCGCGGGGACACCGAGGCACACGGGAGGGGACACGCCGGGGATCCACCGAGGTGACACCGCCGCGGGCTCCCCGGTGCGTTCACCGGGGCAGCCCAGGTGGAGCGAGGGGACATCCCGGTGCCGCTGCCTCCCATCCCGCCAGGAACTGCCCCGGGTTTTCCTGCCTGTCCCATCCCATCCACCCTATCCCCTCCCGTCCCGGTGCGACGGGGCGCAGCTCGGGGACCCCGGCCCGGTATCGGTTCTGCTTTTCCGAGGGGAGGCTGCGGCGATTTCGCAGGGGCGGGAGCCACCTGCCCCGGGATTCCCCACCTGCCGCCGCCCCATAAGAGCCCGGTGGCGGCGCCGGTGGAGGCACAGACCGACCTTCGATGGCTCCGCTCCGCCGCCTCTGCCTCTGCCTCCTCCTCGCTCTGCTGCTGCCGCCTCCCGCGGCACCGGCACCGGTCCCGCTTCGCCGCCCGGACTGGGCCGCCTGCAAGATCCTCTCCCGGGAGCTGTCGCGACTGCTGGCGACCGTCAAAGAGCCGCACTCGGCGCTGGTGAGCGCGGGGGGCTCGGCCGGGGCTACCGGGAAGAACCGGGCGGTGCGGGGCGGATCGTAGCGGGAGTAGGACCGAGGGTTCGGGGTCCCCCCCGGGAATGCCGGGGCACGTGGGGACCCACCGATCCCTGCTCCAGGAGGGGATGCAGCTGCTGGAGGAGGACCTCCAGAATTGGCCCCCCCGGATCCGCTGCAGCGACGCCTGTGACCCCCTGGCACTGGAGACCAACCACACGGTACCGGGGGTCCCGAGGGGCAGCCGGGATGGCCGAAGGGCGCCGTGGGTCGGGGTGGCCAGGGATACTACTGGGTGCTCGCCCAGGTGTGCTTGGGGATCACAGAGATGCTGAGGGTGCCTGGGGGTTCCGGGGTGTCCGGGGTTCAGGGGATGCTGAGGGGTTTATCTGGGTTCCCAGGGATGTAACCTGGGGGTTCCCGAGATATTCTGGGGATTGCACCTGAAGTGTTATGGGATGTGCTTGGGGTTCCTAGGTGTGTCTGAGGGGGAGCCCAAGGGATGCTCTGGGGTTTCAGAGATTCCCAGGGATGTTGTGGAATATGCCTGGAGTTCCCAGGGATGATGGGGAATACACCTGGGGAACCCGGGGATGTCTGGGGGTCTCAGGGATGCTGAGGATAAATCTGGGGGTCCCAGAGTGGTCCCAGGGATGCCAGGTAATGCATCTAGGGGTCCCAGAGATCCTGAGGATGTGTCCGGCGGTCCCAGGGGTGCCTGGGGATCCCAGAGAGGTCCCAGGGATGCTGGGGGATGTACCTGGGGGTCCTATGGGTGCCTGGAGGTCCCAGGAAGGGTGAGGGATGCCCCTGGGGGTCCAGGGCTATCTGGGTGGGTGGGTCCCAGAGATGCTGAGAATACCTTTGGAGATCCCAGAAAGGTCCCAGGGATACTGGGGGATGCACCTGGGGGTCCCAGAGGAATCCCAGCAATGCCGAGGGGTTCCCACAAGTGCCCAGGGGTCCCGGGGTGCCAGTGGAGGTGTGAGGAGGTCCTGGAAAGGTCCCAGACCCCCATCTCATTCCCTGCTCCCCGCAGCGCTGCCTTCACCGGATCCGCCAGGCGCTCCAGCACTACCGGGACCTGCTGGGCTCCGATATCTTCCGGGACCAGCCCCAGCCCCAGCTGGAGACCACGATGGAACAGCTCCTGCACCACGTCCAGGTGAGGAACCAGAGGCTCGCAGGGAGCCCGGGGGAGCGCAGGGACGGGACACAGACACCTCTCGAGCCCCCTCCCCCCCACCATGCTGTCCCCGCAGGAAGGGCACGACCACCCCCCCAGGCAGTCCATGGCCCCCACCGCGGTCTGGGCACAGCCGTTCCAGCGGCACCTGGCACTGAAGCGGCTCCGCTCGTTCGCTGCCGTCATGGGACGAGTGTTCAACCACAGCGCCCGCTGAGCCCTCCGGACACCGCCCTCCCCCTATTTATTGTCCCTCCCTGAGGGGGGTTATTTATGATGTGCGACATTCCCCTATTTATCTCGGGTATTTATGAGTTTCTAATAAAGGTCCGATGGAGACAAGCGAGCGGCTCTGGCGTGCAGCGCAAGGGACAGCGCGGGCAGAGGGTGGGGGAAGGGGTTTTATTTACAGGGAGGGGTCACTGGAAGGGAAGGGGACGAGGAGGGGTCACTGGAAGTCGCTGGCGTCGATGTGGAGAGGGGGGAAGTCGGTGAAAAGGGAGGGGAGGGTGGGCAGGGCCGAGTCCTCGGGCAGCGGCAGGAACGGGTCGTGGCGGTCCCGGAGCACAGCACTGCCTGGAGAGGGGACAGGACACTGCCCAGGGGACAGCCCGGTGCCTAGGGCACAGCTTGGTACCCAGGGAACAGTGCCCAGGGGACAGCTCAGGGCCCAGGGAACAGGGCAGTGCCCAGGGGACAGTTTGGTACCCAGGGGACAGCTCAGAGCCCAGGGGACACCTCTGTCCCCGCCCCAGCCCCGACACTCACCGGCGCTCAGCTGGAAACTCTCCTCGAAGGTTTCTGCCATGTTCGGCATCAACTCTGCCGCTTCCAGCGTCTCCAGAGTCCCCGAGCCCGGCTCCAGCCCCTCCAGCGACTGCAGCAGCTCCTGCATGTCCCGGCTCCCCGGCAGCAGCTCCAGGTCCCTCAGCTCTGGTGGCAGTGTCCCCTGCTCCTCGGGGACCTGCGGTGCCTCCACAGCCCCCGGCACCGGCTGCAGCATCCCCGTGTCCACAGCCACCGTCCCTTGCTCCCCCGGCAGCACCTGCAGTGTCCTCAAGTCCCCTGATCCCACCTGCAGCATCCCCAGCCCCCCACGCAGCACCTCTGCAGTCCCCACAGCCCCTGGTGCCACGTGCAGTGTCCCCTCGATGTCAGGGATCCCTGATCCCATCTGTGGTGGCTCCAGGCTTTGGGGCTGTGGTTGCAGCATCCTCAAGCTTGTGGGCTGCAGGGTCCCCAGGCTCGTGGACATCACCTGTGGTGTCCCCAGGCTCCCAGGGGTGACCTGCAGTGTCCCTGGGTTCATGGTTATCACCTGTGCTATCCCCAGCCTGCTGGTCACCCCCTGAGGGGTCCCCAGGCTCCCAGGGGTGACCTGTGGTATCTCTGGGCTTGTGGCCATCACCTGCAGTGTCCCTGGGCTCGTGGCCACCCCCTGAGGTGTCTCCACACTGCCAGGGGTGCCCTGTGGTGCCCCTGAGCTCTGGGGCTGTGACACTGCCAGACCACCGGCCTGCTGTGTCCCCTGCCCTCCAGGCTGCAGCTGCAGCGTCTCCAGATTCTCTGTGGCTACAACCAGCTCCTCTTCTGTTTGCCACTTTTTGGGTTGCCTGGAGGGAGAGACAGCAGGGTCGGGGCCAGGGGATCCCACAGGGTCACAGAGGGACCCAGGTGCCCCGCAGCCCCTCACCTGGAGGACACGCGGATGAGGCGCCGGTTCAGGTATTTCTGGGACTCATTCAGGGTCCCTAGGGACAAAGAGAGGGGTCAGGGGGGTGGCAGGTGCTGCCCTGGCTCAGTCCCAGGCCGTGCCAGGCTGTGCCAGGCCATACCCTCTTGCCTCTGGCTGTAGTAGGGCCCAAAAGCCTCATCACGGGCAGTGTTAGGGTACAGGTACTTGAGGGGGTTTTCTGGAATGTTCTCCTCCATCATCATCTGGTAGTCACGGATGATGTCGGGCAGCGCCAGCGACACCAGCTCGGAGGCTGTGTAGGGATCCACGGCGTGGAAAGTGGGGGATCCTGCAGGGGGGACAGCAGAAGGGATAAGGGGCTGCACCCCAGGCTCGCAGGGGGGGTCCTGGGGGGGGTCACTCACCTCTCTCATGGTGCTCCACCCACGTGAAGGTGACCCCGCCGAGGACACTCTCGCTGAAGCGCAGCAGGAACGTCCCTGTCCGCTTGGACTTGAGCAGTTTCTTCTCCTGCTTGCGGCTCACGAAGCCCAGGATGAGTCTGGGGGAGGCACCATCAGCCCCTGTGACCCCCCGCCACCCCAGAACCCTCCCCAGCACCCCAGCCCTGCTCCTACTTGTTCTTCCAAAGCTGCTTGAGGTGCTCCTGGAGCAGCCCCAGGATCCCATCCAGCCAGGCCCAGAAGGAGAAACCAGCAGGTCCATCCTGTAGGAGAGGGGATGGGGACATGGGGGGACAGCAGGGACATGGGGGGACAGGACCACAGTGGAGTGGGAAGACAGGTGGGACAAGACTGTGAGGGGAGAAGGCCATGGAGGGACAAAGGGGAACAGGGTCACAGAGGGACCTGGGGGATATGGAGGGACAAGAGGGACAGGGCCATGAGGGACAGCTGGGACAGGGCCACAGCAAGGACAGGGCCACAGAGGGACAAGGCCATGGGGGGACAGCTGGGACAGAGCTAGGGGGAGATGGGGCCAGGAAGAAACAGGGCCATTGGGGAACAAGAGGGACAGGACTATGAGGAGACCAGGAGACAGGGCCACAGCGGGGACAGGCCCACGGGGACAGAGGGGACAGGCTCTACTCACCTTTGAGAACTTGGGCCAGGCCACTGTGCTGTCCAGTGATGGCTTTGAGCCTTGAGATGAGAGCAGGGTGAGGGAGGGCAGTGCAGCCTTGTCCCCCCACGTCCCCCATGTGTCCCCATGTCCCCCCATGTCCCCAGGAGGCCCTGGCCTTACCCAAGAGTTTCTCAGCCAGCATGAGCAGGTTTTCCTGGCTGAGTCCTCGCTCCGCCACGCTCTGGAACTGCCAGCTCAGCACCTCGGCCAGCCGGGGCCATGGGGCCGGCGGTGGTGATGAGAAGAACTGCTGGGCCTGGGGGACATGGGGGGACACGGGGTGAGCAGGGACAGGGCGAGGGGATAGGGACATGGGGAGGGGATGGGGACAGGGCGAGGGGACATGAGGAGGGGATGGGGATCAGACAGGGACCAGGGGATGGGGACACAAGGCAGGGGTGGTATCCAGGGCATGGGGACAAGACAGGGATCACAGCCACATGGCAGGGAACAGGAAAAAGGGAATGGGGATGGGGACATGCACCAGGGCATGGGACAGGGGTGATACAGAGACCAAGGGACAAGGGCCACGGACATGCATCAAAGCAGGGCGTGGGACAAGGAGCAAGGAGAAGGACATGAAACAGGGCAGGGGACTGGGACAGAGATGTGCACCTGGGATGGGGCAGGGACTGGGCTCAGAATCAGGGACTGGGCTCAGGGGATAACCAGGGACAGGGACAGGACACCAGGACAGAGACTGAACAAGGGGAGGGGATTGTAATGGGACAAGGAGCATCACAGGAGGACACGAGGCAAGGGATGGCAGGGCTGGGAGCACTGGGGGTGGCACAGGGCTCGCCTTGGGGTCAGAGCTGAGCATGTTGAACCAGAGGATGGAGGCCCAGGCGCTGGAGAACTGGCTATTGTTGGAGATGATGACAAAGGGCAGCGTGGTGGTCTGAGGAGGGGACAGGGGTCAGGCTGGCTGTCCCCAGCCCCTCCCAGCCTCCCCAAGCCACCCAGCACCCCCAGCTCTCACCTCCAGCTCCAGCTCCAGCCCACAGTAGGCATAGGACAACGTGAAGGTGATGAGGTGCAGCTCCTCCGTCACGACCAGGGGACCCTGCAGGAAGTGGCACTGTGGTCACCGCCTGGCCGAGCCCCCTGCAGCCCCCAGCCCCCATCCTGCACCCACCTCGCCGCTGGTGCCTTTGCCCTTGCCAGCCCTGCTGTCCTTCTGCTCCTTCAGCGTCTGTGGGGATGGCAGAGTCAGCCCAGAGCAGGGTCCTCACCCTGCTCCCCACCCCGACGGGGGATCTGGGGGTCTGGGGGGGGTCCCTACGAGGTACTGGAAGTCGCAGATCAGCCCCTCCTGGGGACTGTCCCCGGCCAGAAGCGTTTTGCTGCTCGATGTGAGGATGTTGAACCTGCGAAACCTGCGGGACAGACACGGGAGGTAGGAGGGGGTTGGGACCCCTGGGAGGGTGCATGGGGGTCCAGGACCCCTGGGGGGGCTGTGAATGGGGGCCAAGATCCCTCTCCCAGGAGGGGGCATAGCCCAGCCATGGGTGGGGGCTCAGGACCCCCAGAGGAGCTGGGGGGGTGGATTGAGACCCCTGGGGGATGCAGCCCTGCTGCAGATGGAGATCAGGACCCCCCCAGGGATGGCAGGCGTGGTTCAGGATACCCCTCAGGGACGGGGGGGGGGGGGTCAGGACCCTTGAGGTGGGGTCCCAGCCCCGCTGCCACCTCCAGCACTCTCCCAGCTCTCACCCTTTGATGTTGGGCGGGTTCCTGCAAGAGACAAGGAGGGGTCAGGGGCAGCGGGACCCCCGCGGGTGGTCGGGCGGGCAGGGGGGATCGGGAGGGGTGGTCCCACCTGTCGATGTGGATCCTGGCCTCCATGTGATGGTTGCGGTCGTGCAGCCTCACCAGGAGCCGGGCGCGGGTCGAAAACTTGCTGGCGGTGCGGAGCACGAGCGGGCGCTTTCCGGCGTTGGGGGTGCTGGGCTGCTGCTCTACCACGAAGGCACTGGGGAAAAAGGGGGGTCAGGGCTGCTCCGAGAGCCCCCTGTCCTCGCTGTGCTGCCCCCACTTCTTAAAATCATGGAATATCTGGAGTTGGAGGGAACCCAACAGGATTATCCAAATTTAATTCCTGGCTTGGCACAGGACAACCCCAAAACCTGTGCTGTCCCAAATCCCAACGTTTGAGTGTTGTCCAAACACTCCCTGACTTACGGAACTATGGAATATCCAGAACTGGGAGGGACCCATCAGGACCATCAAGTCCAACTCCTCGCCTGGCACAAGACAACCCCAAAAGTCCCCCCAGTCCCCAAATCCCAACACCTGAGAGCACTGAGGACCTGACAGTGTTGTCCAAACAGTCCCTGACACCTGGAATTATGGAATATCCTCAGCTGGAAGGGAATCACAAGGACCAAGTACAACTCCTGGTCCTACATGGACACCCCAAAAGTCCCCCCAATCTCCCAACACCTGAAAGTGCTGTTCAAACACTCCCTGATCCCTGGAATTATGGAATATCCTGAGTTGGAAGGGACCTACGGGGATCAAAGCCCAACTCCAGGCTCTGCACAGGACACCCCAAAATCCCATCCCATTCCTGAGAGCATTCTCCAAATGCTCCTTGAGGTGGGAAGGGACCTACAACAAACTTTGAGTCTCAGAACACCCCCAAAATTCCTAAATCCCAACACCTGAGAGCATAGTCCAACTACTCCCTGACCTCTTGAATTCTGGAACATCCAGAGCTGGAAGGGACACACCAAGATCAAAGTTCAACTCCTGGCCCAGCACAGGACACCACAAAAGCTTCCCCCAAATCTCAGCACTGAGAGCATTGCCCAAACTCTCCATGATCTCCTGAATTACAGAATACCCAAAGCTGCAAGGGACCCATGAGGATCATGGACCTCAGCTCCAGGCCCTGCACAGACTCCCCAAAATCCCATCCTGCACCTGGGAGCATTGCCCAAACACTCCCGGAGCTCTGGCAGCCTTGGCAATGCCACCATTCCCTGGAGAGCTGTTCCAGCGCTCAACCACCCTCCAGGGGAAGAACCTTTTCCAGATCTCCACCCCAACCACTCCTGGCACAGCTCCAGCCATTCAGATCCTGCCCCACACCTCTTCAGCAGGTGCGTGAGCTGCTCCTGCAGCCGCTGCTCCAGCAGGGGCATCTCTGCCACCAGCGGGTCCCTCTCGTAGGTCACTTTTTGTCGCAGGTCGTTCAGCGCCCGCAGCAGCTGCCGCAGCTGGAACAGCCCCTGGCCCAGCTCTGTGAACCTGCGGGGTCAGGCAGCTCAGAGGGGTCCTGCTGCAGCACCCCCAAGCCCCCCAAGCACCCCAGCCCTACCAGGTCTCCAGTGGGCGCAGGTTGGTGTCGCCGGGGCCCCCCAGGCACAGGCGCTGCTGCCGCACCCTCCAGCCCCCCAGCTCCTCCTGCAGCAGCTCCTGCAGGGTCTCGCTGCGCCCCAAGAGCTGCTGCATCTGAGCCAGCACCTCCTGGGGGGAGATGTGGCTCTGAGGGGGGTGCTCAGGGTGGTCGCACCCCCCTCCCCCAAACCCAGCCCGGCCATCCTGACCCCCCCTCACCCGCCGCTGCCGGTCCAGGTTCTGCAGTTTGGCCTGGAGGGCTTGGAGCTCCTGGTGGTACCCGGGGTCATTGTTCCTGTCCTCAGCTGTGGGCAGTGAAGAGGGGTCAGGGTTTTGGGGGGGGCTCAGGGGGGCACAAGGCAGTGCCACCCCTCACCTCCCCTGTGTGTGGCTCACCTGGCTGGTAGTGCACCTTGTAACAGAAGTCAAAAGCATCCTGCAAATCTTCCAGGTGCCTGAAGGCTCGTTCAGCTTCCTACGGGAACAAGAGGGGGTCAGGAGGGGCCGGGCAGCCCCGGAGGGGCTCGGTGGGGGTCACGGGGGTCGTGTTACCTGCAGGGCAGTGTGGAACTCGGCCAAGCGCCGCTGGATCTGCTGCTCCCGGCCTCTCTCCGGGGCCGGGCTGGGCGCGGGGGCCGAACCCCCCTAGGGAGACAGGGGGTGTTGGGGCAGTGGCCTTGGGACCCAGCGGGGTGTGGGGGTGACACAGCCCTGCCCTACCTGCTCCCCCGCCTGCCCCAGGCGCAGGATCCGCCGCTCCTCCTGCAGCAGGTTAGCCACCAGGTTAGCAAATCCCTCCGGCTTCTTCTCGAACTCGGCCTGCAGAGGGGTTGGGGGGGGGTCAGCGGGGCGCAGGGACCCCTCCCTCTTCACAGCACTCCCCCAGCCCTGAAGCGCACCTGGAGGTCTCGCTGAGCCTTGCGCAGGTTGTGCTTCAGCATAAATTCCTCGTGGCCCGATCCCAGGCTGCCCAGGCGTTCTCTCAGTAGCACCAGTAAGGAATGGAACAGCATCCGGGCGTTCCCTGAGGAGAGCGGCTCCGCCGCCTGGCGCCTGCGGCAGCGCGGGCTCAGCACCGGTACGGCCCTGCCCGTGCCTCCCGGTGCCGACCCCAGCCCCGAATCCCACCCCGTTACCAGTTCTGGTCCTCGATCCAGGCGGCCAAGCACTGCCGCACGGCCATGGGCAGCGCCGAGCCCGCGTACAGCTGGTGAACCTGCTCCAGGTAAGTGTTGGCCAAGCTCTGCACCTCCTGCCACTGCGCCATGCTGGGGGGAGAGAGGGTCAGGGGCGTCCCGAGGAGCCCCCGGCCACGGCAGGACCAGAGGATGAGAAACACCCGCGTGTTCAGCTCTGCATCCCGCGTACCTGCCTGCAGCACGGGCGGCCGGGGGTCCCTCTGCTCCTGCTCCGCCCTGGGTGGTCCCGGAGGTTCCTCTGCTCTTCCTCAGCCCCGGCAGCTCCCGGGGGTCCCCTCGCTCCCGCTGGGGTTGCCGCCGGCCGGCAGCCGCGTCCTGCGGTGAGAGCAGGGGGTGAACCGAGGGGGGTTCCCCACCCGGTGCCGGGCCACACACACACAACGCCCACCACGAGGGCCCGCAGCACCCCTTATGGAGCACCCCTCCTCATGGGTCCCCCGAGACCGGGCCCCCATTGAACCACTCGGGCACCCCGCACTTTCCTTCCCTTCCTTTAGGGATGGCTGCCCCTAAACACCCCCGCCCAGCGGGACAGCCCTCCCCTGTGTGCCCCAGCCGGAGTCCCCTGCCTGTACCGCCCTCCCCAGGGCCCGCCGTGCTCCAGAACCGCCCATGCCCCACCCAGGACCTCCGGTCTCCTCCCGGGACCCCGGACCCACCGCCGCTGCTACCGGAGCAGGAAGGCGGGCTGGCGGCACGCCCTCCCCCTCTCTGCGCGGTGATTGGTGGAGCTCCGGGTCGATGCCACGCCCCCTCATCAATCTGCGCGGTGATTGGCGGAACTCCGGGCCCGTGTCACGCCCCCGCGAGCGGCGTTGGTCGGCGGTCCAGTTCATTTCCCCAAATTGACGTCACAAGAGGCGTGACCGTGTGGGCGGGGTTATAGCTGGGGCGTGGTCATGGGCGGGGTCAGCGGGGACCGGGGGAGGGAAGGGCGGCGGCCCGGGACGGGCGGGGGGACAGGGACAGGGACAGGGACGGCTGCTACAGGGGTCAAGGGCAGGCCGTAATAGGGATAGAGCCATTGGGACAGAGGGACAGAGACAGAGGGGACAGAGCCACGGGATGGGGACAGGGACAGGCTCCAGGGGTGAGGACAAAGCTATAGGGACAGGTTATAGGAACAGGGATAGAACCATGCGAACAGGTACAGCTATGGGGACAGGCCGCGGGATGGTAACAAGCCGTGGGAACGGGGCAAAGCTGTGGGGACAGTGGCAAGTCGTAGGGACAGGGGTACAGAGTCAAGGAGATGGAGAAACTGCAGGGATGGAGACAGGGTCAGGGCCAAGGGGAGAGAGGCAAAGAGCCATAGGAAGAGGGACAAGGCAGGGTGGCTACTGGGATGGACTGGCTGTGGGGACAGGGGTCGGGCTATAGGGACAGGAGCAGGCCGTGGAGACAGTACAGAGCCACAGAGGGACAGGGACAGGCCCAGCCCAGCTGCCACCACGTGGTTCAGGCCACCACGTGGCCAAGGTCCCGGTGGCCCAGGGCAGGGTGACCCCGCATCGACCCAAACAAGGACCCGGTGCCCAGACTGGCCTTTATTCAATAATGACCACGGGGCCGCTGTGGGCAGTGGGCACTGGTGAGGGCTCCCCGACCGAGGTGAAGTACCCGATGAGCGCCCGCACGCCGGCCTTGATCCCCGGCTGCAGCCCCATCTGCACCCCCATGGCCACGGGACCCCCCAGGCCCCCGGTGAGCGCGGCCAGCCCGGCGTAGCCCAGGTCCTCGGCGGCCTCCAGCGCCCGCGTGGATGCTGTGGCCTTGCAGCCCTGGAAGGCGAAGTAGACGCTGGTGCCCAGGTTGTAGAAGATGCTGACTCCCGGCACCCACTCCACCACCTGGTGGGCTTCTCGCTCCCCCGCCGGGTTGCAGGCATCTGTGTCCTCATCCTCCCGCCGGCGCCGGACGGCACCGCGGCACAGCCGGACCCCCAGGAATCCCCGGACACCACGGGCCAAGGGTGGCGTGGGCTCTGTGCCCGGCGCGGGAGTCTGGAGCCGGGCGGGATCCACGCAGGCAGAGCCCCCCGGGCGTGCCAGGCCCAGGAGCAGCAGGGCCAGCGGCCGGGGGGCCGGAGTGCTCGGTAGCCGCGCCAGCCCCCCCAGCAGCGCCACGGCCGTGGGGGTCCCCAGCTCCCGTGCCAGCTGCAGCTCCTCGTCCTCGGCCTGGGGGTCGCAGCCGGCCCTGCGCAGCGCCAGGGCCAGGGCGGCACGGGCCAGGCCACGGGGCAGCAGCGGCAGCTGGGAGAAACCGGGCAGGGTGTCTGGACGAAGGGTCTGGCACGGGACTCCCAGTGCCCGTGGTGGGATAGGCTCTGCCAGCCCCACCAGCTCGGTCAGCAGCCCCTGGTCACCCGCAGCCAGCCCAGGGGTGACCACAGACACAGCGATGGCATGGCTGAGGATGAGGAGTGGGAGGAACAGCAGAACCCAGGGCATGGTGGCTCTGGGAAGGTCTGTGGAAGTGGGAAAAGGACACAGCCCTGTCAGACCCCCATGGTTGCAGCCCCCCGTGACCCCCCCGTGCCCCAGCTCACCCACTCGTTGCTGTCCCCTGCCCTGTCCGGCCGCTGTGGCCGCAGCCAGCCCCGTGACCCCTTTATAGCCGTCGTTATCGGGGAGTTGCGACATGTCCGGCACAGGGGCAGGCACTGGGCACTCCCTGAAGCCAGGCCAGCTTGAGCCCCCAGCCTTGCTGCAGACGCACACACCCAAGAAGGCCAAAAGTCACCTTTATTTATTTAGGCCCTGCCCAGATTTTAAAAAGTTTTAGGGAAAAAAAGAACAAAACAGCAGCTGAGGAAAAAGAAGGAATTCAGGGTAAAACAGGGAGATGGTGACACCAAGGGAAGGGGGTGGAAGGTGGAGGAACTGGTTGCTTGTGAAGCCTTTAAAAACGGCATCAAAACCTGCAGAAGAAAATCAGCTGAAACCCCAGAAAACCTGTAGAAACCCCAGAGAAACTGCAGAAAACCTGCATAAATCCAATCAATTCTGCAAAAAGCCCAGGAAACAGCACAGGGCCTGGGCACAGGCAAGTGGGGAGCCACTCAACTCTCCTCCTCCTCCTCTTCTTCCAGGCAGCGGATGCGCTTCCGCCTCCCCCGGGGCTGTGGATCCTCATCTTCCTCATCCTCCTCGGAGCAGGGAGCTGTGGGGGCTGGCTCAGTGCCTGTGGATGGAGGGAGAGGGGAGAGGGCTGAGTCCCCCAGGGATGTGGCAAAGGGGACAGGAACAGGACAATGACTCAGCAGTGCCCTTGGTGACACC
Source organism: Cinclus cinclus (assembly GCF_963662255.1). Lineage (NCBI taxonomy): Eukaryota > Metazoa > Chordata > Aves > Passeriformes > Cinclidae > Cinclus > Cinclus cinclus. Next base: position 2,107,666 of record NC_085075.1, on the reverse strand, counting down.
CAGAGACCCTCTCAGTGCCCAGGAGCAAGCAGAGGGGCTGAACCCACCTGAGCTCCCACCATCCTCATCCTCACTGGCGAGCTCCCGGCGCCTCTTGGTGCGTGGCTGCACTGGGCTGGGGACAGGGACGGGCTCCTCGCTGCAGGGGTTGGCACATTGGGAGAACACAGCAGGGCTGGATCTCCTCCCCAGGCAGGGAGAAGACCCCCCCCAAACCTGGGAGGGAGAACCACCCAAGCTGAGAAGGGGACTCTGGTCTCACCTCTCTGAGTCTGATCCCAGCCCTGCTGGCAGCGGCTCTGCTGAGGGGCACAAGGAGGGGGGCTCAGAGCCAGCCCCACACATAGGACTCCCACACCCCCAGCCCCACCCCTCACCTGGAGCCAAGTCCTGGGGGCACCTGGGTGGCTCTGGCAGGTCCGGGGGGGACCCTGGGGGGCCATGGTGGGCAATGGAGGCGGCCACGCGCCGGAGCTGCTGCGGGGTGAGGGCGGCCGGGATGCGCCAGAAGGATTCCTGGGCAGAGGTGGGGGGACATTGCAAGGCTGTGCTGGGAGCAAGGGGATGGGGACAGGGAGGGGACAGGAGCCTCACCTGCTCGCTGGCGGGGGGCCGCAGCCCCAGCTGCCGCAGCAGGGTCTGGAAGCGCCGGTCCTCCATGGCGTCCTCGTTCTCCTCCGTCAGCGGCACCAGCGGCACCGGGTGGGACACGCCTGGGCCGGGAGCGCCGTCAGTGGGACCCCGACCCCACAGCACCCCCCACCTGACCCCAACCCCACTCACCATCCTCCTCGCGGTCCCCTGCCACCCTCCGCAGACAGTTCTCCAGCCACCGCAGGGGCCCGGCCAGGCCTGGGGACAGCAGAAGGTGACAAAGGACCCAGCCCCGCAGCCAAGCCCAGCTGGGGGGTTCAGAGCCCCTTGCCCACCTTCCTGATGCAGGCGCTGTGCCATGTCCTGCCCAGCCCCTTCCTCAGGCACCCAGTGCTCCTCCATGGGGCCTTCTTCTGCTTCATCCTCATCCTCCTCCTCCTCCTCACTGTCCTCATCCTCTCCCGAGCTGTCTTGGGCTGGCATAGCCGGGACACCTGTGGTAACCTGTGGGAAGCAGCAGTGTTTGGCAGGAGGGGGACAGGCCGTGTTTGGGTTGCCCCAGGGCGGGACAACACCCCCAGGGCAGAGCCCAGGACCCTCCAGCCCCCCCATACCTGCCCAGGGTCGGGGCCGTGGCTCTTCCTTCGGCGTTTCTTGTACAGCTCCTTGCGTTCAGCCACCAGCCCCAGCCCCAGCAGCTTCTCCACCACCCGAGCCCGCGAGCGCCGTGCCGTCAGGTGCTTCATGATGTTCCCCAAGACGTCTGTGGGGAGGGGTGGGGTCAGCGTGGGGGGCTACAGGGGGTTTTTAGGGGTCTACGCCCCATGTCCAGCTCACCATCCGAGCCCTGGAACTCCTCAAAGAGCCGTGTCAGCTCCTCCTCCTGCTCCTGAGTCCACAGCACGATGCGGGTGCCCTTCCTGGGGAGTGGGAAACATCTATGGGTCCCTGCTCCGGGAGGAGGTGTGTCCCTGCCCTGCCCCTGAGGTCCCTGACCCACCTCTCCCGTGGGAAATCCTTAGCACTGCTGGCCAGTCCCATCCGCACCAGCTGCTTCACCACCTGCCTCCGCGTCCGCCCGGGCGTCGGGAGATGGGCCAGGATGGCAGTAATGATGTCCCCACCTGTGGGACAGGGAGAATGCAGAAACAGAGCCCCTGCCACCCGCTGGGGGGTCCCATTGAGACACCAGAGACCCTTGGTACCTTCCACCTCCTTGTATTTCCAGTAGAGCTCCCGCAGCTCCTGCTCCTCTTGGGGGGTCCAGGAGGGGACCCGGCTCCGGGTAGTCCTGGGGAGGGGCAGAAGGAAGGTGAGGGGAAGGGAGAGGGGGTGGCAGCCCCCTCCCTGGCCCCACTCACCCCTCTCCCTCCTGCAGGGAGCTGTAGCCCTTGGTCATCTCGAAGACGGCGGCCGGGCTCTTCCAGAAGAGCAGCTCCACAAAGGCCTTTTTGTTGGTGGCTGCCAGCGCAAAGAACTTGCCTAGGATGAACTTGGCCAAGGCCACCAGCTCCTGGAGACAGCAGGAGGGAGAGAGGGGCTGGAGGACACTGGGGACAAAGAGTGGAGCTGAGGGAAATTGGGAATACAGAGCAGGGCTGGCAGACACCAGGGATGGACCAGAGGGACTGGGGGATGTGGGCACAGAGAGCGGGGCTGGGGGACACCAGGGACTGAGCAGGGCTGGAGGGCACCAGGGATGGAGAGTGAGGCTGGGGGCTGCAGGGACAAGGCAGGGCTGGGGGCTGCTGGGGACTGAGCGGGGCTGGGGGCTGCAGGGACAGACCCCTCGCGGGGGGTGCTCAGGGCCCAGTCTGACCTGGTGTGCGGCGGCCGCAGGGTCGCTGAGCAGGCGGTGGAAGAGGGCGAAGAGGGAGAGCTGGAAGAGCAGGGGCTCCATGTGCAGGTCACGGGCCAGGCGGTGCAGCAGGCGCGCGGCGCAGTGGTTGGTGCGGGGGCTGTTCCGCGCATACCCTCGGAGCAGCAGCACCAGTGCCCGCACCACGGGGGCACAGGCGAACCTGCCCGGCAGCAACGTCAGTGCAGCCGCCCCACAGGGGACTCCCCGGCTCTCCCTAAACTCTTCTCACCGCTTCAGGTAGTCCAGGAAGTTGAATTCCTTCTCTGACACTTGTACTGTCTGCTCCTCCTCTTCCTCGTCCTCCTCTTCCTCTTCTTCTGGCTCCTCGGGCTCGACAGGTGCGTGCCCTGTGGTGGGATGTGCTGAGGGTCTGCAGTGCCCCGGCCCAAAATCCTTCCCCTTCCTAGTATCACAGATAGAGACTCACTGGGCAGGGGAGCGACGAGGATCTCCCGCAGCAGCTGGGTCTCCTCGGGCCGCCCCGCGTCTGCAGCTCCAAACACATCTCCTTCGGGCCAAACCTCCCTGGGGACAACAGGGACAGGCTGGCACCGTGTCCCCACACCCTGGGCACGAGATGGGCATCACGGTGCTGGTACCTGGCCGAGCGGAGCAGCCGCAGGGCCTGGGGCACGCGGGAATCCCGCAGGCACTCCTGGATCCGCAGCAGAGCCTCCGCACGCTGCTCCTCCACTGGCGTCTCCGAGGCGGCGTCGAAGGGCACCACGTCCTCGGGGAGCGGCACCTCGCCCTGGACAAGGGCAGGACAAGGTCACCCTGTGCCCCACCAACACCCCCAGAACCCTCTGTGGGGCTGGACCCTTCCCTGGTACCTCCAGGCAGGCCTGGAGCTGTGGGGCCAATCCTTCCCACAGCTGCTCCAGCTCCGTGGCGCTGGGTGGGGCAGGGACCGCAGGAGCTCGAGGCTTCTTCTTCTTCCTTCTCACACGTTTGCTCTGGGCGGGGGGGGGCAAGGATGGGGTCAGGAGGGGCTGGCTGCCTGACCCCCGGAGACCCCCAAGGCAGGGCAGCCGCATCCCACCTGCACCACGAGGTTGGCACGGCCGCGGCAGAAGCGCTCCAGCATGCGGAGGAAGAGGTGTGCTGTCTCCACCAGGTCCCGCAGGAAACTGCGCGGCTGCTTGGTCTCGTCGAACTTGCGGAAGAGCGCGAGGAAGAGCTCCCGGTATTCCATCAGGTAGAAAATGTTGCCTGGGGAGGAAGGTGGCAGTGTAAAAGGGACAGGGACACCCCAGGGATGGGCAGAGGGTCAGAGGCACTCACTCTTGATGACCTGGCTGCTGTCCCGCACCGCCTGCTCTGGGGACTGGTCCATCTCCTGCACCGTCCGCAGCAGCTCCTGATACGCCTTCAGGGCCAAGTGCATCCTGGGGATGGCAGTGGGGAGGTCACAGGTGCCACAGGGAACCCAAGTACTTCAGGGGTCCCAAGGACTGTTAGGGTCCCAGGCACTCCTAGAGTCCCAAATGCCCAAGGGGTTTCCAGGCAACACAGACAGTCCCAGGTGCCCATGGGCTCCTGTGTTCTTAGGGTGTTCCATGCACCAGGAAGGTCACAGGTCACTGGGAGGGGCACCACAGGGTGTGCCAAGGGTGCAGAAGGTCGCAGACACCAAGGGGTGTCCCAGGTGCTCACCTGCGGGCCCAAGTTGTTGCCTCCTTCTTGTCTATCAGTGCCATCTCATAATAGGTGGTGAGGTTCTGCTCGATGAAGTGGAAGGCTCGGACCCCCACGGTCTCAGACACCAGCTCGGGGCGGAAGCCGTGGCGCCGGTTGAAGGCCATGAAGAAGGCAGTGGCCCACAGGTAATAGGTCTCATCATGCTCCTGAGCCTTCTCCCGCACCAGCTGGTCCTGGTGGGCAACCAAGGGGTATCAACAGGGTCCCATAGCTTGGAGCAGGGATCCCAGCCCTCCCAGCCCCTCACCTTGACCAACAGCATCAGGCGGTTGTAGCAGCCCTCCAGGAAGTCCTGGCAGAAGTGGCGCAGGAAGAGCCGGACGTTGCGGGCGGAGCGGCGGGAGGGCTCGGACTCAGGGGCGACCTGGCGGTGCCGGGGCACCCGCCGGGGCTCCTTGCCCAGGTCGTGGGTGTAGCTCTTCAGCTGCAGGGGATGGAGCGGCCAGATTTATCCCTGTGGCATTGTCCTGGTGCTCCCTGCCATGTCCCGGGTTCTGTTCCACCCACCATGTCCCCGTTCCTGTGCCTCACACCACGTCCCTGTTCCTGTAACCCCACGACATCCTCAGCTCTGTGCCCCACACCCCATGCCCGGTCCTGTGCCCCACCTACATTCCTTGTCACTGTGCCCCCCGCCCACATTCCCATCTCAGTCACCTCTGCCAAATCCCCATCCCAGTGCCCCCCAGCATGTACCTGGCCCCATGCCCCACCCCGTGTCCCTGTCCCAAGAGCTCCCTCTACATCCCCGGCCCTGTGCCCCATGCTGTGCCCCTGTGCCCCTGGCCCCCTGTCCAGTCCCATGCCCCCAATCACAACTCTGTCCCTGAACCCCCCACCATGTCTTTGTCCCTGTGTCCGCTGCCACTTCCCCAGTTGTGTGACCCCAACCACATTCCCATACCTGTGCCCACATCCCAGTGCCACCCGCCACATCCTTGACCCCCTGCCCCACACCACATCTTCAGCCTCGTGTCCCACTCACATTCCTGTTTCCCTACCCCTTGCCACATCCCCAGCCCTGCACCCCTCACCACATTCCTGCACGTCCCACTACATCCTTGTCCTTTCATCCCACGCCACATCCCCAGCACTGTGTTCCACACACATCCCTGTCCCCATGCCCCCTGCCACGTCCCCAACCCTGCTCCCTTGCCACCTCCCTGGCCCCACACTCACATTGTGCAGCCCTTTATGGAACACCACATCCCGGTCCCCGATGGACTTGAGGCCCTGCAGGATGTAGGAGCCCCCAAAGCGGGAATGCCTGGGCAGCAGACAGGGGCTGAGCAATGCTGTCCCCATTACAGTGGTCCCATCCCTGTCACGGGAGGTCCCCACTCCTCACCTGGATGGGCGCTGCAGTGCCCGAGCTCTTTTTTCCGCCAGCTCCCGCTGCCGCAAGGTTTCCAGCTCCCGTGTGTCCTCTCCGTGCTCGGCACCTGCTGTCCCCTGTCCCAGCGCTGCCAGCTCCTCTGGGCTCTGCCAGCAGCTCTGTCAGTACTGTGGGGGTTTGGGGGGGGAGGTCTCTGCCCTGTTCCCCCTGCCCCTCCAGCTCACCTGGTCACGGAACATGAGGGAGATGATCTCCAGGACATGCAGGGCCCATTGTTGCTCCACCTGGGCGCTGGCCAGGAATTTGAGCAGGTCGTCCATTCCGCTGATGTGCAGCGCCCACAGCACTCGGTCGTGCACGCTGGCATCACCGTCCACGCCCTGCTGGGGATGGCGGAGGGGTGTCAGGGTCCCTGTGTACCCTGTGCCCCCAGGCCTGTCGGGGAGCCAGGGAACGGCTCTGTCCTGGTACCTGCTCCTCTGCAGGGTCTGGGGGCACGTGCAGAATGTTGCGCACCAGCAGCAGGATCCTCTCGATCAGCAGCGTGTCCTCCTCCTGCCGCTGCTCCCAGTCCTGGGGGGACAGAGCTGTCAGGGCCCCCCACAGCCCCCTGGGGGTCCCTGGCAGGGAAAAACCCCACAGTCCTGTGGGACGACAGACCCCACAGTCCCAGAGAAACCCTCAGCAAGGACAGAACCCACAGCCACTGAGGGATCCCCAGCAGGGACAGACCCCACAGCCTCCTGGGGACCCCTGACAGGGACAGACCCCAAGAGATCCCCAGCAGGGACAGACCCCGCACCCCTCAGGGACCCGTGGCAGGGATGAATCCTGGAGTCCCCCGGGGATTTGAAGCAAGGAAAAACCCTGCAGCTCACACAGGAACCCCTCATAGGAACAGACCCTGCAGCCCCCTAGGGATCCCCACCAGGGACAGACCCCACAGCCCTCCGAGGACAAGGGAACTCACCAGCTGCAGCAGGTTGTAGAGCTTCTCACTGAGCACCACGAACACTTTCTCACTGGCAAAAGCCTGCAAAGACCCCTTGTGAACAAGGGAATGTGAGCAAACCTGCCCCCCCCCCGCCCCCCCCCCGGCACGCTCCTGCTTCACCTCCTTATAGGCCTGCAGGTAGGACAGAACCTGGAGAAAGTGGTGCCGGGAGGTGGCATCTGTTGGCACCTTCCCAAAGCAGAGCAGGGCTGGCTGCGTCAGGTTCACCATCAACCTGCAAGGAGATGGAGGGATGTGAGGGACCCCTACCCAGCAAGCAGCCCCCACCGGGCCACCCCTGGCCACAAACCTGCTCCCTGATACCTGATGACAGCATCGAAGAGCACTTTGTCCTGGGGGTACTGCACCAGGATGGGCAGGAGGTCGTTCTGCAGGATTTGGGCTGCCCCCAGCTGCTGCCGCACGTCCCGGGTCTCGTCCTCATGGCGCAGGTAACGGATCAGGTCCTTGACGCTCTCTGGGGACACGGGGCCGTGAGTGCCTGTCCTCCCCGGCCCCTCGCCGCCACCCCCCACCTCCGGTGCCCACCTACCCAGGCAGTCGGGCTCTCGATGGTAAACGTCGCCCTCCAGGTAGCCCAGGGCGCTGCAGGTGGCCAGGAGCTCGCAGTTCATCATGTACCAGTCCATGCAGCGCGGGGCTGCACACGGGACCAGCACCGGGGGCCACCTGCAGGCCACCGTCAGCACTGGGTACCCTGGGGCTGGGGTTCTCCCACCCGTTCTGGGCTCCTCCGGTACAGGCCCACCTGCCGGTCCGGGTCCCCCAGATCCCGGGGCACCCTCCGGTCCCGGTCCCCCCAATACCGACGAACCTCCCAGACCCGGTGCCCCTCGGTACCGGACCCCACCGATCCCACAGCACCCCCCAGGCCCCGGTACCACCCCGATCCCAGCGCACCTTCTGGTCCCACTCCACCCCAATACCAACGCACCCCACAGCCCCGGGACATCCCAAGCCCCTGTTCCTCCGGTTCCGTATCACCCCTCCCGTTTAGGTTCCACGGAGTACACCCCGATGCCCATCAGCCCCACCGCCTTCTCGAACCCGGAGCATTCCCGACTCCCCCCCCCACCCGATCTCAGAACCCCCCTCCCCATGCCCGGATCCCAGTCCCCAAGTGACCCCCCCGATCCAGGAGCACCCCCCGGACCCCCCGAACCCGGAACACCCTCCAGAGCTCGGAGCACCCGGAGGTCCCGGTTCCCCCGATCCCGTATCAACCGCCCCTCCCCCCCCCCCCCTCCGTTCCGAAGCGTTACGAACCCGAATCACCCCCCCTGGTTTCGGCGACCACGCATCACCCCCACTCCCCGGTCCCCGGCGGTTCCGGGATACTCCCCGGTGCCGGCCCCCCGTCCGGCTCACCGCCGCCTCGTCCCCGCCGCCCTCACGGCCGCGCTCCCGGTCCCGGCGCGGGGGCGGCGTTACACAACCGCCCCAATTCCCGCGGGCCGAGGCCCCGCCCCGCCCGCGGCCTTCAAGCGGCAACCCTCACAGAACAGTCCGATGGTCCCTCTAGTGGCGCCCCTTTCACACCCTCCCCGCCGTCCATCACGGGCACAAACCAGTGGCTCGGTGCCTCAGGGTGCCCCGAATCCCCCTGCCCTCGCTCCCCGCCCCGCGGCGTTGAGGGGCGGAAGACGGGAGGTGTTCATTGCAGAGACTGGACGTGGCGGCGGCGTTGCCCCTTTTAAGAACGGCCCTGGCTGGGCGGGGCCTAACCTGGGCGCGGGAACGGGCGGCACCTCCCGCCACCCGCGCGCGGCCGCCCGGGGCGTTCCGGTGTCTCCCCCCTCCCCCCGCTCCCCCCCGCGGTACCTCACGCTTCCCGTCGCCGGGCACGGCCGCGAGCGGTTACCAAAATAAAAGAGCAGGTTTAATTCACCGAACACAGAAGTCCCGCCGCGGCAGGGTGGGGCGGCCCCGGCCCGGTACGGGCGGGCCCGGGCAGCCCGGTGGCCGGTTCCCGGCGGCGGGCACCCCGCCGCCGCCCGCCCGCCGCTCCGCGCCGCACACACACGCACCACACGCACCGCGGCGGCCCCGTCACAGCAAAGCAGCGGCGGGCGCGGGGCCGCGCCCCGGGACGGGCCCCGTTACAGCCCCTGCGTCTTCAGCTCCAGCGGCTCTGCCGGCGGCTCGGGCGGCGGCTCGGCGGCGGCGGTGGTGGCGGTGACGGCGGTGGGGGCGAGCGGCTCTCCCTTGAGGGCGGCCAGGCGCTCGGCCAGGCTGCGCGGCCGCGGGCACAGCGCGAACTCGTACAGCACCGCGCCCAGCGCCGCGCCCAGCAGCGGGCCCGCCCAGTACACCTGCGGGGGGGCGGCGTGGGCACCGGCACCGGGGGACCCCGACTCCCCGCGGCACGGCACCCTCCCCGCTGTCGCCCGGGCACCGGCCCGGTCGGAGGCACCCGTCTCCCGGTGAGCGGTAGCGTGTCCCCCTCCCCGGGATATCGGGGGAAGGACGCGTCTCCCGGTGAGCGGGAGGTGGCAGCTTCTTCCCCGCCCGGAATACCGGGGGAGTACCCAGCACCCTGGGGGTGCTGCTGTCACCGTGGTGACACCGGCAGCTGTCCGCCTTCAGTGGGGACACAGCGGCTGGGGCAGGACAAGGACAAGCGGGGAGGGACTGGGAGGGCCCGGGGCGGTTTTGGGGGTCCCCGTCCCCCCCCCACTTACCCAGTGGTTGGCGAAGTTACGGGTGATGACGGCGGGGGCGAAGGAGCGAGCGGGGTTCATGCTGGCGCCCGTGTAGTGGATCTGCGGGGGGACGGGGCAGTGGGGGGCTGGACAGCTGCCCCCCAGCCCCTTCCCAGCCCCCGGGGTCCCAGCACGGGGGTCCCCGCGGCCGCCCTTACCCCAAAGAGGTGGCCGAGGGCGAGGGAGAAGCCGACGGGCACGGCAGCCATGGCCGGGCGCCCGTCCTGACGCTCGTCGAAGCTGGCGAAGACGCAGAGGACGAATTGGGCGGTCAGGAGCAGCTCCACCACCGTGCCCTGGCCCGGGCCCACGCCCGGGTGCAGCTGTGCGGGGAGAGGGCTCAGCACCCCGCAGAGTTGGCTCCCCCAATCTCCCTAGCACACTAAATCCCCCCTCGTTATCCTTCCACACCCCAAAACCCCACTGTACCACAAACCCCTCTCCATCCCCAAACTCTTCCTTGGATGCCCAGCCCCCATTACTGCCCCACATCAATCCGAACGCCAAAACATCTTCTGGACTCCCCCAGTCCAGGATCAGACCCCTCAAACACCTCTGAACCCCAGAACCGCCATTACAGTCCCATGGTACCCCAAAACACCTCCTGGACCGTGCCACCCAATTCCCCCAAACCTCTTTTAAGCCCTCATCCACCCCCCACCCTGTACCCCAAAACAATGCCTGGACTCCCCCAATCCCTCCAAACCCCCATTACAGTTTCTAAATACCTCAGACCTCAAACACCTCCTGGAGCCCCCAAACCCTCATTACAGCCCCCACCCCACAGTCCCCCAGCCCTGCAGACACTCCCAGCCCCCCCGATCCCCGCCGTGCCCCTGCTCACCGCGCTGAGGCCGAGGGTGCCGCGGACGGGGCCCGGGGTCACCCCGTAGAGCACCCCGGCACCGGCCAGCATGCCCAGCACCTGGGCCAGCAGGTAGCCCAGGGCACGGGGCAGGGAGAGCTGTGAGGCCAGCAGGAAGGCCAGCGTGATGGCCGGGTTGACGTGGCCCCCGCTGACATGGCCCAGCGCCTGCACCAGGGTGGTCTGGGCCAGCCCGAAGGCCAGGGCGGCCCCCACGACGCTGGGGGGGCCCGGGGCCCAGCGCAGGGAGGCCCCCAGCCCCAGCAGGGCATAGAGGAGGCTGCCCAGGAACTCGGCCAGGACGGCCCTCCAGAAGGCGGACGAGCGCAGCTCCCGCATGGCCTGGCCCCGCTGCCCTCCACGGCCCCGCTCCCCTCCCCGGGGGCCGCCCGCGCCCACCTTTATAAGGCCCCCCCGGGCCGGCCCCGGGGGTGGGATCCTACCCCCGCCACCCCCCGTTAACCGCTTCGCTGCCCAGGGCACGGGACAGGTGCCATGCGGTGAGGAACCCCCTCCAGCCCCCCCGAGCTCCCCCGCACCCCCCGATAGTGGGGATCCCCCCCAGAGCTGCGCCGCCCCCATCCCTCCATCCCTACGGTCGCCTGGGGAGGGGGTGGTGCTGTGACCCATTGGTGCCCTCAGTGGGGTTTGGGGGACCCTCTTGCTCAGGTGCAGCACCGATACACCTCCCAGCACCCCAGATGTTTTGGGGAGACTTTGGGGCAACCCCTGCTGGGAGCCGCCCCCACCCTGCGGGAGGGGCCCTGGGCCAGCCCTGCTGGGATGTCCTCCCCCCCCGGGCTGTTGTCTGCTGGAGGGTTTATTCAGCCCGGCTTAGCGGGCGCTGAGTCCCCGGCCGGGGGGATTAGGGCTCGGGCCGGCCATTGGTGTCCGCCGGAATCTGCCGGGGCTGCAGAGGCCACCACAAAGGGCTTTGCTGTGCTCAGCTCCCCGGCACGGGACGGGCTGACGGGGGGTCCCGGCCCCCGCCCTCGCCGGGGGCCGCGGGGAGGGGGCCCTCGCCCGCCCGCAAGCCCCGGTGTCGCGGTGTCACCGCACACCGAGGGCGCAGGGCAGTGGTCGAGACCCCTCCGTCCCCTCACAGCATCACTCCACACCCACCTGCGACCCCAACACACCTTTAATCCCCCGACGGGGGAGAGGACAGTAAAAGGGGAGGGGGCACGGAGCCCTCCATTCTGTGGGTGCCCCACAGAAAGTTCTGATGGTGGCGAGGACCCGGTGTCAGGGTGTGGAGGATCGGGGGCTCAGGCAGTGCCCTGCTCCTGCTGCTCGGCTGGGGAAGCTGGGGGGCTGCGGGCCACCGAGGAGGGGGACAGGCTGGGGGTCTCCACCAGAGCCACGTCCCGGCAGGCAAGGCAGGCACCCAGCTTCTCCCGGGAGGCTCCGGGCGCCAGGATGAACTCGTAGGAGAGGCCGGCCAGCACCGCACCCAGCACCGGCCCCAGCCAGTACACCTGGAGGAGCACAGAGTGTTGGGGTGTCCCAGGGATGGGGGAATGCGGGGGTGGGGAGGTGCAGGGACCCCACCCCAGTGATGGGGACTGAGCGGAGGAATCTGTCCCAGGGATGAGGAGCCATGGGGAGGGGGTGTCACATGTTTGGGGGAAGGGGCCCATCCCAAGGATGGGGAGAGGTGGGGCCTGTCCCAAGGATGGCAATAGGGGGGACACATCTGCCCTGTGATGGTGACACCCTGAGGGCCCAAGCTGGGGATGCAGCTGGTGTTGACCCATCCCAGGGAAGGGAAAACCAGGAACCTCTGTCCCTGGGGTGGGGATGGGACAGCAGCAGTCACACACTGCAGCCAGGGGACCCCACCCTTACTTGGGGACTCTGGGGGAATCTGACGGTGCCCCCGGCTCACCCAGTGATCATCCCAGACACCGGTGACGATGGCCGGCCCCAGTGAACGCGCGGGGTTCATGCTGCCCCCTGAGAATGGCCCCTGTGGGAGACAGGGGGGTCAGGGGCTGGTGGGGTGAGGACCCCTTCAGTGGGTGCATGGGTGGGACACGGGGGGGCCTTACTGCAGCCAGGGCACCAGCGGCCACGGCGCTGCCCAGGGTCAGCCCAGCCTGTGGGGCTGTGTGCTCAGCAGCGGCGAAGGCAGCCAGCGCCAGCTGGAAGGTCGCAAAGGTCTCCCAGGCCAGCGCTGTCCCTGCTGTCCCCACCGTGCTCACCTGCAGGAGGGACACCTTTCCAGTCCCACGGGAAGGGGACAGGGACTGGAACGGGGATGGGGACACTCACCCTGGTGACGAGGCTGGTGTCGTCTGGCAGTGCTGCACGGGCAGCAGCAGAGGCCAGAGTGGCCCCCGTGCACTGGGCCAGGACCCCCGCGGCCCCACGCAGGGTGCTCAGCTTGCGGGTACACAGCAGGGCCAGTGTCAGTGCGGGGTTGGCCTGGGGCCCCCCGAGGGTGCAGACGAGCCCCCCGGCCACGAACCCCCCAGCCAGCGCCGGCGACAGTGGCCCCGGGGCTGCTGAAGCCCCCAGGACCACCCCCACGAAGATGAGGGTCGCCGCCAGCTCCACCAGCACCCCCCGCCAGAAGCAGCCGCTGCGCAGCTCCTGGGGGGACAGCAGAGCTGGGGTCACCCCTCAGGCACTGCCAGGAGCGGGTGGACAGAGAGGGGGTGACATGGGGACAGGGGGCCTTGGGGGTGGCGTGCCCAAGGATTGGGTATCCCAGGGATGGGGTGCCATGGCAACAGGATGCCCCAGTGATTGGGTACAATGGTGATGAGGTAGTTTTGTGAGGGGACCCCCCAGCACGGTGGGGGGATGCCTCAGTGATGGGGCACCCTGGTGATGGGGTGCCTTGGCAATGGGATGTCCCAGTTTTTGGGTACCTCAGAGGTGGGGTGCCTTTGGGATGGGGACCCCTCAGCACCTGGGTACCACAGCGGGGGATAGTGGGGCAATGGGGTGCCATGGAAACAGGATGCCCCAGGTACCACAGGGATGGGACCCCTCAGTCCCTGGGCACTGCAGTGACAGGATGTCCTGGCAGTGGGGCCACAGGAGGTGACAGGAATGAAGGGGGGGGCAGCAGACATGACAGGGCCAGGGGCCACAGTGGGTGGCACAGAGGGGCCACGGGCTATGGGGTTGGGCACTGAAGTGACAGGCTTGGGGAGTCTCCATGAGTTAGGGGCTGCTAGCCCACCCCCCTGGCAGGGAGGGAGTCAGGGGCTGTGGCTTTGAGGGGGTTGGGGGGTCAGGGCTGCTCGCAGGGTCTTACCTCCCCAATGGCCATGGTGCAGCTGAGGTAGAGGGAAGCACAGAGCACACCCAGGGTGGGGGCACCTCCTCCCCCCAGCACTGCCACCCCTGTCCCTGCCACCCCTCCGCACTGCCACCCCCTTGGCACAGGGCAGCCCTGAGGTGCTGAGGGTGGGGCGGGACTTTGGAAGGGGGCTGCGGGGGTCCTTGGCTTGGGCTTGAAGCATCCCTGGGTGCCATGGCAACCCCCAGGACCGTTTGGGGTGTTGCCAGGACAACCGGAGATGAAAGGCCAGGATGAAAGAGTGGGGGGGATGAGGGGGGGGGGTATCATACATCTGGAATGAGAGTGGGGACAGGGCTATCCCTGGGGGGGATGGAACACCCGGAATAAGCACAGGGACAGGGTCCTGGGAGGCTCACAGGGGACAGGGTGACACACCTGGGATGAGCAGTGGATACGGGGCTGTTCCCTAGCGTGGGGGTGGCGATGTCACATACCTGAGACAAGAGAGGGGACAGGGTGCCTGGTGGGGTAACAGAGGAGTGACACACGTGGATCAAGACAGGGACAGCGCTGTACCTGGCAGGGGGACTAGGATGGGTCACACACCTGGGGCAAGAATGGGGACAGGGCTGTCCCTGCTGTGTCAGTTCCGTGACAGAAGTGGGGACAGGGTTCTTAAGAGGGTCACACACACGGGATGAGCTGGGGAATGGGACTGTCCTCGGGGGAGCGGGGGGGGGGGGGGGAGGTCACACACCTGACACAATGCAGGGACAGAGCTGTCCTGGGGGGTGTCGCACACCCTGGACAAACTCGGGGCCGGGGCTGACCCCACCATGCAGGTTCCCGTGGGGGTGGCCGGAGGGGTCTGGGGAGGGGGGGGACAGCCCCGGTGCCCCCCCGGGCCGTGGCTCTGCCGGCTCAGCACCGGCCCCGCACGTGGGGTGAGTCAGCGGGCGAAGCCCTGGCTCAGCACGGGGGGGCCCTGGCTCAGCACGGGGGGCCCCGGCGCTGCTGAGCCCGTCAAAGCCAGAACAATCCGCGGCCACAAAGGGCTGGGACAGCGCCGGGACACGCGGGGGGACAGCACTGGGGGGTGGGGGGGGCGGGATTCTAGGGGGAATACGGTGGGGATATGTGGGAGGGACAAGGGGGACACGCGGGGGGATATGAGGGAGGACAATGGGAGGGGAGATGAGAGGGGGAACAACTGGGGGACACTGGAGGAGGACATGTTGGGAACAACACCTGTGACACACTGTGGGGGGACATGTGGCCAGTCACGGGGGACACCGAGTGGGACAAGGGGCCCTACAGAGGAGGGGAGAAATGAAGGAGCTCCCCCTGACCCTATGCCCCCATCCCCGTGCTGTCCCTGCCCCCCCCAGCTGAGCTCCTGCCTGGGTGGGCACAGCTGGGCTGGGACCCCCCCATTCTGCCCCTGACAGAATATTCCTGGGATTCTGTGTCACCTCACAACCCTCTGGGGACCAACAAGGCCTACAGACCCCCTAGACCCCCCCATCCTACCTTGTGGACCCCCCAGACCTCCCAAGTGCCCTATGATCCCCCCCCAATCTTGCCCTGTAGACCCTCCAGGTACCCCATCCTACCCCACAGCCCCCCGATACTCCCAGGCCTGTTCTACACACGCTCAGGTGCCCCCAAGATGCCCCACAGATCCCCCCCAGGTGTCCTGTGATCCCCCCCAATCCCCCTCATAGACTCCCTTAGGAGCCCCAGATGCACCATTCTGCCTCACAGCCTCCCCAGAGGTGCAACCAACACACCCAATCCTATCCTATAGACTCCCAAGATGCCATAACCTGGCCCAAAGACCCCCTCTCATGGTCCCCCAATCCCGCCCTACAGACACTCAGGTGACCCCAGGTGCCCCCGAGACCCCACAGGTAGCCCCAGAATCCTCCTATCTACTCTACAGAACCCGAAGCACCCCTCAATCCCTCTCTGCAGACCCCCAGAGCCCACTAAAAACTCCAATCTCGTCCCACAGACCCCTCACGTGCCCCCCAAATTCCCCCTTTCCCGATTCCAAGATGGCGGCCCCCAGCCCTGCCTCAGCGGGGGAGGGGACTTGGTGCAGTCACGTGATGAAGGTAAGGCGCCAATATGGCGACGGGCGGGGTGTGGTGTCAAACCACGTGACTAGCGCCTCCAAAATGGCCGCGCCCACGGTGCGGGCGGGGAGGAGGGGCTGAGGGGGTAATGGCGGCGGTGGGCGGGACCCCACTTAAAGGGGCCGCGCGTACCGGGGTGGAGGGTCTGCGACATCCTCGGGCGCGGAGAGGGGGCTCGGTGGGTTCAGCCCCCCTAGGGGTTCGTAAGAGGGATTCCCCCCCCCGCCCCCGCTTGACGCCGATGAGGCAGAGGATGGGTGCGGGATCCCCCTCCCCGTGTCCCCCCCGTGTCGCCCCGGTGTTCCCACGGTGTCCCCACGGTGTCCCGGGCGCTTCGAGGGGTTCTTACTGGGGAATGCCTCATTTGTGGTGGGGTGAGACCCCAGGGGGGTTCATCGCTGTCGTGGGGATGACGGGGGTCACTGGGGGAGTGACGGGCGGCACCGGGGGGGGGGGGGGGGGGAGTGTGACGGGGCAACACCGGGGGATACCGGGGAGGACGGGGCAGGACCGGGGTGTGACAGGGAAGGACCGGGGTGGGGGTGGGGGTGGTGACGGATGACACCGGCGATGATAGCGGGGGGCGGTGAGGAGCAAGACCGGGGATGTAGCGCGGAGGATGGGGCAGAACCAGAGGGGTGACGGGTGGTAAGAGGGGTGACACAGGCGGGTAACGAGCAGCACCGGGAGTGACACCGGGGGAGCACGGGCAGCACCGGGCGGGGATCGGCGCTAGGACCCGGCGTGGCGGGGCCCGCCCGGATTCCAGGCTGGCTCCCGGTGTGACGTCACGCCCGGTCCCGGCCCCTTGCGCTCGGGAAAATGCTGCTCTCGGTGCCGCCGCGCTCGGGGCTCCCCGCCTTCGCCTACAACAAGGGCGGCAAGAAGGTATCGGCACCGGGGGGCGGCGGCCGGGGGGATCCGGAGGGGCCCGGCCCCCGGTGGGGGGGGGGGGGGGGGGACGCGCGGGGGCGGGTCCGGGGCCGTCCCGGCGGGACAGGCCTGGGGGGGGCGGGGAATGGGGTTCTGGGAAGGGGGGGGGATACCCCTGCGAGCCCCCCCCCCCGCCCACCGGGAACGGAGCGGGGACACCCCTGCGAGCGGCAGCGCTCGGAGCTCCGGTGATCGCCCCTCTCCGCTCCTCCCGGAGGGGGTTCCGTGTGTCCGCCCTCCCCCCCACCACGCTCGTGCCTCAGTTTCCCCCCCACCACCACCCCGATCAATAGTATTGGGGGAGGTCAAGAAGGAGAAGGGGGGGGGGGGGTAACCCCCATCCCCGGTTTTCCCCCCGGGGGGACACCACGAGCTGCAGCAGGGGCGGGATTTGGGGGGGGATATGGAGAGCTGGGGGGGGATGTGGAGACATGGGGTGGCGCTTGGGGAGGGGGACATGCAACAGGGACACCCCTGTGGGGGTGATGGGGACCCTGGAATGGGGGGATGATGGGGTGCAGGGGTCCCGGGGAGGGGGGGGGGGGGAACATTCGGACCCTCTTAGTGGGGGAGAGGAGGATGGGGACCCTCGGGGGAGAGGAGCGGGGTCCGGGGGTCCCGGGGGAAGGGAGGAGGGTGGGGACCCTTCAGGAAGAGAGATGGGGATCCCCAGGGGGCTTGGGGGCAGCCGTGGGTAATTCATATTTCCTCGTTGACATCAGCCCGGAGGTTTCCAGCTGCTGCTGCCTCGGGCTCGAGGGTCCCGCGGAGTGCTAGGGGGGTTCCCCAGGGTGGGCAAAACCCCACTGGGGGGAGGGGGGGGGGCCTCTGGAAGCCCCTCCCCACATCTACATTGTCTCTCTTGGGAGGGGGATTTTGGGGGGCTGCAGCAGAGCCGTAGTGGGTACTGACCCCCCTGCCGACCCCCCCAGCAGCCCTATGTGCCCCCGGCACAGCCCCTGGGCCCCCCCAGCCCCAGCCCCGCCGGGGGGGCCCCGGACCAGCTCAGCAAGACCAACCTCTACATCCGGGGGCTGCACCCTGGCACCACAGACCAGGACCTGGTCAAGCTCTGCCAGCCGTGAGTGGGGCTGGGGTCCCGCTGTCCCCCTCCCCTCAGAGCCCTTCAGGGGAGGCTGGGAGTCCCACTGAGTTCTGACTCTCCCTTTTCCCTCTCCTTTAGCTATGGGAAGATCGTCTCCACCAAAGCCATCCTGGACAAGACAACCAACAAGTGCAAAGGTTGGGGGGGCTGCGGGGCTGAAGGGGGGGGTCCGGGGGGGGCTCTGGAGGGTCTCTCTGATCTCTCACCCCTCCCCAGGTTATGGTTTTGTGGACTTTGATAGCCCCACAGCCGCCCAAAAGGCTGTGACGGCGCTGAAGGCCAGCGGGGTGCAGGCGCAGATGGCCAAGGTATGGAACCCCCCGACCCCCAGGGCCCCCCCGGGACCCCCCGACGGGCCCAGACAGCCCCCTGAACCCTCCCCACAGCAACAGGAGCAGGACCCCACCAACCTGTACATCTCGAACCTGCCGCTGGGTGTGGATGAGCAGGAGCTGGAGGCGCTGCTGAAGCCCTTTGGGCAGGTGGTCTCCACCCGCATCCTGCGGGACCCCCACGGGGCCAGCCGGGGGGTGGGCTTTGCACGGTACGGGGGGGCCTGGGAGGGCCCCGGAGGGTTGGTGGTGCTGGGGGGCTGCAGGGGATGGGGGTACATAGGGCGGAGTGGGCTCAGGAGGATGGGGAGGCCTGGGGGTCAGGGGCTTGGGGAGGCTGCACAGAAATGGGGGTACATAGGACTCGGGGGGGCTCAGGAGGATGGGGATGGCTGGGGTGGGCCTGGGAGGATGGGAGATGCACAGAGCTGGGCGGGCTGCAGGGGATGGGGGTCCCAGGAGAATGAGGAGGGCTGCAAGGGGGATAGAACTGGGGAGGGGGGGGGGGGGGGGGGGGGCTACACAGGGCTGGAGGGGGGACTTGGGAGGATGGGGAGTGCGGGAGGGGTGTGGAACTGAGGGGAGCACATAGGGATGGGGAAATCTGACAGGGTGAAGGGTATTTGGGGACTGGATGGGGCTGGTGGGGGAGCACACAGAGCTGGGGGGGGTCCCGCCCGTGGCCCCCCGCCCAGCCCTGCTCCCCCCAGGATGGAATCCACGGAGAAGTGTGAGGCTGTCATCACCCACTTCAACGGGAAGTTCATCAAGACCCCCCCGGGGGTGCCAGGTGGGCAGGGGGGTCCCGGGAGGGGATTCTGGGGGTGCTGGGGCCTGGCTGACAGCACTGACACCCCCCTCCCCCCAGCCCCCCCCAGACCCCCTGCTCTGCAAGTTCGCTGATGGGGGGCAGAAGAAGCGGCAGAGCCAGGGCAAGTTCGTGTCCAACGGCAGAACCTGGGCCCGGGACGGCGACACGGTGAGGGGGGCACGGGGGTTTGGGGACGTTTGGGGGTGCTGGGGGGGCTGCACAGCAGCACTGACCCTTTCCCTCTCCCCAGGGCACCGTGACCTTGGCCTACGACCCCGCGACGGCGCTGCAGAACGGGTGGGTGCCCCAGGGCCCCCCCAGCCCCGGTGGGGTGGGGGCTGCTGGTGGCCCCGCCAGCCCTGACCCCCCACCCCGCAGGTTCTACCCGGCGCCCTACGGACTGGCCCCTGGCCGGATGCTCCCCCCCGCCGCCCTGGCCCCCTACCTGCCCTCCCCAGTGTCCTCCTACCAGGTACGGGGGGTTGGGAGTGGTCCTTGGAGGAGTGGGGGGTCCCCACCTGGAAAAGGGGTGGGTTGCTCATGGGAGCTCCCAACCTGGTGCCACCCGCAGGTCCATGGCCCCACCTGGATGCACCAGTCCTACCTCGTGCAGCCCACGGTGAGCCATGCCCGGTGCCACGCCTAGTGCCACGCCCTGAGGGGTGGAGGGAGGCCCCCCCCTTCCCACTGGGATCTGCCCCACCCACACCTGCCTCACCCTGATGGGGGAGGGGATGTTGGAGCCCCACCCCTGCCCCACCCACCTTTGCACCACCCCCCTGCAGCCAAGAAAGCCACGCCCACCTTTGACAGGCTCTGCCCATTTTGGTCTCATTTTTGGGGTCCCTGGGTCTGGTGGTCCCCTCCCCATGGGTGCAAAGGCCCCAAGGCCCCACTAGCCCCCCTCCGTGTTCCACATGTGACACCACAACCCAAATCCCCGTTTCCCCTCCCTGTGTCCCCAGTATGTCCCCATAGCGCCCTCCCCCTTGTGTCCCCCCTGCCCTATGTCCCCTGTCCCTGTGTCACTCATGTCCCCCCCATGGCCCCTGTTCCTGTATTCCCCTCCATGTTCCCTCATTGTCCCCATGGCCCAGGTGCCTGTGTCCCCATGGCCTTGGTTCTGGTGTCGCCCCCATTGTCCCCAGTCTACCCATGACACCCCCAGTCTCCCCCATGTCCCCACGGCCCTGGTCCCCCCGTGTCCCATGGTTCCCATGTTCCCCCCATGTCCCCCCATGTCCCCCCATGGCTCCTCAGGTCCCCCTTGTGTCCCCATGGCCTGTGTCCCCATGCCCCCCAGAGCTCCCCGCTGTGTCACCATGATCCTGGTCCCCTGTGTCCCCCACTGTGTCCCCCCGTGTTCCTATGGCCTATGGCACTGTATCCCCACCCTTGTCCCCTCTCTGTGTCCCCGCACTGACGGTTGCCTTGCAGGGCGCGGTGCTGGCCCCTGCCGTGGACCACGCTGTCCCCCTCCAGCCCTCTGTGGGCTGGCCCCCCTGGCCCAGCAGCTCGGCCACCTCTCTGGGCAGCGCTGGCACGGTAAGACCCCCCCCCCCCCCCGAGACTCCCCCCATCAAAACCCCCTGACCCCTCCCAGACCTCCCTGACTCCCCCCACCACTGTCCCCAGTATGTCCCTGCTGCCGCCGCCGTCCCCGGAGCCTTCATCCCTCCGTATCCACCGGTGCCCCCCGCCCTCCCGCTGGAGGTGAGTGCGAGGGGGTCCGGGAGGGGCTTTGGGGGGTAGGGCAAGATTTAGGGGGTCTAGGGTTTGGGGGTCCATTAACCCATCCCCACAGGACGGCGGAGCCGCCCCGACCCACGGCCCCATCGAGTCACCGTCCGAGCCCGGCGCCTTCCCCTACCCCTACCGCCAAGTAGCGGCGGGGGGGGCCCGGCCGGAGGGACCCTCCCCCCCTCGGCTCCTCCGGGAGGGGCCGCGCCGGGACCCCCGCCCGGTGCCCCCCATCCCGCCTCGGGAAAGCTCTGAGCCCGGGGTGGGGTGGGGAGGGGGTCCCGGCGCTGGGGAAGGGGTGGGGGTCCCCGCTGCCCCCCGCCACTTTCCACCCCCACCTCCCCCTCGGAGGGCTTTGTCTTCCTCCCGCGTTTTCTAAAAAACTAAAAAAAGTGGAAAAAAAAGAAACAAACAGAAAAACCCAAAAAAACCACACATAGCAAGGAAAAAAAAAAGAAAAAAAAAGGCCGAAAAAAAAAAAAAAAAGTTAAAAACGGCAAAAGCCGCTGCCGCGCGCTGCCCCGGGCGGGGGGGGGGCCGGGGGTCCCGCTGCTCCCCCCCCCCCCCCCCCTTCGTGCTTCCAGGGCCCGCGGCCGCCGCCGGCCCCGGTGCCCCCCGTGCCTTCTGCTGCCCGGTGCCCCCGGCTCGGGGTCGGGGGTGGTGGTGGGGGGGGGGGGCATGGAGAACACCCCCCCCCCCTCCCCTCCCCACCCCAATCTCCGGGCACCAGCCCCCCCGCAGGGCCGGGGGTGCTTCCCTTCCCCCTCTTCCCCCCCCCCCCCCCAGCCATTCCTGCCCCGGGGGGGTCGGTCAAGTGCAATAACCCCCCCCCCCCCAAAATCCCACCCCAGCTTTGACGGGCGCCCCGAGGGTCAACCAGGCACTTAGAGCCCCCGCGCCCCCCATCCACCCCCCCGCCCCCCGGGGGGACCCCGGCCTCCCCCCTTCCCCGCCGTCCCCCCCCCCTCGCCCAGCGACAATCAGGGGGTCCCGCGGGGGCGGCTCTTGCAACCAAAGATTGGGGGGGGAGGGGGGGGGGGGGTGTCGCGGGGAGACGGGGGGAGAAGCTGAGCAGTCCCGGCCCCCCCTCTCCCCCCCCCCCCCCCCCCCAGGGCTTCGCACCCCCTCATCGGGGGGTCTGTCTGTCCGTCCCTCCCTGCAGTGGGTGGGAGCAGCCCCCCAAGCCCCCCCACTTGCCCCAAATTGCTTTCAGCTCCCGGGGCCGGCCATGCCCCCCCCCCACCCCCCCCAGCTCTGCCCAGGGGCCTCCCGGTTCTTCCAGCCCCCCCCCTCCCCCCAAGTGCAGGGGGGGGGGGTCTCCAGAGGGGTCCCCAGGACCCTTCCCCGGGGCAGCAGGACCCCCCCGCCACACATCTACCTCACCCCACAGCTCGGGGGGTGCCCAGCCCCGGTCTGGGGGTGTCGGGGGTGGGGGGGGAGGGCTTCAGCCCTTTGTCCCCCCAAGCCCCCCCTCCCCCAGGGGTGACGCCCCCCCCCCTCCCCGGTTTCCAGCCATCACCCACCTCCCCCCGTTGCTGCTACTGCCCGGACCCCCCCCCCCCCGGGCACGGCCCCCTTTGGTCGGGGGGCTGTGGCCCCCCCAAGGAAGGAACCAAGAGGGAGACCCCCATCCCCCTTCTTTCCCGGACCCCCCCCCCCCGGGGCTGGGGGAGGCACTGGGACCCCCATGCTGTGCCCCTACCCCGCTGCTGGTTTGGAGGGGGGGCTGAAATTTGGGGTCCCATCGATCCTGGGGGTGTGTGTGTGGGGGGGGTGGAGCTCGAGCTGCCGAGGAGAAGCTGAGACCCCCCCCCCCGGCCCCTCCCACCCCCTCTAGGCCCCCCCTTTAATTTATACGTAGCGCATTTTGTACAGGTTTTTAAGTTGCTTTTTTTTAAAAAATCTCGAGAGGTTTCTAGTTTTGTATTTTCTTCCTCCTGCTTCCGCGCTCGCCCCCCCCCCCCCCCCCCCGCGACCCCCCCGCCCCCCCCGCGACCCTCCCCCCCAACTCCCCCCCCTTCGAGGTTGTTTTTTTTTTTTAAATAAAAATGGCAAGAAAAGTAAATGCGTTTCTGTTGTGACAAAGGGGTCCCACAACCCCAACCCCCCCTCAAAGAAAAAGGATGGGACCATCTGGTGTTTATCAAACGTGAGTCTTTTATTCTCGAACGCAACACGCGGGTGGGGGGGGGGGGTCCTACAACTCTTTTGGGGAAGGGGTTTGGGGGGGGGACATCAACAGGCAACAGCGAGGAGTGCGGGGGGGGGGGGGGGGGGCCACCCCCCTCCTCTAAACCTTATCAAAAACGAGATTGGTCCTAAAAATATAGAAAGAAATAAATTTAAATTCACAAAAACCTGTACAATTATCAAAAAGTCACTAAAACAACACGGCTGGTTATAGAAAAGGCGGCAGAGGATTGGGTGGGGGGCACAGGATGCTCCCGACCACGCCGCAAGTGGGGGGGGGGGGGAGGGAGGGGGAACAAAGAGAGACACCCCCCAGCCCCTCCCCAGCCCCCCCAAAGGGGGTGGGTGCCAGCCGGGGGGGGGCTTTTGGGGGTGCTGGGGTGTCAAACCAGGGTGGGGGGGAGGGGGGGGAACAGGGAAAGGAGGGGGCAACTTTTAACTGAACGAACACGAGAACGATACGGAGACTCCCGAAAAACTTTCCCACGACGAAAAAAAAAAAAAAAAAAAAAAAAAAAGGGAAAAAAAAAAGGAAAAAAAAACCTGACGGATCCGAAAACGTGACTTAAAACCACAAAAAAAGTCCGTTTACAGCGCAGTTATTTAGATAAAATATAAATATTTATGCGTAATATAAAGTCAGTTCAAATAGACTTCAAATCACCTCTTAGTTTCAAAGCAAAAAAATAAAATAAAATAAAAAGTTTCTGAGGTTCATCTGATAGAAAAAAGGCTACTTTGAGACGGGGGGGGAGGGGTGGGGGGGCGGGGGGCGCGGCCGGACCCCCCCTGCCCAGGTAGGTGAGTTGTTTTCAGTGCTCTGTGGGGCCGGGGGGGTTGGGGAACGCACCGGGACCCCCTCCCCCCAAAAAGCCCCTCTGGCCGCAGAACCCCCAGAGCGAGTACCCGTAATATCCTGGCCGGGGGGGGGGGGGGGGGGGGGGGGAAAGGGGGTAGGAGGGCCAAGGGGGGGTGGTCCTGGCATCCCCCCTCTCCCCGGCCACCCCCAATAACATGGGGAGACTCAGGGGGGGACCCCTGCCCCAATTTGGGACCCCTCCCCACCCAGTGCAACCTCCCCGGCGGGGTCTGGGGGAGGGGGGGGGGGGGGCTGCACCCACCTGAGGCTTCAAGTCCATGGTGGGGGGGGGGGGGAAGGTGTGGGGCTGGACCCCCCCCCGGGGCCTGCAGTAGCATCCCTGAGGGGTCTCAGTTGGGGCTGAGGGGGCGGCCAGGACCCCCCCCGTCCTCCCAGCCCCCTCTAGGAAGGGGGGGGGGGGGGGGGGGTCCTCGTGCCGGGGAGGGGGTGGCCGGGGTCTTCCTGAGAAGTGGAGGCAGGGAAAGGGGGTGCCAGGACCCCCCCCCCACCCTCAGCCCTCCCCAGTTTGGTCCCTGGAGCTGGGTGGGGAGGGGTCCGAGGGTAGAGTGGGGTTTGGGGGGGAATGCACCGGGGGTCCCCCTCCCCGTAAAGTGTCTGTGTGGGCGGGGGGGGGGGTCCCGGCCGGGGTGGGGGGGGCTAAGTCCACTTTACTGGCCGTTAATGCATGAGACGATGCACAGGAGTGCTCGGACATTCACTAAACTATTGCTATCGTTAAATATTCCCAACGTGGGGGGGGAAGAGGGTTCTCCCCTCTTTGGGAGGGGTGGGGGAGAAAAGGGGATGGGCTGTTTCTGCTCTTAATTCGAAAATGAAATTTGAAAGAAAGCAAGAAAAAAAAAAAAACACCTCTTTTTTCTTTTTTTTCCTTTTTGGCTTACACAAGTCTGTGAATTTGTGGTGCTGGAAAAAGGGAGGATTTGGGGTGGGGCTGGGGAAACCGGGCAGCGGGAAGGGGCCGTCTGGTGGGCGGGGGGGGATTTAGGGGGGGCCCGTTCACGCTGCCAGAGGTTTTTTGGGGTGAGGAGGGAGGGGGGACAAGACCCCCGTGTGGGATCAGCAGGCAGCGAGAGCAGCTCCAGAGGAGGCAGTTCGTGGGGGCAAGGGGAGACCCCCCCAGCCCCGGGCGGGGGCACCGGCTCCCCGCTCACGGGTTCGGAGCGTGTTTTCCCTGATAAAATTCCTCCCACCGGCTCTGGAAGAACCGGCGCATGGCGTGGCCAGCCCGGCCCACGGCCGAGTCGTCCTCGTTGAAGGTCTGGCAGTTGTCGAACACCAAAAGGGCGTCGGCAGCGAACTCCGCCGAGCTCGAGTACCTGAGGGACCGCGTGGGGTGGGTGGGGAGCCCCCCGTGGGACCCTCATCAGCAGTAAAGGAACCTCAATCCCATGAGGGAACACTGGGAAAGGAACTGATCCCCCCCCCATTCCCAGGTGAGACCCTCATCCCTGCGAGAGATCCCATCAACCCCTAAGCAATCCCAACCCCAGGAGGGGAAGAGATTTCCAGAAAAGATCTCCCACTCCCAGCAGAGACCTTGACAGCCCTGGAGGGACTCCCACTCCCAACAGAAACCTCCATCCCTAGGATGGGTGCCTGTCCCTGTGAGGAAACCCTAATGACCCCACAGGACCCTCATTTCTGGGAAGGGATGTGATCTCCTGGAGAGACCCTGAACCTGGGAGGGATCCCTGTCAGCACCAAAGACACCCCATCCCCCATGGCCTTTGGGGGACCCCAATCCCCAGGAAGGACCTTACTAGCCATGGATGGACCCCCAAACCCACAAGAGTCATCCCTTTGAGGGACACCATTAGGAGCAACCCCAAATCCCCAGGAGGGACCCTGCCAGCCCTGGAGGAACCCCCCGACCCCCAGGAGGGGCCACCACCCCCAAGAGGGACCCCAGCCCAGCTCACCTGCCCTGCAGCAGCCTCGTGCGCATGGTGGCAAAGTCCATGGGGTTCTTGATGATCTTGCGGTAGCCGGGGACCAGCCGGGGGTTCACGGGCTCCAGGAAGGGCCACGCGTCCTCGTGCGACTCCATCTCCATCAGGATGATCCTGGGAGTGGGGGGAGATCGGGGTGAGATCGGGGAGCCCCCAGAGGGTGCAGCCGCAGCCCCCTCCCCGTGCCCCCCTGGCCCCACTCACTCGCAGAAAGTCAGGTCGCTGGGCTGGCCCCGCAGGGCCGAGCTCCTCCGGCGGGGGGGTGCCAGACCCTCCCCCGAATACCGGGGGGACAGCCCCTCCCGGCGGCGCGGGGCCGGGCGGCGCCGCGGGCTCGGCTCCTCCACGCCGGGGCTCCCCGTGACCCCACGGCCCCGTTTCCGCTTCTTGCCTCGTCTGGGAGAGATGGGGTCCCGATATTGCCCTGCCTGTGGGGAGATGGGGAAGAAAGGGGGTCACCCTCTGTCACCAGAGACACTGTGCCTGCTTGCCCACTCCCTGAGCCGACCACTAGGGGTGTTTCCCAGGGATACTGGGTCCCTCAGAGCTGTCGGGGTCTCTTGGGGATGAGAGACTCTTCTGGGGATCAGGACCCCTCACAGCAAGGTAAGGGCCACCAGGGTCTCTCCTAGGGGTGGGGGTCTCTCAGACACCATCAGGGTCGCTCCTGGGGACCAAGTCCCCTCCCAGGGGTGGGAGTTCCTCTGGGGTCACCAGTGTTCTTACTGGGATGGGGATGCTTCCCACTGATATGGGGGTCACTCCCAGAGATATGAGAGTCTCTCAGAGGCCATTAGGGTCCCTCCTGGAGATGAGAGTCTTTTCTGGGAAAGGGGATCCCTCCCAGAGGCATTGGGGTCCCTCAGAGACAATTGGGGACTCTCCCCTGGGGATGGGAGTCCTAGAGGGCCATCAAGACCCCTCTTGGGAACCAGACTTTTTTCCAGAAAAACCTCTCCCAGGAGGGAAAGCTTTTTCCCAGGACCTCTCCTTTCCCAGGACCTCTTTTTTTTTTTTTTTTTTTTTTTTTCCCCAGGACTTTTCTCCTTTCCCAGGACCTCTCCTAGGGACTGGGGGGCCCAGCAGAGTCTGGGACCCCTTCTGGATCACCCTGGTTGGGTGTGTGGGCTACCTCACAACCTACCCGGGCCACGCAGACGGAGCAGAACCAGTCGCCCTCGGGCACCTCTGACATGCGGGGCCGGTGGCAGTAGAGGTGGCAGCCACGGTCGCAGCCATCGCACAGCAGCAGGTGCTCGTCATCATCCCCTCGTCGGCACACCAGGCAGGTCTGGGGGGACACGAGGTGGGGGCTCAGAGCTGCCTTGGAATCCCCTGGACCACCCCTCCGTGCCCCCTCCCCCGGCGCGGGCGCTCACCACTCTGTTCACGGATTTCTCCCAGGCGATGGATTTCTCCAGCTGGAAGATGCACAGGGACACCTGGGCCGCGCTGCGGCACCGCTCCAGCGTCTGCCGCCACGTCCTCACCCGCGGTGTGATCTCGTAGGCGCTGTGGGGACAGCGGGGGGCTCAGCCCGGGGTGCGGGTCCTGCCCTGGAACCCCCCTCCCCATCTCTGGGTGATCCCAGATCCTGCAGGTACTGTTCAACCCCAGGGAGGAGTCCTGGTCCCTGCTCAGCCCTGAGCAGGATGGTGATGACCCTCATGAAACCCCCATCTCTAGGAAGAGACCCCAATGGCCTCTGAGGGAGCCCTATACCCTTGGGAGGGATTCTCATTCCCAGGAAAGACTTCCATCCCCAAGAGGGACCACGATGGCCTCTGAGAAACCCCCACCCCCAGGACAAACCCTGCTGGCCCCCACATTCCCAGGAAGGGTCCTGATCCCCAGAAGAGACTCTCATCCCCAAGAGGAAGCCCAATAGCCCCCCATTCCTGTGAGAGACCCCCAGAAAAGACTTTAATTTTCAAGAGAGACCCCAAGGATGTCTGAGGGACTCCCACATTCCTGGGAAAGATCCCCATCCCAGGAAAAACACCAGTGACCCACAAGGGATCCTCAACCCCAGGGAGGAATCCCATTCCTGGGAGATCCCCCGATGGCCTCTGAGAGACCCCCACCACCAGGACAAACCCTGCTGGCCTCCCAGACTCCCGGGGGGCTCCTGACCCATGGCAGGGTTCAGGGGGGATGTGTGGGGTACTCACATCTCAGTGGGGCCCAGGTTCAGCTCCTCGGGGCCGCTCAGCACCGCTTTCTCCACCACCACCTCGTGCAGCGGCCACAGCGGCTCCTTCAGGTAACGGCGCTCCAGGTTCTGCTCCAGCGCCGCGAGCCGGAGCACAGCCAGGTCCAGGGGGTTGGTGAGCTCCCGGCGCAGCGGGACCCCATCCCGCCGGCTCCGCACCGTGATGTCCTCCAGGGGCTCCACCTTGTGCTCGCAGTACCGCAGGTCATCCCGCGTCGAGTCCGGGCTGGGGCACGTCCAGCCCTGCGAGGGGACAGTGAGATCAGGGTTGGTCAGGTGGGTAGGGAGGTCACCTGGCACGGGGATCACCCTCCCTGGGAACTCACCCGGATCTGCAGGTCGGCCATGAGGACGCGTTGCTCCAGCTCCTCAACCCACTGCAGGACGCCCAGGTCGGTCTCGTAGGCTCTGTCTGGCACTGACCACTGTGCCAGGGCTTCCTGAGACACTGTGGCAGCGGGGTGAAAGATGGGGTCTGGAGGAAAGAAAATGGGGTCAGGGAGGAGTGACAGGGAGGAAAGCCCTGTCCTGGGACACAGGAGGAAGATAGGGGTTTGGAGGGAAAAGAGGGGGTCAGGGAGGGGGGACAGGGAGCAGAGCCCCATCCCAGCACACAGGGGGACAATGGAGTTTGGAGGGGAGAAAATGGGGTCAGGGAGGGGGAACAGGGAGCAGCTCCCTAACCTGGAGGTTCTAGGAGAAGATGGAGTCTGGAGGAGCACAGGGGAGGCTCACAGGGGGACAGGCAGCAGCCCCCCACCCTGGTGGTGTGGGTGAAAGGTAAGATAGGGTCTTGGGGGTAGAGAGTGGGTTCAGGGAGGATTATGAGCAGAAGTCCCCCAGCCTAGAGAGCAACTGGAAGCTGCAGCCTGGGGATCCAGAGGATGGGCTTGAGGGGACAACAGGGAGCAGCTCCCTGTCCCAGAGTTTTGGGCAGAAGATGGCATCTGGGGGCTCACAGAGGGACAGGCAGGAGTCCCCCATCCCAGTCAGAAGGTGAGTCCGGGGGCAGGAGGTGGGCTCTGGGGAAGGCCAGGCAGGCTCACCGGTGGTGGTCCGGAGGCAAACCTCACGCAGGAACTCCTTGTGCTTGGTGAGGTGCTTGTGCAGCGCCTTCTCCCGGATGCCACGCGGGTGCAGCGCCCGCGCCACGGCCTCCAGCTCCTCGGGGTCCCGCAGCCACCACCACCCGCTCTGCATCTCTGCAAGGGCAGTGCCACAGCTCAGCACCGTGCCAGGGCACCGGCACTGCCACCGCGGGGGTCCCGGGGGTCCCAGCTCTCACCGGTGGGCACCGGCTGCTCCGTCAGCTGCGTCAGGTACTTCTGCTCCATCTGCTTGAAGAATTTGGTGGGGGGTCTCCCTCGGCGCTTGGGTTGTCCTGGCACGTCCTGGAGCTTTTCCAGGCTGCCCTGGCTACGGGGACACGCGCCATGGGCCCTGGGGCCGGCGTGCACCGGCGTGGAGGCGAGCAGGGGAGCCGTGGGGTCGTCTGCGGGGAGGCCGTTCAGCTGGAGGGACAGCGTCAGAGGAGACAGACAGGAAATGATACAATATTCTGCTTCACAAGGTTTATCACAACTGAAGCCCCTGAATCTTGCACCTCGCTCACCCCTAGTCCTGCAGCCCCTCAATCCCCCAGCCTTCCAATCCTACAAACCCCCATTCCTGCAGCTCCCCAATCCCACATCCCCTCCATTCCACAGCCCCTCTATCCCACAGCCCCAATCCTGCACCCCCTACCCCCTCTAGCTATCTCCCTTCTTTCCAGCCTGTCAAGAGCAGCAGGACTGAGCCCCGTGCCGCCATCCCTCCCTGCGTCAGACAGAGGGTCCCACCCCACTCCCTGCAGCTGCCCAGGGAGAATCCCCCTCCCTAAACAACCCCTTGGGTCGGGGTGCAAGTGATGGGTGCGGCTCCCCCCACCCCATACCTGCCGTGCTGAGGCCTTGGGTGGCTCCCCACGGCTGTGGCTGCGGGGGGCTGTGGGGGCTCGCGGCGAGGGCTCGGCTGAGGAGGTAGCGAGGGGGGTTCGGTCATCGCAGGGCGTGCGGGGCAGCAGGTTGAACCAGGGCCCCCGCTTCGCCAGGGCCTCCGGGGCTCTCTCCTCCTCCTCCTCTTCCTCCTCTTCCTCCTCCATGGGGTCTGAGGGGGCCTCAGGTGGCAGGAGCCCCGTGTCCCCCTTGCCGGGGCTGCTGGCCGGGGTGAGGACGGAGTCCTTGAGCAGGGATGACTGGGTCTGGCTCAGCCAGGACAGGAAGGCTGACTGGCTGAGGTCGTGCTGGCTCTGCCCCAGAGGCTCTGGCTCCTCCAGGACCCCGTTGACCGGGGTGGGGCAGGGTCCACAGTGCTGTGCCAGCTCCTCTTTGCTCTTGCGGGGCCGCCCTCGGGCGCGCGAGGCCGAGGCCGGGCAGCTCGTCCGGCTGGCGACGGGCACGGCCGCCGGCTCCTCCTTCACCGGGGACATGTGCGGGGACACCTTCTCCTCTGGAGGCTCCTGAGCCACCGGCTCAGCCGCTGTGACAGGAGGAAGAGGAGCAGGTGAGATGTGGGGTCCTCTCCCAACTGCTACAACCCTCCAAAAAGCCCCTTCCTTGCTCACCCTCTGCACCCTCCACGAAGATGCCACCCAGGTGGGGCAGGACCCAGTAGCGCCGCCGGAACCGGTCCTGGCCCAGGGAGGCTGCACGCAGGGTCTGGGAGGAATGCAGCAGCTTCTTGCGGAAGAACATCTGCCTCTGTGGGGAGAGTGGGGGGTGGTGAGGGGGCTGAAGCCCCCCAGAGGGTTGAACACCAGCCCTGCAGCACATGCTCACCTTGGCCAGCTTCTCAATCTGCCGCTCCAGCTCTGGGACGCTGGACGCAGACGTGTCAGCCTGGGGAAGGGATGGATCAGTCAGGGAAGAGATCCCTGAGGTGGAATCCCCAACTCTGCCCCCCAGCAGAGCCAGGAACACCACCCTACCTCCTCCTCTCGGCGGGATTTCCGCCCCCGGGTCTCCTCCTCCTCCTCCATCTCCAGCCCCACGTCCTCGGTCAGGCGGGAGCTGCGCCGGCGCCGGCCGTCCTCCAGGCCGGTGATCTCTGACTCAGGACGGCCCGTTTTCTTGGCCAGGGCGACCTTCAGCCTGCCAGGACACAGCTGAAGTGTTGGGTACCCATCCCCCTGCCCACCTCACGCCCACTGAGGCACCTGGTCACTCCCCGAGCACCAGGAGCAGAGGGGAAAGCGCTGAGGCTGCAAGTGAAGCCCCTTCCCCACCAACCTGCGGAGTCGGCCCTCGATGATCCACTTGTTCTTCCTGTAGTTGGACATGCTCTCCAGGGTCCTGTCGATCTCACTGCAGAACACAGGATAGGGGTGGCTGCAGCAGGCAGCTGCAGGAGCCGAGCAGGATCCACTCCTGCACCCAGAATCAGAGGATTCTCGTGCCCCCCACCCAGCCCCACCTGATGATGAGGGCGCTGCCGTTGAGCTCGTTGACCAGGAAGA
Source organism: Cinclus cinclus (assembly GCF_963662255.1). Taxonomy (NCBI): domain Eukaryota; kingdom Metazoa; phylum Chordata; class Aves; order Passeriformes; family Cinclidae; genus Cinclus; species Cinclus cinclus. The sequence goes on along the minus strand of NC_085075.1, from coordinate 2,076,553 downwards.
CCAGGATGGAGGCTTTGCGCTCGGGGGGCAGCGCCTGGAAGGGTTTGGTGCGCAGCTCCTCGCACAGCTCCGCGCCCGCCCCGCGTGCCGTCAGGAAGCAGCGCAGGATCTCGGACACCGTGTCACGGTTCAGGCTGATCTCCGACACTTTCTCCCCCAGGATCTTCAGGGACTGGGCAGAGCAGAGGGAAAGGTTTGGGGAGTCCCCTCCTTGCCCCCATGGGGGTTTGCCAAGAGGGGGTTCCTGCCCAGAGGTGGTTCAGGGGTGCTCTGGGTGCTCCCACCACAAAGACAGATATGGGGACACCCCAAAAGCTGCTGGAGAGGGTGAGGAGGGGGCTGGCCACAGGGAAGGGGTGGAGGGAGAGCAGCACATCCCAAATCTAAGATTCCTTGTCCCAGGTTTTGCAGGCACTGACAGTCCCAGGCAGGGGAGGGGAAAAAGGGGAGAAAGTGGTGAAAAGGGGAGGAATAGAAGGAAAAGGGGAGAGAAGAAAAGTGAAAGCAGAAGTAAAAAAAAAAAAAAAAAGGTGGCGGGAAGAAAAAGGAAGGAAAAGAAAGGAGGAAGGGGTGAAGAAGGGAGGGGGGGAAAAAAGGGGAAGGTGGAAAGAGGATGAAAAAAGGGGAGGACAAAAGAAAAGGGATGGAAGGAAAAGGAAAGCGGGAAGAAAGAGGAGGGAAGAGAAGGGATGGAGAAAACGGAAAGAGGGGGAGAGGAATGGAAAAGTGAAACAGGAAAGAGAAGGGAAGGGGGAGAAAGGAAAGGGGAAGGGAGAAAAACACGGGATGTGGGAAAAATAAGGGAAGAGGGAAAAATAAAGCAAGGGGGAAAAGGGGTAAAAGGGAAGGACTCATCTGACCTGGTGGGGAGGGGTCTCACCTAACAGGGGGTCCCACCTGGCAGGAGGAGGGTCTCACCTGGCAGTAGGGAGGCAGGCCGGGGTCACAGAGCGCTGCCTGCAGCAGCCTCACCAGCAGGTCCTGCAGCTGCCCCGCGCCGGGGGCCACCCCCAGCAGCCCCTCCTGCAGCGCGCCCAGCGTGGGCACGTCCCGTGCTGGCTCCAGCCCCAGCACCTTCCCGTAGCTCTGCAGGAACTCCACCACCATCAGGCAATCGGAGAAGGCGCGGCTGGGCAGGACGAGCCCCGGGATGCGGGAGAAGGCTGGAAGGGGCTGTGGATCAGGGAGAGGGGTGGTCAGGGCCAGCTTGATGGCTCCCCGGGGTGACCTTTCTGAGCCCCCCGGCACAGCCCACCTGGTGGTCCCCCAGGCACATGTCCTCCGTGGGTTTCTTCATCTCCTCCAGGATGAGCTGCTGCCGCTGCCGCTCCTCCAGGCGCCGCTGGGCCAGCAGCCCCTTGTCTGTCTTCCGAACCCCCTTGTTGCCCTTCTTCTCCTTCGGCCGGGCCTTGTCCTTGCCCTTCTCAGGCTTCCCCTTCTTTTCCTTGGCCTGAGTCAGAGCCCGGATGTGTGGGGAAAAAAATGTAAGGGACAAAATCCATCTTCATTTTCATCGCCTCCCTCTCCCTGGCCTACTCGTGCCCACAAACTCACCTTGGATTTCTTCTTGGCCTCCTTGGCCCTGGGGGCTTTGGCCTCCTGCTTCTGCTTGTTCTTGGCCTGAGGGGAAGACAAGACCCACTCAGGGATGCCCTGCACCAGAGAAACCCCCACCCAAACCCACCCAAGCCCTATGCCCGCACCTTCCGCCTCATTTTCTTCTTGATCTTGCTCATTTTCAACTTGTCCTCCTCACTGAGCACCTCTGGGGGGGGCAAAAAGGGAGATGGGAGATGAACCAGGGGCTGGGATCACGCTGGGATCCCACCAGGACCAGGCTGTGAGGGGCTTCCCCAGCCCCCCCACACCAGGGTTGGGAAGGGGCTACCTTGTGCTTCCAGCCTTTTCAGCAGCCGCGCGTCCGTCTTGCTCAGCAAATCCACCATCCTGACCTTGGGTGGGCGGCCCCGGCCCCGTTTGGCAGCCGGGGGCTCCTTGGGCTTTGCCTTCTCGGCATTGCGGGGCCGGCCACGCTTGCCCGTGATGGCCTGGATGCGCCCGGGGATCTCCTCGGGGCTCAGCTTCACCCACTGCATGCCCTGTGGGACATAAATCGGGGTCACCCCCAGGAACAGAGGGAGCCTGGGGGGACAGGGGGCCTCAGCCGCCCTCGGACCCACCTCGGGCGTGTCCTGCTCCTCGTAGAAGTCTCCCACGGGCATGCGGGGGCTGAAGCTGAAGTGCTCACGCCGGACATCCTGCACCATGTTCCTGCTCAGGTACTGGGCACAGGGAGCACGAGGAAGGCCGTGAGGGAGGCTCAGCACTCCGGGCTCGCCGCAGCCTCCATCTGCTGCAGTCCTGGGTTTTGGGGCGGACCAGAAAGCCCACCTCGGGTCAGCCCCCACCCCACTGTCCCCAGGGGAGGTACCTTGATCACCTCCGGGAACTGCTTCATCCTCTTCCCGCACGGGCCGTAGTACCAGGTCTCACCCTGCCAGCGATGGTTCCCCTTCTTGATCCGAACCTCCCGCCTCCACCTGGGCACGGCAGCGTCAGCCGGGGCCGTGGGGCACGATGGGGACGGGGCGGGGACGGGAGCAGGACGGGGAGGGGACAGGGCTGTGGGACAGGACGGCCCGAAGGGGACAGTACTAGGGACAAGATGAGGAGGGGATGGTGTCGGGGACAGAGCGGTGGGAGGGGTTGGAATAGGGACAGAATGGGAAAGGGATGAGAAGAGGGGCAGGATGGGAAGGGGGTGGGGACAGCGGCAGGATAGGAAAGGGATGGGGACGGGGACAGGACGGGGATAGTTCCAGGAGCGGGACGGTGGGAAGGGGACGGTGGTGAGGGGTTAGAGCTGTGGGGTGGGAGGGGAACGGGAACGGGACGGTGGGAAGGGAACAGGCTCGGGGGCAGGACGGGGACATCGCACGTACCCGTGCTGCAGCGGGAAGCGCACCTCCTCCTGCGTGGCGATGCGCCGGCGAGGGGCATCACCTGTGGGGAGGGGACAGGTGGGACGATGGGCTTGCGGGCGGGGGGCACCGGGGGGTCAGCCCGGGGCGGGGGTAAAGCCACGGCCGTACCTGCCCCCGAGGCACTCAGCTGGGCGGGCTCCCCGCTCTCTCCTTCTGGCACGGCCGACGTCTCCGGGCAGCTGTCGGCGGCCTCTTCTTCTTCCTCCTCCTCCTCCTCCTCCTCCTCTTCTTCTTCCTCCTCCTCCTCCTCCTCCGCAGATGGGGCCGGAGACTCCGGCTCCAGCGGAGGGTCTAGCTCCAGGGACCCCGACTCCCGCAGCCCCGCGTGGTCGCCGCTGTTCAGCTCGGCGTTGTCGCCTGAGGAGCCAAGGTCAGGGACGTCACCGGACACGTCACGGGGGCTGCGCGTCCCCTCCCTGCGCTGCCCGGGGGCCTCGGTGGTGCCACAGAGACCCCCGTGGGGCTCCCGGCGCTGGCACACGGTCCATCCCTCGTGGGGAACGAGGCCGGTGGGGTGACTCGACCCCCCCCTCCTCCCCGGTGTGAGGGACACCGGCGCATCCCGGGGCCGCACGTACCGTGCAGGGCGGGTGGCGAGCCGGGGCCATCGAGCAGCGGGGCGGGCGAGGGGCTGGCGGGCAGCAGGCTGAAGGGGTCAGCGTGGATCGGGGGGCTGGCGGTCAGGTCGGGGGGCTCCTCCAGGGAGGACTTGTCGCTCACCAGCTGCGAGTCGTCCATCGTGTACAGGTCGCCGGTGCCTGGGGAAGGGGTCGAGCATCAGGGCTGGGGGCACACGGACCCACATCTCCGCTCCCGAGGAGTGGGGTGTGCGGGGGGGGGGGGGGGGTGGGTGTGCAGTGACCAAAAGGGGTTCAGCAGCTGAGGGGTTAAATGGGGTTTGTTCTCCCTCCCCCCCCCTCCAGCTCCGCCTCCTCCTCTGGGAAGCGGAGGAGCCCAAAATGGCCGTGGCGATGCTCAGCAGCGCGGAAGTTCAGGCGCTGAGTAACAGCCTCGTCACGGAGCTGGGAAGGACGGGAAGGAAGGCAGGGAAGGCCGGCAGCGCGGCGGGGACGCGGGCCCGCCCCTGCCCCCGGAGAACGCCACGGCCTTCGCCGCCTCCATCGCCACATCTCCACACGGGGACCGAGAAGGGGCTGGCGCTGCTTCCCGGGCACTGCGGCCAGGGAATTGTTGCGCCCCCCCGGCTCCATGTCCTGCCCCACCGCAGCCCCGACAGCCCCCCGGCGACCCACCCTACCTCTGGCCAGCGACTCGAAGGGCTCCAGGGGGTCCTCGCTGAGGATGTGGGTGTCCTCCAGTCGCGGGGCGATGGGCGACGCGTCCCCCAGGCACCTGCTGTCCCTCGGAGCCAGGACGGACCCATCCGGCCCCAGCGACCCCGTGCCAGTGGCTGCAGCCCCGTTGTAGCTGCAGATCTTCAGGTCTGAAGGAAACAATCAACCGAAAACAGATCCTGAGACGCAATGGTGACAGAGCCGGGGGATGCCCACTGCTGTTTCCTGCACTGGGACACTCAGCCCTCCATGGCACCGGGTGGTGACACCACAGGCTGTGCCCAGCCTGGTTTTACAAGATCCCAATGCCTACTCCAAGCTGTGACCAGCCAAACCCCGTCTAGGACAGGCTCCTACCTGGCTGTGCCTCCTCCAGCTCCTGGCTGCCCACCAGCCCACCCCCGTTCTCTGAGATGGTGGTGGTGGGCATCTCTTTGGCTGCGCCGTCAGCGTCTCCCTGGCCAGGGTCCGGCTCGTCCGGAGCCAGCGGGAAGGGCTGCGTGTCCGAGCTCAGTATGGGCGAGGACTGACTCGCTGCATAGAAGCTGTCAGGCCCGTTCTGCATCAGCTCGAAGCTCTGGTCGTGGAAGGAGTCGAGGAGCTCCTGAGAGTCAAAGTTCAGCCCCATGGGCCCGGTGGTGCCGTTGCCCCAGAACTCCTGCCCGGCTGCCCGCAGGTTGGTGCCGTGTCCTGGCGATGCCAGCCGGGACCCCCCAGCCACGCCATTGAGGGGGAACTGTCCGAGGGCAGGTGGGGCCCCGTCCTTGAGGCCACCAGCGGGTGCGTAGGGCGTGTAGTCCCACAGGCAGTCGTAGGCGCGGAGGGGCTGGGCCCCGGCAGGCGCAGAGCCAGGTGAGAACGTCCCTGAAGTACCGGGGTGTGATACAGTAGAGAAGCCATTGACATTCATGCCCCCGTTCAGACCTGCGAGGGAGCAGAGGGATGGCGAGGTCACCGCTGTGGGCTCTCTCCAGTGGGTTTGAGGATGGATCAATGACCAGGCCGGGCAGCTGCCAAAGCCCTGCTCGTGTCCCCCCCGTGCCTGAATAGAAGCAGGGGGTGGGGGGGGGGAGTCTCACGGTCCCCGTTTGCCAAACCGGCTCTGCCACGGGCTCTGCCGGCACCGGGCCGAGCGCCGCAGGGCGCCGGGGATTAGCCCAGCGCTTGGCAGGGCTGTGCTGGATCAGCTGACCGGCCAAATCCACGCACGGCCCCTGTGCCGGCGCCGCTGCTTTTCTAGGCCAAGGCGGCGGCACGGACACGCAGACCCCGGCCCTGGCCCCACACGCTGGAGCTGCCGCCGGCCACGGCTCCTCCATCCCTGCGGGCCCTCTGTCCCTGCAGCCCCTCCCATCCCTGTGTCTCCTCTGGCCCCACGGCCACCCCATCCCTGCACCCCCTCCATCCCTGTTCCCATGGGGTCACTTACTTTTCCCTTGCGGGGGGAAGCTGAGTGGGGAGCTGTGGGCGAAGGGGGGGTCCCCTGAGGCAGGCGTGGGTTTCGGTCCTGAGGCAGCGGGTACAGAGGAAAGGCCAGTGAAGTTAAAATGGTTGTTTGTTTCCATTTCTGCACAGGGGAGAAGATGCACCGGGGTCAGTCACTGGCATGGGTCGAGGTTGTCAGTGTGGTAACCCACTTGCCACTGACCCTCCATTCCCTCTCCCTACGTTCCCCAGCCTGGGGCTTAAGGGCTGGGCAGGGTGAGGAATGACAGTGAAGCTGCCCCAGGACTGAGATGCCACCTGTGCTGTGCTCTGGCCCAGGCCCAGTCTGGATGAGCTGCCACCTGCTTGAGCACAGCCAGCATCCCCAGGGACAGCCATCATCAAGGTGTGACCACTGTGTGCCACCATCCCGTGGTGAGACTGTGGGGGCTCCCAGCCAAAGACCCACATGGACCCCCCCCAAAGCAGCTCTGTAACCCCATGAGAACCCAGCATAACCCAACTGCTACAGGAATAATCCTGTGGTGACAGTGTCCCTGCCATCCCCTGCAAGGTGGACAGCACTCCATCCGCAGGAGGGTTTGAGCTGTGCTGGGATCAAGCAGAAGCTGAAGCCCCAGCACTGACTTGTGCAGGAACCAGTGATATTCATCCCCCAGGAACCCCAAATGCTCCCTAAAACTCAAGGCCACAAAGAGGGAGCTGAGGGGGGTTACGGGTGGGTGAGGTCCTGCAAGCCCAGCATACGTGGTGGGATCCCTAGTGCTGGAGACTTCCCCCGAGCTGCCACCGCTGGCAACTCCTGGTTGTGCCACACTCGCCGAACCCGCCACTGGCCAAGGTAGCACCGACCTCTCCGGAAGGGCCAAGGCTGCCGCACTTGGCACTTCAGCAGCGGCTGGTGGCACAGCCCATGTCGAAACCCGGATTTCATCACACCCTCGCCCGCCTCAGCTGGTGCCCTGGCAGGGCCCAGAGGAGCCAGCGAGCCTGGCCAGGGCCACCGGTGATTCATCCGCTGGAGAAACCCGTATGGGCGGTGACGCAGCTGCCACAAGCGCCTGTGCTCCCGGACACCCCAGGATGAACCCACAGCCACCTCCCCTGAGCCATGAACCAGCCTCTAACCCGACCCGGCTGGGACCCCCGGGTGTGGGGACACTGGCAGCAGCGGGGCTGGACAAGGAAAAGCCTTTCCGGTCCCATGCGGTGCTTGATGTACCAGCCAGGAACACGCTGCCGGCTTTGGAGGTCAGAGGAGGTGGCCAAGGGACATGCCAGAACCGGGCAGGTGGCAGCTGCAGGTTGCAGACTGAGGTGGACTGGGATGGTCTGGGCATGTGCCAGGCTGGGGAGGGGGCCGGGAGAAGATAAAAGCCAGTAAGGTGGGAATGTCACCCTTGCTCCAGGGACACCCCAGGCCCCGCACAGGCCAGAGCCACCCTTGCCATTGCTGGGAGCTCAGCCAGTGCCAGGTGCATTGTGGACACCGGCCATCCATGGCCATCCACGGCCATCCATCACCTCCCACCCGCACTGGGGCTCCTGTGGCCCCGCTCCCCCTGCCCTGAGCCACCGAGTGTGGAGCTGAAACTGGGCCACAGCGCGAAACCGGAGCCGGGTGAGGTGATGAGGGCGAGGTGCAGGAGCCTCGGGATGGCAGCACCTGGGGACCTCGGTGATGGTGGGTGACAAGGCAGGCTCTGAGCCCGGGGCTGATCCCAGCTCCTGTCACACCGGTCACGGCCAACGTGGCAGCGACGCTTGTCCAGGTGTCAAACCCGGTGGCAGTGGCGCCCACTGGCCCCTGGGATCCCCGCGGGGACACTGGGGCCAGGACTGTCCCCTGGAGCTCAGCCGGGGGAGGGAACAGAGCTCCAGGATGGGGGGGAACTGCCGGTGCCGTGGAGCCGGTGCCACTCCCCGGGCAGAGAGCTCGTCCCCCTCGGTTCTGCGCCCCCTCCCCCCCCCCCCGGCCCGGTGGCACCGGGCGGCCCCGGGAGCGTGACGCGACCTGATTAAAAAGGACGTTTCAAAAACAACGAGACGCAACAACCGGCTGCCATTTCCCGGCCACTTCCTGCGGGGACGGACACACGGGGGGACACGGGACCGGCGGCCCCCGGCCCCGCAGCGCCGCACCCGGCGGGGACCCTTCGGTCCCTGCAGCAAGGACACCCCCACCCCCTTCTCATAACCCCCCCGCCGGGTCGCCGGGGACGGGGGGCACGGTGTCCGCGCCCCAAACCCAACCCCTACCCCCCCCCCCCCCGCCGCCGCCATCGCAGGGGAGTCCCGGTCCCGGAGAGTGCGATGGGGGGGGACACACGGAAGGGCGGTGCGGGAGGGGAGGGGGCTCCCCACGACCTCGGGGCTGCGGGGGAAGCGCAGCGGCCACCGAGAACGGGTCTGGGCCCTCGGCCGCTGCACCTGGAGAGGAGCGGTGGGGTCGCCGGCAGCCGATAACGGAGGAGGTCGGGGGGGTCACGCCATGGAACCGGGATGCGCAGGGGAAAGGGGGGGAGAGGACGGCGTCTCACCGAGGTCAGGAAAGGGGAGGGGGGTGCCGCCGTCGCCGGGCCCAAACCGCCGCAACCGACCCTCCCACCCCCCCCCTCGGCCGGGCCGTTAACGGCCCGTTACCGCCTGAACCACCCCCCCCCTCCGCCTCCTCCGCCGCGACCCCGCACCTGGCAGGCGGCGGCGCGGGCCCGGCTCAGGAGGCGCGGGGCGGGGGGCGGCTCGGCATGGCGCGGTCCCTCCGCCGCACCGGGCCGGGCCGGGGCCCCTCCGCTCCAATCCGCTCCGGTACCGGGCCGGGCCGCGGAGCCGAACCCGCGGCCGCGGCAGGAAGCGCCTAGCGCCGCCGGGCGGTCCCGGGACCGCCCCCGTCCCGTCCCGTCCTCCCCCCCCCCCCCCCCTCCCCCCGCACGTCACGGCGGCCGCAGTGGCGTCACCGGGAGCGGCGCCGCCGTGGCGTCACCGGGGGCGGGCGCGCGCCCACGTGGGAGGGGGATCCCCGCCCCCGGCGGGGTCAGGGCGGGGGGAATCCCCACGCGGGGACGCCCCCCCACCCCCGGCTCCGGGACCCCCGGCTCCCCCCGGGATTCCCCCACCCCGCACCGGCACCCTCCGGGAACGTCTCCCCCGCTCCCCCCCCTCCACCCTCCACCCCCCGCGCTCTGTCGTTCGTTCTCCCCTCGCTCTCCGCAGCCCCGCCTCGACCCCCGAGAACGGCAGCGCTTCCGGGACCGGGACCCTGCCGAACACCGCTGCTGCCCGGTTCGGCCGCGGGGACAGCTGCCGCCCCAGCTCCCCCCTGCCCCCGGGATCCCCGGTGACGTCACGCGGCACCGGCCGGGCCGCGCTGCGCAGGGCCCGGGGGCGACACCGGCTCCGGGAGCGACACCGGCTCCGGGAGCGGCGGGGGGAGAAGGGGTTCCCGGCGCGGGGAGCTGTCCCGGTGCGGCCGAAATGGACGGGGAGGGTGGGGGGTTGCGGGTGTTCCTTCCCGGTGCGGGTCAGCAGAGCTCGGTGCGCGGCAGCGCAGCCCGGTGCGGAGGTTCCCCGCCTGGTGGAGGCTCCCAGGGGTTTGGGGAGGTCCCGGTACGGAGCCGGGGATCCCGGTGCAGCTGGCCCCGTCTCAGGGGGGCCCGGTATAGATCCGGGGGTCCCTGTACAGCCATCCCAGCCCCGTAGGGGGTCCCGGTGGGTGCGGTGTCCCCGTCCGCGGGTCCCGTCCTGCGCGGTGCGTACCTGGCGGGGGCGGCCCGCACCAGCCCCGGTGCCCGCCCGGCCCGGTGCGCTGCGGTGCCGGTGGTGGAGCCGGGCGGGGCGCAGGTGCTCCCGGCCCCGCGTGATGTCAGCGACCGCCACCGCCCCCTCCGCCACCGGGGCCGCGCCGCCATTTAAAGGGACCGCCGCCCTCCGTGGAGTGGGGGGGATGGCTGGGGACACCCCCCAAACCGGGGCCGCGCCGCGGGATCCCTGGCTGCCACGTCCCCGGGGCCACCCCCGGGACCCCACTCCTCCGCGGGGTTGAGCAAAGCCCGTACCGGGGGTCACCGGCAGAGCATTGGCAGAGGTCGGGAACTGGGGGTCGCCCTGGTACCCTCGGGGGATGTCTCCCAGCCCCGCACTGGGCGAGTTCGGGCCGGAGCGGCCCCCCGGACCCCGCGGACTAAGTGGCAGCTGCCAGGGCCGGGTCGGGTCGGCTCTTTGTGCTGCGAAATGGTGGAGCTGGAACTGCGCCGGGGGGGGGGTGTGGGGGTGTGGGGGTGTGGCTGTTGGGGACGGGGAACGACGGGTACTGGGACACACAGACAGACACAGGGCTGGGCAGCGACACAGGACCAGCACCTGTCACCCCCCGGGCTGTCCCTGCGGTGGAGGAGTGACGCTGCTCTGCGGAGGGAGGAGAGGGCTGTCCCCTTCCTATAGGCCCCCTAGGACAAAAGGGGACTCATCCCCATCCTGGGAAGTCCCTGAAGTGCTGGAATAGAACCCACCACAACCCCCCGACAGAGGGGATCCTAGGGTAGCCCCAGGGCTGGGGGGGGGAATCACAGGACTTGGATCCCTCCAGCCCCCTGAGAGCAGGAGCCTCAGCACACAAAGTCTTCGAACGTTTTCACTGACGTTTTATTGGAAATGTTAAATACTGGGGGTCCGGCCCCAGTGGAGCCGGGGATGGGGGTGTTCAAGGGGGCTCAGGCATGTTCCTCTGCCAGCTTCTCTGCCTTGGCCACCGCCTCCTCGATGGGCCCCACCATGTAGAAAGCCTGCTCAGGCAGGTGGTCATATTCACCTGGGGGGACACACAGTGTCAGGGGGGAGTGGGAGGCCCAGCTAGGCTCCCCCAGGCCCCCCGAAGGTCACCTCACCTGCCAGGATCTGCTTGAAGCCCTTGATGGTCTCTTTTAGTGGCACCAACTTGCCCATGTGGCCAGTGAAGACCTCAGCCACCTGGAAGGGCTGGGACAGGAACCGCTGGATCTTGCGGGCACGGGCCACGGTCAGTTTGTCCTCCTCGGACAACTCATCCATACCCAGGATGGCGATGATGTCCTGCAGTGACTTGTAGTCCTGGGCAGGGGGACACAGGGGGTGAGTAGTTAGTGCTGATCCCTGATCCCCCACCCCAGCACCTCACGGGGAGGAGATGCCCCAGACCCCTCACCTGCAGGATCTTCTGCACGCCGCGAGCCACGTCGTAGTGCTCGGGCCCCACGATGTTTGGGTCCATGATACGGGAGGTGGAGTCCAGGGGATCCACGGCAGGGTAGATGCCCAGCTCAGCGATGGCACGGGACAACACCGTGGTGGCATCCAAGTGGGCAAAGGTGGTGGCGGGCGCAGGGTCAGTCAAGTCATCGGCCGGCACATAAATAGCCTGGGGACACAGAGGGGAAGGGACAGTTGGTCCCACGCAGGTTTCCCTCCAGGAATCGTGGGGTTGGTTCTGTCCTCACCTGCACTGAAGTGATGGAGCCCTTGCGTGTGGTGGTGATGCGCTCCTGCATGGTACCCATGTCAGTGGCCAGTGTGGGCTGGTAGCCCACGGCCGAGGGGATTCTGCCCAGCAGGGCTGACACCTGTGAGAGGACAGAGCATGAGGGACAGAGCACAAGGGGCTGTGCAGGTGGGGAGCATGTGCACCCCTCCAGTGCCCAGCACAGACCTCGGAGCCAGCCTGGGTGAAGCGGAAGATGTTGTCGATGAAGAGCAGCACGTCCTGACCCTCCTGGTCCCTGAAGTACTCGGCCACCGTCAGCCCTGTCAGGGCCACCCTGGCACGGGCGCCCGGGGGCTCGTTCATCTGCCCGTAGACCAAGGCGACCTGCGGGTGGGATCCTGGGGTCAGCACGGTGTCACTGCCACGCCTGGCACTATGTCAAGGGACCCAGAACCTCCCCAGGGAACCCAGCAGCCCCTCAGGGTCTCTGCACACCTTGGAAGTGGCATCTTTCAGGTTGATGACTCCAGACTCAATCATCTCGTGGTACAAGTCATTGCCCTCACGGGTCCTCTCACCCACACCGGCGAACACCGAGTAACCACCATGGGCCTTGGCCACATTGTTGATCAGCTCCATGATCAGCACAGTCTTGCCGACACCAGCACCTCCAAACAAACCTGGGAGGGGGGAAAATAAAGAGTCCTTCTCAACCCCAAGCCAGCCTGGCTGTCCCCAAGGTCTCCCTTCAGCTCTTTCCTCCTCAGATACAAAAAGCGTTGCTTCAGCAAGCTCAGGAGAACGAAAGTCATGGAGTTAATCATCAGTGAAGGAAAAGTTCCCCAGAGGAACTGCTGGAAATCCCAATCAGGTGCCCACTCCCCAGACCTATCCCTGCTCTAGAGGTCACGTACCGATCTTGCCACCCTTGGCGTAAGGAGCCAGCAGATCCACGACCTTGATCCCTGTCACCAGGATCTCCTGCTCAACACTCATCTCCACAAATTCAGGGGCCTCAGCGTGGATAGCAGCAAACCTGGAGCAGGATGAGGAGAAGGGGGTGGGCAGCTGCTCTGAGCCCCCCAAGCTGGGGGCTTGCAGGGGACAGACAATCCCTGCTGTGACCCAGGAGATCCAGAGCCACCTCCCTGCTCACACCTGGTGTGCCCTCCAGCCCCTCATCACTCACTGTTTGGTTGTGATGGGGCCCCTCTCGTCGATAGGTTCCCCAATGACATTCATGATCCTGCCCAGGGTCTCAGGGCCCACGGGGATGCGGATGGGAGCACCAGAGTCCAGCACCTTCTGTCCCCTCACCAGCCCTTCTGTGCCGTCCATGGCAATGGTGCGCACGGTGTTCTCCCCTGCCAAGGCCCAAGGACAGCACAGTCACCACAGCGTCCTCAGGATGACCCTGGGGACAGCTGCTGGTGGCTTCCCCAGGTCCTGCCAAGGGGACATTCTGCTGGGAGAAGGACCAAGAGGAGCAGCAGGAATAAAATAGCCCTGAGGAAAACTGAGCCCTGCAGCCACAGCCCTCGGGCAGCCATTTTCCACCTCCTCAGATTGAAATCCGTGGCTTCAGCAAGCTCAGGAGAACGAAAGTCATTGGAAACATCATCACAGGAGGACCCCTCCCCTTCCCCTCCTTTCCCGTGCCAGCTGCTCACCCAGGTGCTGAGCCACTTCCAACACCAGCCGCGTCTCCCTGCCCTGCACCTCAAGGGCGTTCAGGATGGGGGGCAGCCCCTCGTCGAACTGCACATCCACCACGGCCCCGATGACGGCCACGATGCGGCCGGTGGTGGAGCCAGCCTTGGCGGCAGGGGCTGCCTGGGCGGCATAGTCCCGTCCTGCGGGGAGAGGGACGAGTCAAGGTCGGCCCGGGGCAGGGCAGCTCCGGGCTCCGTGGGCCTTGGGGGTGCGGAGATGGGGATCCCCTGCAGGCCTTGGGGTGTGCCCGAGACCCCTGCACCTCCTTCCGAGAACCCAAAGACGCGCTGAACTCCTTCGATGTACCCTGGATCCCCAAAGCCCGCTCGGTGCACCCCTGTCCCCCTCTCTTGATGCACCCAGGACCTCTAGGTACACCCGCAGTCTCTGCAGCCCCCACGCCCTCCCCACAGGGCCGCTGCTCCTCTGCCGCAGCCCATCCCCTTGCCCTGCCTGTTCAGCACACCCCACGCAATCCCGGTAACGGGGACCTGACCACCTACACCCCGCATACCCCGCCCGCACAGGCCCCAAGGTGACCCCGGCGCGCCCCGCACTCACGCGCCCCGACGGCGACAGCCGGGGCGGCCCCACGGCCAAGGAGCAGCGGGAGGAGGTCCCGGCCCGGGGCGGCCCCGCGGGGCAGCAGCGGCCGGGCCGCAGCGGCGGCGGCGGCGGCGGAACGACCCGCGAGCCCCAACATGGCGGCGCCGACTGAGCCCCGCGTCTCGCCCGCCCCTCACGGCCTCAGCGGGGCGGGGCCACCGAGCCGCGCATCACTGCTGCACCGCGCGCCCATTGGCTGTTCCGCCGAGAGGCGCCGGGCGAATTCGCGCTCTCATTGGTCACGCCGATGCGGCGCCCGCTCTGCGCCTCCTTCCGATTGGGTTGTGTATCCATCCGTCAAAACGCGCTGCGGCCTGACAGGGCAGCATGGTGGGAAGGGGCGTGTCCCGGGTGAAGGTCACCGGAAATGGCGGCGCACGTGTGCCGCGCTCGTCCTTGGGCGGGCGCCGTGACCGCGGCCGAGGCCGCGCGGGCCGCACCGTGCCCATGAGGGGCACGCCCCCACCCCGTTTGCGCTTTTCCCCACTTCGCGTCACAGCACCGCCCCCGGGGCCGCCCCTCACCGAGCCCATGTCCGCCTCACGGCCCCGGCAACTTCCCCGCACCGGGCTGGGCCCGCGGCACCGGCCTCTGCTGTCTCCCAGAGGCCAAAACCCCATCGCACCAAGGGGACCGAGGACGACCGCACCATTTCTGCCCTGCCCCCCAAGGAAGGGAATCCCACCCTACTGACCCCTCCCCGAATAGGATCCCACCCCCCAGTACACCAAGGGGGGGGAAATTTCACCCCAAGTACGCCCCCATAGAAATAGATTCCACCCCACGGACCCCCCTGCCCCTACGGCGGTGAGGAATGCACAGGGCCCAGGCCGAAGGAGAGCCAGGGAGTCTTCAACAGTTTATTAGAAAGAATGCAGACATTAAAAAAATCCCAGCTGCTCTGAACATAAATTGAGGTTTTTCAGCCCGGTTCGCAGGCGCCCGCGCGCCCCACGGTCTGTCACTTGCTGCCAAACCCACAGTGCAAATACGATTTGGTCTAAATGTACAGATTGACAAGCAACAATGTACAGCCACTCACACCCCGGGCGAGGAGGTGGAAAGGTTCGGGGTCACACGGGCCCAGGGGCAGGCTCTGGCCACCGGCACCGATTGGGGCTCAGGAGCGAACACCAAAACAAAGAATTTTTAAGGTTTCCTTTTTGATACAAACTTTTAGTGGAACAGACCTGAAGACACAACAGAGGGATGCGCCTCGCCTGCTGAATTTGGGGAGCCAATGACAAGTTTTTGTTCCCGGTACAAACAGACAATCTCAGGCCGTGGAGAGGAGGGGGAAAAAAAAAATGCTCGTTTACCACTCAGTGTTAATTCAGGGTTCTCCCATTGTAATTATATCTGCTACGAGGCAAGGAGGCTCTGTAAACTTTATTGCAACTGTTCTGAATGGATTGCCTACACCTCAATTGGGTTAGTTTGGTTTTGGTTGTTTTGGTTTTTTTTTTTTTTTTTTTTTTGGAAGTCTGGAAAACGGCTCATGCATAAACGTTATTGCCTCTCGTGGCTTTAAGACCGCCCCGTGCCATGGGACACACCTACCATCAGTGAAGCCATTTAATAATGGACTGAAAATGGGTTAAAGGATGCAAGATCTCCCTTTAGGGCTATCAACTCAGGAATTCTTATCTCAATTATGAAATGTTGTGATGAACTTCTTTCCCCAAAACCCTGAAGACGACAGTTTGCCTTACTCCAGATCTGGCATTTCTAGAGGGAAAAGACAGAAGAGAATTAGTGGTTTTAGGGTTGGTTTGTGGGTTTTATTTTTTGCTTGGCCGGCTTTTAAAAGCTCCCAGGGCACTATTATGTCACAAGGGACACGAGCAAGACGACCTGGCCTCCAACCAAGGAGGTCACGGGGCATTTTGGGGCCTCTGCCCTCCGCCCTGGCTCTTCCCAAGGGAAAAGCCATGCCAGAGCCACCCCGAGCACGTGCTGCTCCTAAAGCCAAAGCCTGCCTGGGACTGCACCTGCCTGGGAAGGTCAAACTGGTATCTGGGGCTTGTGTGGAGAGGCTTTCCCAGATTAGATTTGTCTCCCAGGGCTGGCTTTAGCTGGCAGCGATTGAACATCTGCCGGCCCTGCCCGAGGCCTGCTCAGAGCCTTCAGCAGGTGTGTGAGGGGAAAACAACAACAACAACAACAACAACAACAACAACAACAACAACTTACTTTCATCATCACTGTCTGGTGAGTCCTGGAAAGGAGAACAAACAACCTTTAAGTGGAGCAGATGGCTCCTCTACCACCCCCCAGCCAACAGAGAGATGCTGCTCCCAAATCTGGATTTTGAGGAACTCCAGGGTCCAGAGGACTCTTGAGAGCTCAGTCTGGCCTCACTGCAGCCCCACAATGACTCCCAGTCACTGAAGAGAGACACAGACACCAAATTGGTGTCCCCAGCACCCTCAGCACTGCTGAGAGTGGAGGGAAGTGGCCTCCCCAGGTGACATCACCTGTGCAAACAAGGTTTGGGGCTATTTAAGCCTTTTTCAGTGCTGAGGGGTGAATGCAGGACTTCTGAGCCAGCCCTGCAGGTGTTTCCTACACCCACATACTCACATCATCTGCCCCATCTACTTCTGGCAAGTCTACGTCGTCGTCTCCTCCCATGTTGTTCATCATCTGCTCAGAGACACAACAGCCACACTTTGGGGTGAATCCGACCCCAGACTCCTCCCAAAATGGTCCTAAACCATCAGCCCCCCCTTGGTGTAACAGATCAGCTGCCCCCATGCAGGAATGACAAAGCGATGGTGCAAAAAACCCTCAGATTCATTGCCTGGCAACTCCCAAAACTCCAGGAATTTGTCATTCCCTACCTCAGAAAAGCGATCAAAATTGGACATGTCTTCATCTGAATCATCTTCCCAGTCTTTCCAGTTGTTGAAGTCCACGCTGAGCCAGTTGAGCTGCATCAACACCAGAAGTTATTTAAGGACAAGGAATTACTTAAGGACAAGGAAGTAAGAGGCTGTCAGTCAGAACAGGCACATTAACAAGAGCTGCCGTGGGATCAGGAGCAGGAAAGTGACCCAAAACTGCTCCAAAATTTGAACATGACCCAAATATTCACTACATTAAAAGCAGGGGAGGCAGGCAGTAGATACCCAGACCCACCTTTGCCCTCTCTTTTGTTAACCTTGGCCATGCCTGACCAGACTCTCCTTTTCGTAAACAACACAAGATGGATCTGTCTGTTCTTTTATGCTTTGATTCCTGAAAAAGACCAAATATCCATTAGTACCATCAGGATGACCTTCACCAGGAACTGCTGACATCCCTCCTTTATCTTCACCTCTTCCCTTATTTCTTGTCCTGGAAAATACCACCCAGACAAGCTTTCCTGGATCTGACTTTTGAGCTTTTATGTTCTAAGGAGTAATTTTCCCAAAATCCAGGGAACAGCTTAAAGAACAGATGGTATTTTTTTAGGATCACAGAACCACGAGATAGTTTGGGTTGGAAAGGACATTAAAACCCAAGTTCCAAACCCCTGCTCTGGGCAGGGACACCTTCCCCTAGCCCAAGTTGCTCCAACATGGCCTTGCACACTTGCAGGGATGGAATATCTACAGTTTCTCTGGACAACCTGTGCCAGCCCCTCACCAGCATCAAGAACTCAGGAAGACTCAGGAGAATACTCACATTTGGATCAATATTATTAAAAAGGTCGATTTCATTTAAATGTTTAAAGTTATCACTTCCTCCAAGACAACTGCAAGAGAAAAATGAATCGGTATTTAGCCCAAAAACATCTCATAGCACAAATCTGCTTCTACTCAGCCCTCCCTGTGCCTGAATTACTCACCTGAACGTGAGTTTGGACTTTTCAAAATTTACATTTACATCTTTGCTGTCTTCAACACAGAACTCAATAAAGACGTAGTCCCTCCGGTCGTACCACTTTGCAGAGGCAGGCTGCCTGTGGGCACAGCAGGGACACAAAAGCATTGATTTTCATTGAGAAATCCAACAAAAAAAACCCTTCTTTCTGCACTTAAATCCTGCATTTTGGGCTTACTGTCATTCTTTAAAGCTGCTTGGAGCTGAAAAGAGAGAGCAGGAATAAAAAGAAACTATGCATTCGGTGTGTGACATCCCCAGAAAGCTCCTGGGAGGAGCCACTGAAACCTGAGACTGAAATAAATGTTTCAGCAGATAAAAATTTTGATAAACTTCAAGATGAGCTACTACAGACTGTGGCAGAAGCACCACCACCTCCAACAGCTGCACAAGCAGACTTCAGAGGGGTTTTTGCCACACAAAGAGTTAAAACCTAAAGTAAAATTACAAAAAAAACCACCCCACAACCCATTTCTGGGGTACTGATACTATTAAAAAATGGATTTGCTATGATTAAGACCCAATTAAGCCAGCACAGGTCAGAGAATCACTGCTCCAACCTCTTTACAACTTCCCAAGTACTCACACTGGGACTCCCATGCACTTTGGAATTCTTCTGCCTTTGCACAACCACCTCCAAAAGCAACAGCGTGTCCAGGGGAACTGGGAAAGCTACAGAGCTCTGGATCAACTCCTGTGTTTGCAGTTCCACCCTGAGAACTCACCTGCAACGCTCCATGCTCCGTGGAACAGGGAAAACGACCTGGCTGGGCTCAGATACCTCCACCCCCCTTCCAGTCCTTCCCTGGCAGCTGAGGCCGAGCCCAGGGCACGCCTGCATTCCAGGAGAAGCAAACGGCCTCCCAGCAGGGCTGTTGCTAAGGCAGAGGCCAGGAGTGTTCCTCACACTCGTTTGTCTTCTCTACATCAGGGAATCGTGGAATGGTCGGGAAGGATCTTAACAAGTTCAGCCAGTGTCACCCCCTGCCATGGAGGGACACTTTTCACTAGCTCAGGTTGTTACAAACTGCCCCATCTGGCCTCGGACACTTCCAGGGATGGGGAATCCTATGGGAAATCCATTCCTGTGCCTCACCGGCCTCACAGGGAGGAATTTAATCCCAGTAACTCATCTTAATCTCCTCTTTAACTATTCCCCCTTTACCTGTCATTCCTGTGCCTCACAGGGAGGAATTTTTCCCATCTGATGTCCCTACAGCAACCTGCAGTGGTATGAGGTGGAAAGTTCTGAGCTGGACAAGGATCTAAACCAGGGAAGCTGATGTGACATGGCCTGTGACAGCAGCTGCCACCTCACCAAGGTGAAGCCCTTTGTGCTGCTCTCTAAGCCAATATCTGACCAAAAAAATAACTTTTCAGACCATTTATTAAGGTGACCTTTGCTAAACTTCCAGATCAAGATTTTGACTCACCTGGTCACCAATTAATTGCTGGCATTGAGCTGTGGCACATTTAGCAAAGGGACTCACCCAAAGGCTCCTACTGCTCCCATTCACATTTCCTAGGGATGAACCCAACCATAGCACAACCCAGCTCCAGCTGAACCCCAAACCAGCCACCTCTGAGCTCCCCCAGTGCCACACTGGACACACTGGTGCCAGCTCAGGGAAAGGCACCAGAATGGTCACAGTGCCTTGGGCAGCCCCAACATCTCTTGTAGGTGCCACAACACCTGGGCAGAGACCAATGTCCAAGGATTTAATTTCTAAGAGCATAAAAACAAGTGGATTCTGAATTCAGCCTTGAGTTTCAGCTGTTCCAGGGGTGCAAACCTGATGTATCCCCTCACAGCAGCATTTCAGAGAAGTTAATTATCACCTTATTCAGGTGAAGTGCAGCAGCAGAGCAGCAATTTTCTTACTGTGGTATTTTTAAACCCATCTTGGACACAGATTTCCTCTTTTAATGGGGAATGAAAAACTCTCAAAGAGGAAAGGAGGATGAGAAAGGCCCTGCTCTGCTCTCTCCGTGCTGGGAGACAAAACCCCCCAGCGTGGGGCACTTGGAACGTTATCCAACAGAAATCTCAGTGTCCCTGCCCGGATGACGCAGGGGCTGAATGGTGTTAACACTTCCCAGTTCTCAATGTCAATGGAGACATCTCCAGCTTTCCCAGGGAGCTGCACGCTCCCGGCCCTGACCTCGACATCTCTGCCAGGATCAGGGATTTGAGGCACCAACAAAACTCACAATGCTTCCAGAAATCCCACTCAGCTCAAGGCAACACACACACAAACACATCCGAGCTAGAGAGCAGCAAAATCCCAGATCAGTTTTACTCGGCCATAATTCACATTTCTAAACCTAAACCTGCGCTGCTTTCCTGGGAATTCACCACGAGGACGGAATGCACTGGAGCTGCCTCTCCTTTTATCTGCTTTTCCAATCTCAACCTCCCAAAGGGAGGAGGGAAACCTGCCTGTGAGCTTCAATCAGGACTCACCCGCTCCAACCAGTATCGCAGGACCCGCTGGAGAGTTGGGATGAGGCAGAAGCCGCAGCTCCTTTTTGTCTCCTGCCCACACGGAGATTCCCAGGAGACAACCACACACAGCAGCAGCCTGTGGGGAGCTGTGCACGTGTTCCCAGTGCTCCCAGTGTAGCCACACACCCACGGAAAATCTCCCCTCACAGGCACTGACCCATCACCTGTTACAGAGCTCCATCCTGCTCACCCAAATCCTGAGGGAGCTCAGGCTCCTGCCAAGGGCGTTTTAGTTATCCAGCACCTCCATAGGATTTGGAAAAGAGAAAGGAATTTAAATGTGCGCCATCCTGGGTGGTTCCCAGTGCTCCATTCCGGGGAGGATTTCCTCTGTCCCATCCACCTGTGTTTCAGGGACTTCCTAAGCAGCCACAGCCACCCCCACAGCTCCTCTGGCTCTTCCAGTCCCCACATTCAGATGGCAATCATTATTCCAGCACTGTGGAACAGGTTCTAGAAGCTTCCCAGCAGCACTAATAGGCAATGTGGAGGCTCAGCTTCCCCACAGAGTCCTCAAATCTCTGCCTGATCCACAGGGGCTCTGTTGGATATCCCTGGATATATCCTGGTCTCTGGCACAGCAGCAGCTTCTGACACACTAAACTCACCAGTGGAATCTCAAATCTCCCCATCTGTGGCACTGAGGAAGTTTCCAAACCTGTTCCAATGCTCTCTGTCTGCATCCTGTGCCTATGGAACCTTATCTTTGTCTCCTGGAAGTGTCCTGACAGTTCCTACGCCTCCAGGACACTGCAGGAGTCAGACCCTCAACAAGATTTTCCCCTCACAGACAGCAATAAAACCTGTTCTACAAAACGATTTTTCCTTTCATTTATGTACCCTGGAAAAACGCTTTTTTTAAATTAAAAAGCCTCATTTTAGATTTTAGATGATTCTATGCAGATGCAGGAGCGCTGCACTTTCACGATGATGCAATCTACAGAAATTACACGAAGAAACTCTCAACTTGATCACAGTTCTCTCACTTTCACTTACGTTAAGATGAAGCACCTCCACTGTTCAGGGTTCCTGAACAAAAGTAAAAGCCTGGGGACAAGGGACCAAAAACCACCTGTCCCCAATGGTTAATGCAGTCCTCAGACCGAATTCCTGACAAAACAAAACCTCAGGAAGTGCTGCTGCCTCCAGTCCTTTCAGCCAGACATGTGGAGGTCACAGAATCACGGAATGGTTTGGGCCGGAAGGGACCTTGAAGCTCATTCAGCCTCCCACCTCCCCAAGTGCAGGGACACCTCCAACTATCCCAGGCTGCTCCAAGCCCTGCCCAATCTGGCCTTGGACACCTCCAGGGATGGAGCATCCTCTGGAAAATCCATTCCAGTGCCTCAACACCCTCAGAGGAAGGATTTTTTTTGCCCAATATCCCACCTAGCCCTGCTCTCTGGCAGTTGGAAGCCATTTCCCCTTGTCCTGCCACTGGAGATGGGGGAACGTTGCCTATAGCTCCCAGGGCAGTGCAGCTCTTCTTTCCCAGCCAGTTTTCCCTCTTGAGTGTCACCCTGCACACGGAAAACTCCGGCTCTTCTTTCCTGAGCCCTTCGAGGGAATGCTCACGTCGACCAGAGCCCTGCCACGAGCTGGTTTTGGGTCGCTGAAGCCGCCCCAGGAGAATTTCAAAGAAGGAGGTTAATTAGGGCTCCCTAGCACGACAGCCCAGACACCTGGGAGCCCGGGATTCCGCTCGGGATGCACGTGGGCACACTCGGCGAGGAGATCCAGCGGCTCACCTGCACCGAGGAGAACAGCACCACCGCTGCCTCGGGGGTTTCCATGTGTTTCCACCCCCTCCTGAGGGGCCTTTTCACCATTCCTCGGTTTTTCATGGAATTCTGGAACGTTTGGGTTGGAAGGGACCTTAAAGCCGACCCCGTTCCATACCACCTTCCACCAGGCCAGACTGTTCCGAGCCCTGTCCAGCCTGGCCTTGGACACTTTCAGGGACAGCACAAAACCCGGGGACAGATTTTACGGGGAAAATTGGAAGTTTACAAACAGATTTGCTCGCCTGCACGCTCTGGATGGTTCCATGCGTTACGTACCGGGAGTTTTCCGCGGTTTCGGCCGCCACCGCTCTGTGGGTGCCAAAGGCCACTGACCCACAGAGAAACGCGCAACATCCCCCGAACACCTCCCGCCACCCGCGCAGCCCCATTCATTCCGTGCAGCCCAGAGCGGAGACGGGAAATCCCGCCCGCATCGCGGTACGCCGGGACCTAGCCAGTAACCGGGGCCGGGGCGTTCCGCCCTCACCCGGTAACCGGGGCCGAGCGCACCCGATAAGCGGGGCAAGTCCCACCGGCGCCGTGGCGGGGCCGCCCAAGGTCAGCACGCGGCGGGAGCCCGCGCTCGGCGGCGCCGGGGCGGCTCCCGCGGCCCGGCGGGGCCTGCCCGTGCCGCTCCCACCCCCGGGCCTCACATGGCGGATGGCGACGGCTCTAGCGGGCGCTCCTGCGCGGTGCGGGACAGGCTCCGGGCGGTGTCGCGGGCTGTACGGCCGGCGCGGTCGCGGTCGGGCGGTGCCGGGAGGGCTCCGGGGGCTCCGGCGGCGGCTCCGGTGGCTCCGGGCGGGCTCGGGGCTCGGCGCGGCCTCGCTCCCACAATGCCCCGCGCGCGCTCGGCCCGTGGTGACGCAGCAAAATCCCCGCGCCCCGCGCGCGCCGCCTCCTCCCGCCGCTGCCACTGCGCGTGCGCGGCCCCCCTGGCGCGCGGCCCCGCCCCGCGCGCGCCCCCGCCCGCCGCCCTTCCAGCAGCTTCTCGCCGCGCATG
Organism: Cinclus cinclus; assembly: GCF_963662255.1. NCBI lineage: Eukaryota > Metazoa > Chordata > Aves > Passeriformes > Cinclidae > Cinclus > Cinclus cinclus. Next base: position 2,053,894 of record NC_085075.1, on the reverse strand, counting down.
CGCAGTGTGACCGGTGACTGGGGGGATGCGGAGCGGGACGGGGCCGCCGGGACCCCCCACTGTCCTTGTCCTGGTGTTCCCTGGGAGCAGAGCCCGACCCCACCCAGCTCTGCTCTACCCTCAGGCAGTTGTGGGGTGAAAAGGTCCTTCCCGAGCCTCCTTTTCTCCAGGCTGAGCCCCTTTCCCAGCTCCCTCAGGACTTCTCCAGACCCTTCTGCTGCTGCTCCAGCCCCTCAATGTCTCTGTGGCCCTGAGGGCCCAGAAGTGGACCCAGCTCTGGAGGGGTCTCAGCAGTGCCAGCACAGGGGGACAATCCCTGCCTTGGGGCTGTGCCCACCCTGTGCCTGGGACAGCCCAGGTGCCATCCTGGGCACACCTGAGCACACCTGGGCTCATGTCCAGCCACTGGCACCAACACCCCTGAGGCCTCTCCCAGCTTTCCAGCCCCTATTCCCCCAGCCTGGAGCATTCCATGCGCTTGGTGGTACCTTGTTGACCCGCTGGCCTCAACCCACAGATCCACCCTGTCCAGATGGCTCTGCACAGCTTCCTGCCTTCCAGCAGATCAATATCCCATCCAAACTGGTGTCATGCACAAAACAAAGCACCCTCAATCCCCTCACTCATGTCATGGATAAAGACATTACACAGGGCTGCCCCTCTGCCCCTGACATGGCCACAATCCTGTGGGCCCAGCCACCAGACAGGTTTGAACACCAAGGAGTGCACATGTCCCAAAGGCTCTACTTGAGTCCACAGCCACACATCCACAGCCTTTCCCTCATCCTTGATTCTCCATTCCTGCTTGCTGCAGGGAAGTGAGGAGCCCCCCTGAAGGGAACCCTGAGGTGATGAAGGGGTGACCCTGCAGCTGAGTGAGGCTGACCCGGGCTCGTGTCCAGCCAGGCTCTGGGACAGGAAGGAAAGGAGGGAACGGGCAGGTGGCGTTCCAGGACGGGGTATCGGCGCCGGGATCTTCCCGGGAGGAAGGCTCCACCCTAGGGCCACAGCTCCCAGGGAAGGGCGGGCAGCAAAGCACCACAGAGCAGCAGTTTCACCAACAATAAGCCACAACTTTTATTAACCGATAGAAATAGTACAAATTTTAAATTTAGTTGTATTTTATTCTTCTCTGAAACACCAAAAAAGGCTCCTCCCTCCGGCGGCTACATCGTCAGCTCCTGTGGGGAGAACAGGAATCAAAAGCCAGCCCAGGGCTAGCAGCTCCTCCCAGGATCCCCCAAACCTGCTGCCCCCCAACACTCACCATTATTGCGTTTACAATGTCGTTACTGTTGTTCTTGAGGGCTCTCACGGCCTTCGCCCGTGACACGTTCGCCTGAGACATCACCAGCTCGATGTCTTTCACCTCCACACCAGTTTCGTCAACCTGAAGGAGAAACAGTGCAGGATTGGTGCCAGTTCCAGGCCTGGGATTGTCTGGATTGGAAGCCAGGAGACCAATCCTGCACTGTAAACACGCCCAGGGTAGAACCTTGTGCTCTCCCTTTGCCATCACGTTAGAAATACAGATGATGAAGAGGAATCCATGGATTAGCCAAAACCACAGCCCCACAGAGAGGCTGGGGAAGGCCATTACCTCCTCTTCCTCGCTCTCCTCCTGCACGGTGGGGGTCTGTGTGTTTTCCTGGATGTTGGAAACAGGTTCTCCTTGCACTTTGAACTTTTCAGCAGCCGCCAGCTGAGCCTGCTGGGACAGGTCTTCGATCTGCAGGAGGGAAGGAAAAGAGAGGTGAGGCCAATCCTGGGCAGTGTCAACCCTTTCCCTGGCAGAAGCCACACAGTGCACAGGTGACAGGAAGGAACCCTGGCATGGCATCCTGCTGGCTCCAGGGTGGGCTCACCTTGGCCTCGCCGAAGACGATGTAGGTGTCTGACGCCGGGCTCTTGTACACGTCTGGCTTTGTGATGACAAAGAGGATGTTCTTGGATTTCCGGATGGTGACTCTGGTGACTCCTGTCACCTGGCGAAGGCCCAACTTGGACATTGCCTGAAAAACATGAGGGAAAGGTCAGTGAGGGAAGAAGCGCTCTGGAACCAGCCCAGACTCCTGTGCCCACTCCTGTCTCTGGAATCCCAGATTCAACATTTGCTGCACAGATACACATGGAAACGTGTATCTACTGCCATGGAGCAGCATTCCTGGGCTGTCAGCTAGAGGGAACACTCCAATCTCAGAACTGGCGATATCCCCAGCATGACTGAGCCCTGGAGCTGTTCACCAGGAACAGGTGAAGCCTCACCTTCCGAGCTTTCTTCTCACTCCGGCTCTGTTTTGCTTTGCTGACGGGTTCTTCATCTATTTCGGCTGCTGCTGCGAGCTGCAGGGAAGGAAAACCAGAGGGATCTGTAACAATCCTGGGGCGACACCACAAGGACTCTCATCCACCATGGATGGCACATGCCACCCGTCCTACCTGTGCCTGCTGTGTCGTGGCCTGTGTGGAGTCCTGCTCTTCAAGCTCTGGTACGGATTCATCGCTGTCAGACTCTGTGCCAGACCCTGCAGAGACACACACCCTCACTCTTCCTACCTCAGGTAGATCATTGGGACACAGCCCAGTTAGGTGGTGGATAGAGCATTCCTGCACTCTGAATGCCACCAGGAGCTCTCACTACATCCCAAATGCCATCAGCAGGGTGGCACAAGTGGGTCCTGAGCCTCTCCCCATGGTGGGAGGTGGGTGCTAGAGCCTCACAGGTGCCCTGGAATGAATCCTGAGGCAGCTCCAGCCTGTGGCACTGGCTTGAGGAGGAGGTGGGTGGCACTCCCAGGGTGCTGAGGTGGCAGCAGCCCAGTGTGATAGGGCCTCTCTTGACTCCCCTCAAACCCAGAGCTGACACATGGCACCAAGACCCCACTCACCAAGCCCTCAGGGCTGCTGCACATCCATAGCTTTGCTACTGGGATGATGTGGGATAACCCTGAAACCCCCTCGGGGAACAGCACACCTCTGAGTGCCCAGAGGGCCACAGCTGCAGTGCCAGCACCACTTGTGACCCATGGCACCAACCACACCAGTTACCGAAGCAGAGCCAAGTGTCCCCAACCTCAGAGGCTGGAGGTCACCTGGAGGTGACCACGATGCTCCCATGCAGCCATTACCTGGATTCAGTCCTGCTTCCTGCTCTAGGAAGGGCCTCTGTGCCCACGGCACACAGGAGCCCTGGCAAAGCCCTCTGCAGGTGTCAGTGTGTGCCTGGGCTTCCCAACACTTCAGGCAGAGCGTGGGGACAGCCCAGTTTGGCACCAGCACTGCCCACGGCCCCCTTTCCACCGCCAGCCGCACAGGGGGACGCCACGTTGACACCACACACAGCAAGGACAGGCGCGTGGCAGTTCCTCAGTGTGAAGCCAGCTCAGCTCGGCTCGCAGTGCCCATGCCACAAACCACACCGTGCTCCGTGCCCGAGGACAGGACACAGTTAGTGACCGTGCTGAGCCCTGTCCCTCCCTGTGCCCTGGCTCACCGCCTGCTCGGTGACATCTATCCCGACACGCCGGGGGAGCCCCAGGCGGGGTTAGTATCCCGTGGGTAACCAGTGACACTCCATGCACACGGCAAACCGCGGCCGCAAATACCCTTGTCATTCTTGAGGATGGGCTGCGGCGCCAGGGGGGCCGGGACCCCCGCGGGTGGAGAGAGCTCCAGCAGCACGGGTGGCTCGGGGGGAAGCAGAGGTGGCAGGTCCTCATCGTCAGCGCCGAGCGAGGCCTTCGAGGGGGGACGAGCGGCCGGCTTGGCCACCTTGCTATTGGTGGTCACTTTGTTATTGGTGGGGGGCTGCTGCTTCTTGGCAGGGAGAGTGCTTGGAGCAGAGCTGGGACGGTTGGTGTCTGCTTTTGCAGGGGTTGGGGGCTTTGGAGGGGCACTAGAAACACCTGTGGCTGGAGCAGGAGCTGTGGCTGGAGCTTCAGGAGTTGGAGTAGCCTTGACAGGGCTCTTTGGAGGTGGCTTGGCCTCAGCAGGGCTTTTTGAGGGTCCTTTGGCTGCAGCAGGGGTAGCTGGAGGGGGAGTGCCTTTGACAGGGCTCTTTGGGGGTGCCTTGGCCTCAGCAGGGCTTTTTGAAGGTCCTTTGGCTGCAGCAGGGGCTTCTGGAGCTGGGGGGACTTTGACAGAGCTCTTTGGGGGTGTTTTGGCTGCTGGGGGGGCAGCTGGAGCTGGGGTGACTGTAACAGGGCTCTTGGGAGGCACCTGGGCAGGAGCTGGAGGTGTTTTGGCCTCAGCAGGGGCTGATGGAGCTGGGGTGGCTTTGTCAGGGCTCTTTGGGGGTGTTTTGACCTCAGCAGTGGCTGGGGTAGCTTTGGAAGGGCTCTTTGGAGGTGCTTTAGCCTCAGCAGGGGCTGGGGTAGCTTTGGAAGGGCTCTTTGGGGGTGTTTTAGCCTCAGCAGGGGCTGGGGTAGCTTTGGAAGGGCTCTTTGGGGGTGTTTTGGCCTCAGCTGCAGGGGTTGGGGTGCCTTTGACAGGGCTCTTTGGGGGTGTTTTGGCTGCTGGAGGGGCAGCAGGAGCTGGGCTGGCTGTAACAGGGCTTTCTGGGGGTGCCTTGGTCTCAGCAGGGGCAGTTTTGACAGGGCTCTTTGGGGGTGCCTTGGTCTCAGCAGGGGCAGTTTTGACAGGGCTCTTTGGGGGTGCCTTGGTCTCAGCAGGGGCAGCTGGAGCTGAAGGTGCTGGAGCCACGGGAGCAGATGGGGCAGTGATGGGGTTGCCCTTGGGAGACTTTTTGGCTGCTCCAGGGGAAGCCAAAGCTGGAGTGGCTTTGACAGGGCTCTTTGGGGGTGCCTTGTCCTCAGTGGGGGTGGCTGGAGCTGGGGTGGCTTTGACAGGGCTCTTTGGGGGTGCCTTGTCCTCAGTGGGGGTGGCTGGAGCTGGGGTGGCTTTGACAGGGCTCTTTGGGGGTGCCTTGTCCTCAGTGGGGGTGGCTGGAGCTGGGGTGGCTTTGACAGGGCTCTTTGGGGGTGCCTTGTCCTCAGTGGGGGTGGCTGGAGCTGGGGTGGCTTTGACAGGGCTCTTTGGGGGTGTTTTGGCTGCTGGAGGGGCAGCTGGAGCTGGTGGAGCTGCAGGAGCTGGGGTGGCAGGGGACAGGGGAGCAGCAGCAGGGTTCTTGGGAGCAGTTTTGGCTGCAGGTGGGGTGGCTGGAGCTGGGGTGGGGGGAGTTGGATTAGCAGCTGAGGCAGCAGCAGAGCCCTTGGGAGCATCTTTGGCTGAGGGAGGGGCAGCTGGAGAGGGTGGAGCTGCCATGGCCGGTGTGACAGGGGCAGAGGGGGCAGTAACCAGGCTCCCAGGAGATGCTTTGGCCACAGCAGGGGTGGCCAGAGGTGCCTTGGGCAGCGTGACAGGGACACAGGGGGCAGCTGGGGCAGTGACTGGACTCCCAGGAGCTGGTTTGGCTGCAGGAGGGGTGGGTGGAGCTGCCATGGCCGGTGTGACAGGGGGACAGCTGGCAGAGGGAACAGGAGGAACAGGAGGCACAGGAGCTGCGGCTGGGAACACGGGGCTCGCTGGAGGCCCTGGGACAGAGATGGCAGCTCCCACTGCTGGGGTGGACAGGGCAGGAGCCACAGGTGCTGCCCAAGGGGCCAGGCTCCCAGGAGGGGTCCTGGCTACTGAGGGAGGGACTGGGTTTCCCACAGCTGGAACCACTGGGGCAGGGCCCACGGGACAGGCCTTGGCAACAGAAGGAGCAACTGGGAGCAGTGGTGAGACTGGGGCACCAGGGGCCGGTCCTGGTGGGGCAGCAGCAGGATGCCCAGGAGACATCCCAGCTGGCAGCAGAGGGATAGGGGGTGACAAGGGAGCTTTGGGGGCAGCCAGGAAGACTGGGGGAGAGATGGCACTGACCATGGCTGGAGTTGGAGCTGGGGCTTGGGGAGAGGCTGGAACAGAAGCCAGCGGGGTGGAAGCAGGAATTCCAGGAGACACTGGGACTGTGGGAAGTGGGGGTGATCCTGGACTCTGAGGACACATTGCCATGGTGGGAGCAGACAGCAAAGTGGGAGACACTGGTGGAGGAGATGCCAGAAGGGGACGGGATGGGGGAGGTAGGAGAGGAGTTGGGGCTGCTCCAGAGGCAGGGAGAGGGGCTGGGGCTGCTCCAGAGGCAGGGAGAGGGGGCAGAGGTGCAGCTCCCACAGAGGCAGTAGTGGGAGCAGTTTTCATGGGAGAGGTGAGAGCAGCTGAGAGAGAACTGGGGCTCACTGGAGGGGCAAGAGGGGCCATTGTCACTGCAGCAGAAGCAGCAGCCAGGCCAGGTGACACTGGAGCTGGGAATGCTGGAGACACTGGGCTAACCGCAGCAGGCCCTGGAGATCCTGGGGTTGCAAAACCCACTGGGGCCTGCAGAGCTGGAGGAGGGGCAGTGGTGACTGGGCCTAGCAGAGCTGGGGCAGGGGGCTGGGGGGGCATGGAGAACACAGGGATAGCTGCAGCAGGGACCACGGGAGGGGACACGGGGCCCGGCAGAGCCATGGCAGCGCTGGGCGGCTGCGCTGGGAGAGCCTGGGCGGATGGAGATGGAGTCAGAGGTGGGGAATGAGCAGCATGAAGAACAGCTAAAGGAGAGAAACAGAGTGAGCCATGAGAGGAGGGATGGGGAGAGGGAGAGGAGACAGGAATTGGGCAGGCAGCCAGCCTTGGCCTTCCTCTGGCCTCTGTGCCTGGCTTCTGGCCCAGGAGGCACTGCCAGACCTGCCAGGGTCAGCACAGACCAGGACGTTCATCCCCTTCTAGAACACAGACCTTCTCTGAGCCACCAGGAAGCCCCAGCAGGCCAGGGACGCAGGGATCCATCTCTACCCTACCAAAGGGGCTGCCACAACCTCTGCGGAAGCCCAGAGATCTGGCAGGACCCCCAGGGCTGCTCACAAGTCTGGGGTCACCCCCCAGGCTTCTGGGAGCATGCGGGAACAAAGACTCACCCAAAAAGAGGAAGAAAAAGTCAAATATAACCCACTGGCAAATATAACCCAGTGGGATTACTCCTGGAGTGCCCTGGGAGCCCCCTCCCTCCAGCCATGGATGACATGGGCAGGTGCCCTGAGGACACAATGACATGGGGGTGGTGGGGCCAGGTCCCCCACTTCCCTGGCAGCTGTTAAGGTTAATGGAACTGCAACCCCCAGAACGGCACACGCTGGTTAATGTGGCACACGAGGGGTTACAGGAGGGTCCCGAGTACCTGGAGCAGGGACGGGAGCAGGAACGGGGGCAGCTGGAGCTGAACAAGGAGAACAACAGTTTATTAAGGCAAGTCCTGCTGACCAGGAGCAGCCTCCAGCTCCCCAGCCAGGTCCAAGAGAGCCTGGAGAGAGCCTGGCCATTCCCAACACTATTCCCAATACCAGCTGATGATCCAAGGGCACTACTCAGGCAACAGGCCATGACAGGGCTGACATTCCAGCTACTGATCGAGAGCTGAGAGCCTGGAGAGAGCCTTGACATTCCCAACAAAATTCCCAGTACCAACCAATAATCACAGGGCAGGGTTTAGGGAAAAGGCCATGAGAGGGTTCAGCTTCCAGCTCCTGATCCAGAGCTGAGAGCCTGGAGAGAGCCCTGACATTCCCAACAAAATTCCCAGTGCCAACCAATAATCACAGGGCAGGGTTTAGGGAAAAGGCCATGAGAGGGTTCAGCTTCCAGCTCCTGATCCAGAGCTGAGAGCCTGGAGAGAGCCCTGACATTCCCAACGTCATTCCCAACGTCATTCCCAGCACTCACTGGAGATCCTCAGGGAAGAGCCCATGAGAGCCGGGGAGGGCAGTGCTGGTCCAACCGGTGCTGCCAGCTGGGAGAGCAGAACCGGCCCAGCCACGGTGCCGCCCTTTGGCAGCGCGTCCCGGCACAGCCCAAAGCCAGCCCCATTCCAGGATCCCGTCCCTGCCAGGTGCTATGTCCCTGTCCCACCCTGGCATCAGGGTCACAGTCATGTCCTGGTCTCGCTGCCACCCAGGGCAGTGGCACGCATGGAATGCAGGGAATTATATCCCCATCCCTGCCTTAGGAATGGGGTCCTGAAAGATGCTTCTAATGTCCCATTTTACCCCAAACCACGGGACTGTGGGAAGAATGGGGAGGCCCGGAGCTAGACATGAGTGCCAGCGGGTGCCAGGCCACTTTCTGCTCCAGGGAACGTCCTGGTGCCTCTGAAAGGAGCAACAAGTCCTGCCAAGGGCTGCGCTGGGCCCAGGCTCATTACAGAACAGGCTGTGCAGAGCCACGCTCTTGGGAACAATCCTTTATCCCTGCCTGCTCTCCCTGTTCCTTTGCCAGCTCCACTGGCACCGTTTGAGCACAATCCTGATAAACACAATCATTCCTGCTTGTCACTTCTCCCCCACAGCCCCACCTTTCCTTGGTCCCGTCTCCAACACTGCCAAGCCAAAGGATTCTCCAAAACCATGGGATGCTCAAACCACCTGGGTGACAGAGCCTGCCCAGCACCCCTCTGCATCAGTGTGCCCATCTCCAGGGCTTTTCCAGGAACCAGCTGACCTCCACAGAATGAGATGAAAATCCAAGGAGCTGCCTGAGGAATCCCACAACACCATCTGCGACTTGAGAGCAGCAGAGTTTTTGGAGCAGTCAGTTGAGAGGGACACAAGAGTCATCCCAGGGAGGGGGCCCCAAACAGGAATTCCAACTACGCTGGGAGGGATAAGGAGCTCAGCAGCTCCCTGGGAATCATCGGTGCAGCTGTCACAGCAACAGCCATCACTCAGCTCCCTCCTTGTGTGCCCTGTCACCAACCCTTGTTGTCCCCAATGTGACAGTGCCCAAATCCAATAGGGCAGATCCCCAAAATTCAGTGAAAGACCCCGAACTCAACAGGACAGATTCCCGAAATTCAGTGAAAGACCCCCAAATCCAAAGGGACAGACCCCAAAAATTCAGTGAGAGGACCCTAAATCCAACTGGACAGACTCCTAAAATGCAGTGAAAGACCCCCAAATTCAATGGGCAGACACTCAGATCCAGTGGAGGAGACCCTGAAATACAACAGGGCAGATCACCAAATCCAGTGGAAAGCCCCCAGCTCTAAAGGGGGAGACCCTCAAATCCAACAGGGGAGCCCTGATCACCCCCGTGCCCTCGAGTGGCCCCCTCAGATTGGCTGACAACACCCGAAGCAGACCCAAACATATGGAGCAGACCTAAAATCCAATGGGAGACCACCGAATCCAGCAGGAAAAACCCCCAAATCCAAGGGGACAGGCCCCCAAATCCAACACCCAGACCTGGCCACGGCCGCTTCCCTGCCAGGGACCAGCCAAAGCAGGCTCCGAGCCATCCTCATCCCCGAGATTTTGGGACACGAGGGTTCCCCACTCTCACGACTCCAGGCACGGTCCCTGTGGGATAAGCCGCGTGTTTTGGGTGGGAAACCACATAACCGGCCCTGTTTGTTTTGGCTACAGCACGAGGAGACGGAGAGACCATGGAATGAACCCCAAACCCCTCGCGGCGGAGGTGATGAGAGCCGGGGTCACACAACCCCCGCCACCGCGACCACCGGGCGACCCCCGCCCCACCCTCCCCGGGAAGCTGCAGCTCCCCCGTCCCTCCCACAGATCTCGCCAGGCGAAGGATCCCGGAAATCTCCCCCAAAACCGCCCCGAAGCAACCCCCGGCCTCACCTGTCTCCGCCTGCGGCTGCGGCAGCTCCTGCTCCGTGGCCGGGACGGTTTCTGTGGCTTCGCCGGGCATTTCTACGGGAATGGACAAACCGACAGGCCCGGGCTCGCCGGGGCTCCGGAACAGCCCCGGGGGCGACCAGCGTTTGCTCGGTGCACCGGTAACTCGTCTTTCCCAACCCGCTCAGACACCGCGCGCCTCCCACTACCGGGAAAATCTACCAAAACAACTCGGCCGCACGGCACAGGCAGAGCACTATCCCAGTCCCGGTCCCGGGCCTAGGCCGCCTCCTCCCCCACCCCCCGCCGGTGCGCGGGGCCGCCCCTTCTGCCCTGTCCGGTGCGCCCATGACCCCATCAGCAGCCTCAACCGGGTCCTCCCGGCCACCCGTTCATCCCGCTAACGGCGAGAGGCGCCCTAAGCGCCGGATGGCGGTGGATGGCGGGCGATGGCGGCGCGGGACTCACTGTGCGGGGAGCGGGGCCCAAGATGGCGGCGGAAAGAGACCGAGAGGGCAGCGCGACTTCCGGGAACACGGGACTTCCGGGGCAGGGGGAGAGCCCGGCAACACCGCCCGGCCCGACCCCCAAGTCCGCGCTCCAGCGTTCCGGGTTCTGCTCGGGCCCCTCTGTGAGCGCGGGGAGGCCCCCGGGGTGGGGGTTGAGACCCCCCAGGGTGGGGTGAGACCCCCGTGGGAACACGGCGAGGAGCCCTTCGGGTGAGGGATGAGATACTGTGAACGCGGGTCCTGGTTTCAGCCGGTCGGGCAAGGATTCCTGGGGCTAGCAGGGACTATGAAGGCAGGGTCCAGGCAGGATTATGGGGGTCAGGGCAGGGGGTCCAGGTAGGGTTCGGGGGTCAGGGGAGGGGGTCCAGGCAGGGTTCGGGGGTCAGGACAGGGGTCCAGGCAGTGGATTGGGGGCAGTGACCCCACACTGCAGAGCAGGGATCCCCTCCCTGGCTCCTCCCCACAGAGAGGGGACCCCCACCCACCTCGGCACGTCCTGGTCACAGCACACGGGTGACCAGAAACATTTAATGGTCTTTGTGTAGAAAAACAGTACAAAAGGTAGAAAAAGTGGGGAAGGGGCAGGGAGCCTGTGTGGTTTGGCTGTTTCAAGGCACCGGGGCCCCCATGGCCAGGGGAGGTGACAATGACAAGCTGTGACACTGGCAGTGGGTCCCTCAGCATCAAGGCCTCAGAAATCTCCTTGCAGATCTGCGAAGAGGAGAAATGGGAAGTTTTTTTCCAGACAAAGCAAAGCTGCCACAGCCATCACTCGGCTCCCTCGTGTCCCTCTCTGTCACCAAACCTCGTGGTCCCAAATCCAACAGAGCAGACCCTCAAATCCAACAGGAGACCCCTAAATCTGTTACCAGAGCCAGAAGGCCCTGCTTGGGGTCCTTTTGGGGGCACTCACCGCTCTGACGGATCCGCTCTCCCCGCCGGGCAGTTTCCATCCCCTCCACAAACTGCTCAAAGACCCTCACGTAAGGGGCCAGGCTCGTCTTCTTATAGTCTGGAGGATTTGGGGAACGAGCAGGGGCAGGAGTGGGTGCTGGGGACCCCCAAACTTCAACCCTGAGCTCCAAACCCTGACCCTGATGCCCAAAACCCCAACCCTAATCCCCAAAACCCCATCCCTGACTCCCAAAATCTCAACCTAGACCCCCAAAACCCCACCCTAGATGCCCAAACCCTGGCCCTGAGCTCCAAACTCCAACCCTGAACTCCAAACCCTGTCCCTGACCCTCAAACCCCATCCCCGACCCCCAAAACCTCAACCTAGACTGCCAAACCCCCAGCCTTGACCCCAAAACCCCACCCCCAACCCCCAAAACCCCAACCTTCATCCCCGAACCCCAATCCTGACCCCCAAACCCCCAGCCTTGACACACAAATGTCATCCCCTACCCCCAAAACCCCAGCCTTGACCCCAAACACCATTCTCAACCTCCAAAACCCCAACCTTTGCTGCCAAACCCCAACCTTCACCCCAAACCCCAACGCTGATCCCCAAAACCCCAACGCTGATCCCCAAAACCCCACCCCTGACCCCCAAAGCCTGGCCCCCCTCACCCCTCGCGCGCCGTTTCGGCTCCGTGGCCCCTCCATCCTCCTGCTCCCCGTCACTGCCAGCCGTGTCCAGCTCCTGGCACAGGGAGCTGCATGAAAACCGGGATCCCAGGGTCACAGAATCACAATTTTGGGTTGGAAGAGACCTTCATGGTCGAGTCCAACCCACGCCCCAACACCTGAACTAAACCACAGCACCCAGTGCTACATCCAACCCTTTTTTTTAACGCATCCAGGGATGGTGACTCCACCACCTCCCTGGGCAGACAATTCTAGTACTTGATCACTCTTTCTGTAAAAAACTTTTTCCTAATATCCAACCTAAATTTCCCCTGGTGCAGCTTAAGGCTGGGTCCTCTCCTTGTCAGTGCTGCCTGAAGAAAGAGAACAACCTTCACCTCTCTACACCTTGAGGGTGATAAGGTCAGCTCTGAGTTTTCTTTTTTCTCCAGGTTAAACACCCCCAGCTCCCTCAGTTGTTCTTCACAGGGTTTGTGTTCCAAGCCCATCATCAGTTCCAGCAGGATTTGCTGGGAGGGTTCTGGCACTACCAGGACCCAGTGCTGGCAGTTCACATACGTGATGGTGGGGACAGCAAATGGGTCAAACTGGTCCAGTTTCTGCAGGTCCAGTGGCACAGAAACACGGCCTGAAACAGAGTGGGGGTACTGCAGCCATTATTGTATTTATATAATATAAATATATAAATGTATATATTTATATTTTTGCATATATACAAAGTAATATAGATATTTTATGTAAATATATAATTTATATATGAATATAAGTAAATACAATACATAAAACATAACCAAATATAAATATATTTAAATAAATTAAAAGAAATATAATAAATATATAAAATATATAAAAATAAGATCTAAATAAGATATATATAGATATGTAAAGAAAAATATAATTATATAAAAATATAAATATAAAATAAATATAATTAATATATAAATATAATGAATATATAAATATATAAACATTATATAAAATATTTTTATAAATATATAAAAACAGTGTTATAAATACATGTTATGGTATTGGCTTTTCCACAAATATTAGGGTGAATACTATATGTGTTGTGTAGTGCTGAAATGTGTTTTAAGATATAATTTTCTTTAGGAATAACATAGGCTGATAAAGTGTCCTTGTAATAAGTAAACTAACTGCTTAGTTAAATAACACCCAGCACTACTAATATACCAATTACCAACACCAACTGTCTGTAAAAATTAAAAAACACAGCCCAAATTAAGACTAATAAAAACAAATTAAAACCACCATAGCATGCTCTAAAAAGATGGACTCAAGTAGTGGCCATGTAAAACATTTCCTGGAATATGGAAAATTGTTTATAGATAAGTTTTAAAATTATGATAAGTCTGTGAATATGCAACAGGCTGATAAATTTAAGGGGTGTCTCTAAAACATCAAGTGCCTAAATGTCAAGCACCCAGCCATTTTAACCTTTTGCTTTATTGTTTGTGAAAAACGAGGTTCAGTCTCCTGGTAGATTTTAAGAAGTTAAATAAAAGACAATAAGAGACAATAAAGCAAAAGGTTACAACAGCCTGGGTGCTGGGATTCAGCCAAGAGCACACCCTAACTCAGAGAACACTTGGTTACATTCATCAACCTCTTGCATATTCCTAGACCTTCATGCATTATTCAAAATCATCTCCCCCCAACCTGTAAATCAACATTTTTTAATTATTTTTTTTTCCCTTTGTGGCTCCTTCTTGTTGGTTCACTCCCTGATAACGGAGATCAATAAGTTCCTTCCCTGGAGTTCTGGTGATCATCACCTCTGTCTTCATCCAGATAGGATAATTCAAGAAGGTGAAGAATTTTCTGATTATCTTTTTACCATTCTCTGAGTTAGTTACGTGAACAAAAGGTTTTTACAGCACCATATTATAGTCCAAGAAAAAATATGTATTTATCACACTACTACTTCTAATTTTTGTTACTAGCACAACTAAAAGTAACTATATTAATTCAGCAAAGTTTTCCAACATTATACATACAGCATTCATTTTAATATTTGCAAAAAGCCAATAATATAATATGTATTTATAACAATAAATCTATGAATATGCAACGGGCTGATAAATTTAAGGGGTGTCTCCAAAACAGCAAGTGTACTCTTCCCTAAATGTTGAGAGGAATGTGGGATTTGTCTTTCCAAATGAGCTGTGGATCTGCTGGTAGATAAAACTTGCACTGAGAAACAGAAGAAACAATGGGATGGATTCCACTGACTGATGAATGGAAAAAGATATTTGCCTTTAAAATAAACTGTAGGTTTGATGATAAATGAAATTGCACATTGAAAGATTAAAGAAGCAATGGGGGAAAACTATGAATTCTTTAAGAATTAAAAATTAAAAGGGAGGGTTATATTATACATTAGGAGGGGAATCTCAGGTATCAGGAGATCTGGGAAATCTTGAACCCTCAGCAAATGGAGAAAGAGAGAGGGAAATTAGGATGAAAAAGGAGGCAGAGTCCTCCAGAAATCTGAGAGATCCCAGGGAAATGCCCCACGGCCTCTCCCTTTATTCAAACAAAGTCTCCTTTTCGGACATAAACCCCTGATGCTCATGGATTCATTTTCCTGACAACATCCAGCACCCACCCATTATAACCTTTCTCTTTACTGTTTATCACTTATTACCTTTAACTAAACCTCTTTTAAACAAATCAGCCAGGAAAGCGAACCTCGTTTTTCACACAATTTTTCACCTGTTTTGGGGTGGACGCTGAATGGGCTCTTGAGGAGGTGGTTGAGGCCCTTGCTGACGTTGATGTCGAGGCGAGGGAAGCAGAACTGCAGCATCACCTCCCAGTCAGCGTAGCAGGGGCCGGCGGTGGCGGCGCGGCCGCGTGTGCGCTCCAGGCGGCTCCTCAGCAGCTCCCAGCGCTGGCCCGAGTCCTTCTTCCTCGGGAACTCAGCCTGCAGCGGCTCGCGGTGCTGTGCTGGGGGGGTCAAGGCTCAGCACAGGCTCCTCCTCGTGTTTTAGATTTCCGGGGCACTGCTTACCCTTCCAGAACCCCATTTACCCTTTTAGGAGTGAATTTACCCTTCCAGAACCCATTTACCCTTCCAGAACCCCATTTACCCTTTTAGGAGTGAATTTACCCTTCCGGAACCCCATTTACCCTTCCAGAACCCCATTTACCGTTCTAAGAGTGCATTTACCCTTTCCAAACCCCATTTACCCTTTCCAGAACTCCATTTAACCTTCCATAACCCATTTACCCTTCCAGAACCCATTTATCCTTTCCAGAACCCCATTTACAATTTCCAGAACCCCATTTATCATTTCCAGAACCCCATTTACCCTTTCCAAACACCATTTACCCTTCTAGGAGTGAATTTATCCTCCCAGAACCCATTTACCCTTCTAGGAGTGCATTTACCCTTCCAGAACACATTTATCCTTTCCAGAACCCATTTACCCTTCTAGGAGTGCATTTACCCTTTCCAAACCCCATTTATCCTTTCCATAACCCCATTTACCCTTTTAGGAGTGAATTTACCCTTCCAGAACACAATTTACCCTTTCCAAACCCCATTTATCCTTTCCAGAACCCATTTACCCTTTCCAAACCCCATTTATCCTTTCCAGAACCCCATTTACCCTTCAAGGAGTGCATTTACCCTTCCAGAACCCCATTTTCCCTTCCCAGGATCCCATATAACCACACAGGACCCTATCTACCCTTCCAGGACCCCATTTACACCTCAGGACCCCACTGATCCCATGTTTCAACCCCACATTTTAATTTTAACCTCACGTTTTAATTTTAACCCCATGTTTTAATTTTAACCCCATGTTTCAACCCCATATTTCATTTTTAGCCCCATATTTTAACACCATATTTTAATTTTAGCCCCATGTTTTAATTTTAACCCCATACATTAATTTTAGCACCATGTTTTAATTTTAGCCCCATACATTAATTTTAACCCCATATTTTAACGTCATATTTCATTTTTACCCTGTATTTTAACACGTTTTAATTTCAACCCCATGTTTTAACCCCGTATTTCATTTTTAGCCCCATATTTTAATTTTTACCCCATGTTTTAACCCCTCACGTGCCCTCCCTCCCACCCCAGCACACTGCAGGAAGGAAGGATATCCTCTGGGATGAGGGCCAGCACCTTGTCCCATTTTTCGGGGCTGCCCAGGATGTCCTGGCCCCGCAGTGCGTACTCCTCAAAGTATTTCTCCACCACGGCAACCGAGCGCCTGCGGGCAGCAGGATGGGCTCAGTGCCCGCCGGTGCCCGCAGGGATGGGCACAAGGGTCCTCACCTACCTGATGAAGGGGTGGACGGGGTGGGAGAGGTTCACCTTCTTCACGGTGTCCGCACCGCCCTGGGGGACAGCGGTGGTCAGTCTGAGGGGGTGGGTAGGGGGTGCTTGGCCCCCACAAACACACATGCTTCAGGGTCAGGGGGTGCCCAGACCCCCACAAACCCACCTGCTTCAGGGTCAGGGGTGCCCAGACCCCACAAACCAAATTTCTCTAGGCTCAGGGGGTGCCCAGATCCTAGAAACCTACCTGCTCCAGGCTCAGGGGGTGCCCAGACCCCACAAAACCAATTTCTCCAGGCTCAGGGGGTGCCCAGACCCCACAAACCCACCTGCTTCAGGCTCAGGGGGTGCCCAGACCCCCATAAACCCACCTGCTCCAGGGTCAGGGGGTGCCCAGATCCCACAAACGCACCTGCTCCAGGCTCAGGGGGTGCCCAGACCCCCATAAACCCACCTGCTCCAGGGTCAGGGGGTGCCCAGACCCCCATAAACCCACCTGCTCCAAGATGAGGGGGTGCTTGGCCCCCTAAACCCACCTTCACCAGGGTCACGGGGTGCCCAGATGCCCATAAACCCACCTGCTCCAGAGTCAGGGGGTGCCCAAACCCCTAGAAACCCACATGCTTCAGGGTCGAGGGCTGCCCAGGTCCCACAAACCCACCTGCTTCAGGGTCAGGGGGTGCCCAGGCCCCCTAAACCCACCTTCACCAGGGTCACGGGGTGACCAAACCCCCAGAAACCCACCTGCTCCAGTATGAGGGGGTGATTGGTCCCCTAAACAAACCTGCTCCAGGGTCAGGGAGTGTCCAGACCCCCACAAACCCACCTGTTCCAAGGTCACAGGGTGCCCAGACCCCCATAAACCCACCTGCTCCAGGGTGAGTGGGTGTTTGACCCCCTAAACCCACCCTTTCCGGGGTCAGGGGGTGCCCAGACCTTCATAAACCCACCTTCCACAGGGTCAGGGGTGGACAGGGGGTTCCTGGCCCCCCTTGCACCCACCTTCACCAGGCTCAGGTACTCCACAGCAGCCGCCCGCAGCGCCGGGGACCATTTCCTCACAGCATCATCACACACCCAGCAGTGGACACCCCTCCGGCCAGAGTACACCCACAGGCGATGGCGCACGCCCAGGTCCTCTGTAGGGGGCACAGATGGGTTTTGGGGGGCACATTGGGAAAAGCTGTGGTGACCACCTAGAGCTGATGGTGCTACAAACATGCTGGGCACCAGCGTCTCCCGCAGCTCGGTGAGAGCATTGGCCTGGCCCCTCTTTGGGATCTGGGCATTGCTGTAGGGCCGAGCGTGGATGTGCCCAATCAGGATCCACGTGTGTCCCCAAGCCCCTCACCCACGAGCGCGCGGTCAATGATGCGGACAGCGATGGTCATCAGTGTCCAGCACTTGGAGCAGATATCAGCTGAGCTGGGGACAGAGTGAGGGGGGTCAGGTGGACACCCCACATCCTCAAACCCCCCTCCCAGCCCAGAGCCCCCGAGGGAACCTGCAGCACGTCCGAACATCATCGTAATCCGTCATGTCAATGTCAAAGACCAGCTCCTTCTCCTGTGGCTGGAAGGCTCCCAGGTGCACCGTGTTGTGTTGGTTGGGCTGCAGGAAGGTTGGGTTGGGATGGGATGGGATGGGATGGGATGGGATGGGATGGGATGGGATGGGATGGGCTCAGCGTGGCCAGGGACCCCTGCAGAACCCCAGTCACAGTGGCCAGGACTCACCCGGTGGGAATAGACGGCCCCAATGTCGATCTTGTAGGGGTTGATCTTCTGCAGCTCCCGCTCCAGCTCCTGGGGGCTGCCAAAGGACTGGAACCGCAGGTACACATCATCCCGCAGGGTGAAGGAGAATTCCCGCAGCTGGAAGTAATTCTTCACCACTGCAGGGACGCGAGAGGGTCGCGGAGTGTGGGAGGCTTGGGGCGGGGGAGTTCAATGCCCTCCTAAATCCCCCCATTAGTCACCCCCAGGCTCCCCCTTCCCTGCTTCTCCCGGTGTCCCAGTCAGTGCATCCATCCACCGCCTACCCCGGCACCCCAACGTGCTCTGGGACCCGGTATCGCGGTGTTCCCCTCCGGTATCGGTGCCCCCCGCCCGGTATCGCAACCCGAGACGGCTCTCCCAGCCAGTATCGGTGCCTCTCATTCAGTATCCTGGTCCCTGACGGTGCTCCCGGCCCGGTATCGCTGCCCCATGGTGTCCCCGGCTATGCCCCCACCCGGTACCACATCACTGACGGCGCCCCCTCGCCCTGTACCGATCCTCTCCCTCCCTCCCCCCCCCCCCGATACCGGTATCACTGGCAGAGCCCCCGCCCCGAATCGATATCTCCGTCCGGTATTGCCGCATCCCCGACGGTGCAACCTCCCTCACCCGGTACCGGTCCCGTCCCCCCGCCTCCGCTCACCGCCGCCGTAGCTGAGCCATCGGCCGTAGGGGCCGTGCGGGAAGAGCCGCCGGTAGAAGACCGGGAGCAGCTCGGGCAGCGCCGCCGGCTCGAACCGCGCCATGGCGGGAGCGGAGCGGCGCGAGGCGGCGGGAAACGGCGGCGCCGGGCCCGGGGGCCGCCGGGAGTTGTAGTCCGGCCCCGGGCCGCGGTGGGCGGGGGGCACGAGGGACGGGGAGAGCGCGGATCGGGGGGAGTGGGAGGAGAGAAAAGCACCGGAGCGGTCTCGGGATGGATGGAGGGGATACCCCGGGGTCCGTGGGGTCCCGGGGTCTGAGGTCGTGGGATCCGGGGGTGGTCCTGGAGCGCTGAGGTCGGAGGGGTCCCGGGATTCGGGGAGGTCCCCGGATCCCGGACGGTCGCGGGATGTTGAAGTCCGGGGATGTCCCGGGATCCAAGGGTGTCCCGAGGCGGGTGGGAAACCGGGCGCTGAGGTTAGGGGTGATTTCGGGGTCCTGCAATGTCCCGGGGCGGGTGGGTCTGAGTGTGCCAACGTCCCGGGACGTCCCGGTGTCCGGGACTGTCCCGGGATCCGCAGAGGTCCGGGGACCCGGGGTCAGGAGGTGGCCCGGGGTGCAAGGGGGTCCCAGGAGAGGCTGTCCGGTATTGTCCCAGGGTCCGGGTGGGTCCCTGGATTCGCGGTCCTGCGTTGTCCCGAGATCCGGTAGACCCTGGGGTGCTGAGGTCCGGGGGGGGGTCCCGGGTTTCGGGATGGTCCCAGGATCTGGGAGGGTCCCAAGTTAGTCCCGTGATCCGGAGTTCTCCCTGGGCGGCGGGGCCCGGGGATGTTCCGGGGTGCGGGCGCTTCCCGGGAGGGCAGCGCAACGGTGCGGGAACCCCCGTGCGCTGCCCCGCTCCCGTTAATTGTTCCCCACAAGAGCGGCGGGAGCGAAGCCCCAGGACACATCCCGGCCACTGTCCGCAGTCCGGCGGGCTCCAGGCGGCAGCAGCGGGACGAGTCCGTAAGAGGACGGGGCGGAGCAGATCTCGCATCCCGGTAGTGCCGTGAGGCCCAGAGGCATCTCCGCGATCATTGCCCCAGAGTCCGCTAATTAATTATTAACAGCGCGTAAAGGCAAGATCGGGACAAACCGCTCCCGGGTCGTTTCCCCGTCCTCATCCCGGTGCCGGTGTCTCTGCCGAGGATGTGGCTGTACGTGGTGGCTTTGCTGCTGGGGCTGTTCCTGCTGCGGCGCTGGCACCGGGAGCGGCAGACGGTGCCCCGGCTCTCGGAGAAGCACGTGCTGATCACAGGATGTGACAGCGGCTTCGGGAGCCTGCTGGCACGGCAGCTGGACGCGCGCGGGCTGCGGGTGCTGGCCGCCTGCCTGACCGACGCTGGGGCCGAGAAGCTGCGGGCGGCCACCTCCAACCGGCTCCAGACCGTCCTGCTGGATGTCACCTCCAGCAAGAGCATCGCCGATGTCACCGCCTGGGTCCGGGAGCGTGTGGGTGATCAAGGTACAACGGGGTTGACGTCCCTGTTGCCATCCCATTGTCACCCCAACAGCTCTCCCGCCACCTCCCCCACTCAGCACAGGCGAGGCTGGCGCAGGGCTGTGGGCTGGGGAACAGCCCCAGCTCATCCCATTTCCTCTGCAGGGCTCTGGGGGCTGGTGAACAACGCAGGGATCGCCATCCCCACCGGCCCCAACGAGTGGCTGACCAAGGAGGACTTTGTCAAAGTGCTGAATGTCAACCTGGTGGGGCTGGTGGAGGTGACGCTGAGTCTCCTGCCGCTGCTGCGGCGGGCTCGGGGCCGCGTGGTCAACGTGGCCAGCGTGATGGGCCGTGTGTCATTCTTTGGTGGCGGCTACTGCCCTTCCAAGTATGGCGTGGAGGCCTTCTCTGACAGCCTCAGGTAAGTCTAACCCAACAGGCTCCATCCTGATATTCCAGTTTGTTTTTCTGGACTTTGTCTGGTGCAGTGGTCAACTCCCATCCTCATACTGTGACTGAGCATGGGTTGAACTTATATCTGCTGCTGAAGTGTGAACAGTTGCTGTACTGTCATGGAACCTCCCCTGCAATGTCTTATTGCCCCTGTCCAAGATCCTGCAGGGCATGAATCTGCTGTCCTGAGTTTTGCTTTGTTCCCAACCCATTCAGAGATGGCAAATATTTACAGACACACTATCTCAGCCATGTGCCGGGTTGGCACATGGTCCAGTAGTGTGGTCAGACTTGGCTCCATGCCTCTGGAGGCGGCATTCCATGGGAGATGTGGGCATGGACACACTCTGGTGCTGCTCCCATGTCCCATGGGGCTCAATCCCTTGCAGGCTTGAGATGCGTAACTTTGGGGTGAAGGTCTGTGTGATTGAGCCAGGCTACTTCAAAACAATGATCACCAACACTGAGAACCTGGAGAAGAATTTTCATTCCAGCTGGCAGAAGCTTCCAGAGGAAATCAAAAAGAGTTATGGGGACAGTTACTTGAGGCAGTGTAAGTACCTCCCTCAAAGGTTGTGATCCTCTTTCTCTCCTGACACATGGCACATCCCCAGGGCCACGAGGGTTCCATGGGGGTCCCGCTGCCCCAACGCCCCATGGAGCCACTTTGCTCAGCTCCAGGGTCTCAGCGGCATTTTCTGTCTCTGCAGTTGTGGCGATGCTCAAGATGCTGCAGAAGACCTATAACTCTGACCTGTCGCTGGTCACCAACTGCATGGAACACGCCCTGACCAGCCTCCACCCCCGCCGCCGCTACTCTGCTGGCTGGGACGCCAAGCTGCTTTACCTCCCCCTCAGCTACCTGCCCTCAGCCCTCAGCGACGCCCTGTTCACCTTGTTCTACCCCAAATCTGTTGGGAAAGCCTAAAGTGGGGATTCAGCGGGCAGACACAACCAGAGTGGGATCCAGTTATGCACAGTGGGATCCAATGATCCATAGTAGGATCCAGAATCAGCTGCAGCCAAGGCCACATTGAGGTCTCTGAATTTGTAACTGCATAACGTCTGACCCTCTGTGCCCTGCTCATGGATGGGTTTATCCTGAATAAAGATCCCCTGTCCCCTCCTGGCAGAGTGTGGTGTCACTCTCAGGCTGTGGCAGCCAGGATGTGCCTGGAGGCTCTGGCTCTTTCCCTGTGCACCTGCTGCGTTCAGGATCCAGCCCCTGGCTAGTTGCCAGGGGACTTGCCCAGACTGGTGCCGCAGGTATTGACACACACAAATAAAACTCAGACCTGTTCCAACCTGAGCAGATTTCCCTCTAGACAAATAACCCAGTAGCCTCCCATAGAATCCTCCTCCTCTGCTTCCTCCTCCTCTTCCCACAGAGCTGGTTAGGAGGGAGCTGTCCTGCTCCATCACCACATCTGGGGACACTGTCCCCCACCAACACTGGGTGACAGGGAAAGGTCCCGGGTTGTTGTTGTTGACAGTGTCTGAAGAGTCCCATCAAATCCAGCTCTGTGGGGCATTGAGATCCACCTGCTAAGGGTACAGAAGAGCCTCAGGCACAGGGAGTGGTGCAAGGCAAAGCTGAGACTTACAAAAATTACAAACCAGGAGTACTAAACTCGCCCCGGGTGCTGCAGCAATCCTGGCTCTATAAATGCGACCCGAGCACGACTGGCCCGAGGTATAAGCGAGCGGTGCCGCTGCCGAGGATGTGGCTGTACGTGGTGGCTTTGCTGCTGGGGCTGTTCCTGCTGCGGCGCTGGCACCGGGAGCGGCAGACGGTGCCCCGGCTCTCGGAGAAGCACGTGCTGATCACAGGATGTGACAGCGGCTTCGGGAGCCTGCTGGCACGGCAGCTGGACGCGCGCGGGCTGCGGGTGCTGGCCGCCTGCCTGACCGACGCTGGGGCCGAGAAGCTGCGGGCGGCCACCTCCAACCGGCTCCAGACCGTCCTGCTGGATGTCACCTCCAGCAAGAGCATCGCCGATGTCACCGCCTGGGTCCGGGAGCGTGTGGGTGATCAAGGTACAACGGGGTTGACGTCCCTGTTGCCATCCCATTGTCACCCCAACAGCTCTCCCGCCACCTCCCCCACTCAGCACAGGCGAGGCTGGCGCAGGGCTGTGGGCTGGGGAACAGCCCCAGCTCATCCCATTTCCTCTGCAGGGCTCTGGGGGCTGGTGAACAACGCAGGGATCGCCATCCCCACCGGCCCCAACGAGTGGCTGACCAAGGAGGACTTTGTCAAAGTGCTGAATGTCAACCTGGTGGGGCTGGTGGAGGTGACGCTGAGTCTCCTGCCGCTGCTGCGGCGGGCTCGGGGCCGCGTGGTCAACGTGGCCAGCGTGATGGGCCGTGTGTCCTGTTTCGGTGGCGGCTACTGCCCTTCCAAGTATGGCGTGGAGGCCTTCTCTGACAGCCTCAGGTACGTCTGTGGCAGCCCTCGGAGCTCTCCCGTGCTCGTCCAGCAGCTCTGTCATTGCCCCGCTGTCCTCACGCAGGGTTTTATGCTCCCCGTTACATTTGCCCCAGAGAGTTTGTGAAACGCTGACCACAAGTGGGCTGGGAGCGTGGGCAGGGCTGGAGCCGTGGGTGTGCAACAAGGGCAGAGGTTTCAAGGAGCCCTGAAGCAAAGCACTAGAGGGATCTTGGGGCGGGGGGGGATGGACCAGTCCAGGGGGTCCCGGGGTGTCTCAGAGGTTCTGGAATCCGGGGAAATCCCAGGGTCCTGCGATTCGGGGAGGCCCCGGGATCCGGGAATGCTCTGGGGTCTGGGGTGGTCTTGAGGTACACAGTTTCAGGGGCATTCCAGGATCCCAGTACCCAAAGGGGTCCCGAGGCACTGAGGTCCGGGGGTGTCTCGGGATCCAAGAGGGTCTCTGGAGCAATGACAAGACTCCCCTGTGCCCATGACGGGATGCCTGGGGGGTGTCAGGAATTCCCCCTCACTCCCCCCCGGGTCTCTGCCCTCCTCGAGCCAGCAGCTCCCGCTGACGCCCTCACCTCGGGCAGGCGGGAGCTGCGTCCCTTCGGGGTGCAGGTCTCCATCATCGAACCTGGAGGCTTCCAGACGGGAATTATGGACCCCGCACCGCTGGTGAAGGGCTTCATTCGCCTCTGGGAGCGGCTCCCGGCAGAAGCCCAGGCAGCCTACGGCCGCCACTACGTGGACAAATGTGAGTCCATCCCCACACCGCACCATCACCTCCGGTGACCCCACTTCCATGGGGCTGAATCCCTTCTGCCCACCCAGATGCCAAGAGCACCACTCTGCTGCACCGCCTGAGCAGCTCCCGCCTGTCGCACGTCACCGATGCCATGACACACGCGCTGCTCTCCCGCTGCCCCCGCAGTCGCTACGCCGCCGGCTGGGATGCCCGGCTCATCTTCCTGCCCCTCAGCTACTGCCCGGCCTGGCTGACTGACGCTGTCATTGGTTTCTTCCTGCCCATCCCGGCCAGCGGGATCCCCTGAAGATGCCCACTAGAGCGCCGTGAGGGGCGTCTCACGCCCTCGAGACCGTGCTCAATAAAAGGGGTGCAATGCTGGGACTCCGGCCTCGGAGGTGTCCTGTGGTCACTTGGCCACGGTGCTGGTGACCCGTGGCAGGATCCCGGCTGCTGCCGGTGCCCAGAGCAGCCGCGTATCCCGGGATACTCCGATTCGGCTGGCAGGGAACGAGCTGGGAAAGGCAGCGCGGTGTTTATCCATCCTCTGGGCACGACGTATCCAAGGATGCCCCGGCTGAGCTGCCAGGGAACGGGCTGGGAAAAGCCGCGCGGTGTTTATCCATCCCCTGGGCATGTGGGCGGTGATCCCTGCGTCAGTCGTCGAGCTAATTAAGAGCTGATTAGCGATCAGTAGCTGAGGGGCAGGCATCTGAGGTTGCGCTCTTGCCAGCGGGACCAGAGCAGCGCCAGCGAAGCCCCGCTCCCCCAGCTCTGGCAGGGGCCGAGCCCACGCCGGACATGGACCCCCGAGATGCGACGGGGAGGGCGAGAGGGATGAGGACGACCCGGGACCTTGCACAAGCTGCGTTCAGTTCGCCGAGCTGCTTCCCCAGCCAAGGAAGCTTCTCCGAAGTGTTTTCTTTGGCTTACAAAGTACAGCGCCCCCGGCAGCCCCCACACGTCGCGTTCTGGGCCCGCGTGTCCCCAGCGGCTGGGATGCGGAGTGCCAAGCCCCCGGGAGCTGCTGCCTTGGCCGTACCTGCCGTGGCATACCTGTGCCCACATCCCTCCGGCAGCATCGCGGGCCGGCGACGGCTGCCAGGGGAAGGAAGGGGTGGGAGAACGGCAGATCCCCTGCGCTGCCTGTGCCTGGAGCCCACCTCTCCAGACCCTCAGGGAGGCTGGGGGCTCCTGAGCACGCATTTGGGGTGCTGAGAGCCTTGGGGCGCCCCGAGGTAGGGACAGAGGCAGGGATGGGCAGAAGGGGCTGTGCCGCCTGTCCCAACCCCGCGGCTCAGCCGGCTTGGAAATACAACCGGCTCCCAGACCTCGCGATTCCCACCAGGATCAGCAGCCCCTGCACAATTCTTGACGGCTCCCAGGTCCAGCTCATCCCCAGAGCTCGGTGTGGAAATTCCCTGACCTGTTAAATAGAACCAGCAGAGCATTGCTTCCCCCTTGGGTGCGGCAAAGCTCCGCAGCCCCTCGGTGGCAGAGCGGCCCCTCTCCACCCCCACGGCCCCGGCTGACCCAAAATGTGCCCGGGGCCAGCACGAAGCTGCCGAGTTCCTGTTTGGAAGCCGGTCCTGCCGGGGTTGGTACCTGCACACGAGGTCACCAGTGCTGGGCTTGTTGTGAGCCCCGACTTATCAGTGCCCTCGTGCTTCCCCGCTCCCCGTGCCTTCCTTCCGAGCCAATTGTTGATCCCGCAGTCTTGGCTGCACTTGAAAAAAGGAGATTTCCTGCAATTGTTTCGCAGGACTTGCAGCCCGATGCAAAATTTTCTGCCTATCAGCCCCCTCCCCAGGGCCGGGGCAAGGCTTGAGCCCCCTCGCTTCCCCTGCCAGACCGCGGGGCAATCACGGCTCTGTGATTAATTGCTGCCCGGCCAGAGGTGCTTCTCTGGCGACATCCATCTGCCATCGGCTCCTGCGGGAGCGCTGCCCGGGCAGAGAGTTCAGCTTTCAGCCCTTTTCCCCCGAAAAGGACCCTGAGCTCACCCTGATATCGAGGTGGCATCAGGGACACCTTTGACACCTTTGTTATAACCCACCCCAGCCCCTCAGGATTCCCAGCGCTGGGGCAGGACCTGGGATATATTTTCCCGACAGAAGGATCCAGGCAGGATCCAGCCTCTGAGCCTGGCGGAGTGACAGTGGAGAGGACACTTAGGAAGACTCGGGGACCCCCGTCCATCCTCAAGCACCTGCGGCTTCCACACCGACACCTGCCCGGGGCCTCCTCGCGCCTGTCCCCACCCTGTGGCAAAATCAAACGGGAGCCGAGTGCCGAGTCTGGAAATCAAATGTGACCCGCGCTGGGCTGTCTCAGGATGTTGCACCACGACGGTCATTTCCTGCCCAGCAAGCGGCCACCGAGCCCACCCGAGCTCTGTGACCAGAGGTACAAGAGCTGCCGAGCCGAGAGGATTCCCCCGGTCCCGAACAGCCCCTGCGCAGCCCCAGCTCAGCCGCCGGTGAGCCAGCACCATCCCTCCTCCCTCGTGTCCCTTCTCATGTCCGTCTGTCCCCTTTACCATCCATCTGTCCCGTCTCCCACCCATCCGTCCCTTCTCCCGTTTGTCTGTCCCTGGTCCTGTCTGCCTGTCCCTTCTCCTGTTCACCCATCCCCTTTACCGTCTGTCCATTTGTCTCCTCTCCCGTCTCTCTGTCCCTCCTCCTGTCCATCTGTCCCCTCTCCCGTCCATCTGTCCCTTCTTCCATCTGTCTCTCCTCAGTCCCAGTGGCTTCTGAGGACCTGCAGCGCAGAGAGGATGGGAGGTTCAGGAGCCCTGGGGTGTCAGCTCCAGCCTCTCCCTGGTTTTGGGGCCAGTGGGTGTCAGCCTGGGTGGGTGGGTGCCTCAGGGATGACACTCTCACGGGGGACACCCGGCTGTGGCTTGGTCCTGGCTTGCCAGACTCCAAGTGAAGTGGGAAGACGCCACTGGAAGGGCACAGAACTCCCAAGGGAACTGCTGCTCCCTTGCTCTGAACAATTCCAGAGGCACAAGGCTGGACAGGGTCTGCAGAGTCTTCGTTGTGTGGAGGCAGCTGTGCGGGGAATGGAGCTCTCACTTGGGGCAATAAGAGGATGTTCATGTCAACTGCATTTCCCTGAAATTTATAATTTTGTCACCTACTTGGACATCCCGATGGCTTCCGACAGAGTGAGGGTGGCTGGCAAGTGACCATGCCAGGAGGGCTGGGGTGGCAGCGGTGGCTTTCCTGATGGAGCTGAGTGTGTCCCAGGCCAGGCTCTGGGACAGGGAACAGCCACCACATGTGGTGGCTGTTGTTTGTGGCTGGCATTTATCCTGGGATGAGAGGGGATCACCTGGGT
Source organism: Cinclus cinclus (assembly GCF_963662255.1). Classification (NCBI taxonomy): domain Eukaryota; kingdom Metazoa; phylum Chordata; class Aves; order Passeriformes; family Cinclidae; genus Cinclus; species Cinclus cinclus. The sequence continues at coordinate 2,026,953 of NC_085075.1, read as the reverse complement.
GGACACAGAATTTTTTGAGGGTTGATGTAGGGAGTCACTCTTGGAGTAAAAATTGGGTTAGAAGCCCCCAGAAGGACCCTTTGGAGCCCCACAAGGGCTCTGTGTTTCAGGCTGCCCAGCTCAGTGCTCTCCCTTTCCCTGCAGCCACCAGTATGGCCGAGGTGACCACTGTCCCCATGGAGACACACACCGTCCCAAGCGAGTACAGGGACTACCACAACTTGTCTGAGCTGTTCTACCTCCTGAACCACACCTACACCTACTGCGAGTTTAGCCTGGATGAGAACGTCAAGCGCGTGATTCTCTTCATCCTCTACCTGGTCATCTTCGTGGTGGGCTTGGTGGAGAACCTCCTCGTCATCTGGGTCAACTGGCAGACACGGGGCAACAAGAGCTTGGTCAACCTGTACATCATCAACATGGCCATCGCTGACCTCGGGGTGCTGCTCTCACTGCCCATCTGGATGCTGGAGATGACGCTGGATTACACCTGGCTCTGGGGCAGCTTCCTCTGCCGCTTCACCCACTACTTCTACTTTGCCAATATGTACGCCAGCATCTTCTTCCTCACCTGCCTGAGCGTGGATCGCTACGTGACCCTGACCAGCTCCTCCCTCTTCTGGCACCGGCACCAGCACCGCGCGCGCCGCGTGGTCTGTGCCTGTAACTGGCTCCTGGCCGCCACCATCCCCATCCTGGAGGTGGCTCACATGCAGCTGGTCAACACTGGGGAGCCCATCTGCATCTTCATGGCCCCCTTTGAGACCTATGACGAGTGGGCGCTGGCGGTCAGCTTGGTCACCACCACCATCGGCTTCCTCATCCCCTTCCCCATCATCGTGGTATTCAACGTGCTGACGGCGCAGTTCATCCGGCGCACCAAGCCGGAGAGCCGCAAGCACTGCCTGCTCATCTACGCCTACATCGGGGTGTTCCTGGTCAGCTGGCTGCCCTTCCACGTCGTGCTGACACTGCTCACCCTTGAGGGCAACCACATTGTCCTGCACTGCACCTTCGCCCACTTCCTCTACTTCTTCTATGACATCATGGACTGCTTCACGCTGCTCCACTGCGTCATCAACCCCATCCTCTACAACTTCCTCAGCAAGAACTTCCGCAGCAAACTCATCTCCGCCGTGGTCAAGTACATCCCAAAGGACCACGGTGGCCAGAAGGGCACCGGCAACTCCTCCTCCAGCACACAGCACTCCATAGTCATCGCAAAGGACAACAGCCCTCCCAACTAAGGGGTTCAGACTCTCCCAGCCTCCGTCCTGGTGGCTCCCTGGGGATCGATTTTCCTGTTGCTGAGGACACAATCTGCTTGGGCAAATGGGGTAATTCTTCCTGGCTGGGCACCTCCCGTGACAGGATGAGGTGCCAGGTTTGAGGAGAGCTGGGAGCTATGGACATCTTGCCTCTGGAGTACTGCAGTGTCCAACCCAAAGAAAGGATAAGATATATATTCCCTGTTTGACAAGTGAAACCCAATAATAAAGCAATAATAAAGCCTGTCACCCCACTCAGTGTCTGACACAACTCAGCCCCGAGATCAGATCCCCATTGTGCCCCAAGCTGTGGGGTTGGAGTGCACCATCTGCCCCACCATGGGCATTCCAAACTGGGTCCCCAAACTGTCCCTGACCCACAGCCCTGGGCATGGCACCGCCTGGTGAGTACCACCATGAGTGGGAGAGAAGGAATCATCCCTTTGGAACATAAACATCCCCTCACCATGCCCAGCAACACCCAGAGCCTGGTTTTTGAGGGATGAAGGTGAAGCAGCCAAAGGGGCTGAGCAAGGCACAGACCTGAGGGGAGGAAAAATTTAGATTTGAGATCAGCTACTCCTTCAGAGCAATTTTGCAAACCCAGTGGTAAATCAGTGGTGGTTAAACTAGGTTTGACTGGGAAGGGCTGCTCCAGACTGAGTTTGGGTCCTCCATCCTGTTGACTCCAGCCTCCTCTGGAGCATCCCCTGGCAGGTTTTTATGGCCAATGGGTGTAACTCCATCATGCTCCAACAGCCCTTCCCCTTCCACCAAATTCCCTGTGGGATCACGGGCATGTGAAGAAAACCTTTGAGCTGGAGCACAGGCTGGGCTTGTGCTGTGCATGGAACTGGAGCATCCGGAGAAAGTTCATCCTTGTCTGGACCCTGATCTCAGTCATGTGCTGCGGGTCAAGCCCTCTCTGGGGGAAGGTGACAAAGCCCATAAATCCTCCAAAGGCCTTGAGCTGCTCGAGGAAGACGTTGTGAAAAAATCAAAGCATAAGCAGTTCTGGGGACAGGATGCTGGCGCAGGGGGCGGGAGCAGGATGTTCTGGGAGAAGCCCATGACCAGGGGTTAAGATAGACATGGGGTTATTATGGGGCTGGCTGGGAAAGCTCTGCCAGTTCCAGGGGTCCTTGATGGGGTAAAAACCCTAAATACCTCAGGGTTCCTTCTGCAGGGATGTTCCTCTGTATCCAGGGACATGAGCACTGAGGGAACAATCTAAATCCAAGTCTTACACAGAAACCCTGGGAAAGCTACAGCCCCCTCCTCAAGATTTGCTCAGGATTCCCTGTTCAGGGCAGCAGCTCAGGACATTCCCTTTCCTCTGTTCCTCACACCTGTGACTGCAGAACCCCAGGGGCTGTGAGACCCCCCAGGCTGAGATCTTCACCCACAGGACCCCACCACCTTCATTCCCTGATCCCGAATCCTGAGCTTCCCTTTGCTAATTCCCTCCCATTTTCAATGAAGAAATGCATGATGAATACACAACCAGCCACCCACTAGGGCAAAAATACATTCAAGATACTTAAACATGTAAAACTTGGTATTTTACCTAATAACTCAATTTTTAACCACCTTAATTTCTCTGCACTTTTCTCCATAGACCTTAGGGCCAGAGTGGCCTCAAATAAACTGTCACCTGTGTGGTGACCTGGGGCACCCTGTTCCTGTGTTCTGCCACTTCCATGGGAAATTCTTCCTTGTGTCAAGGTGGAACTTCTTCTGGTTTCATTTATGGCTGTTGTTCCTTGTGCTGTCACACCACTGAAAAGTCTGGCACTGTCCTCTTGGCATCCACCTTTGAGATATTGTTATGGATTGATGAGACCCCATCTCAAATGAGGTATTCATATGGATATCGGAGATATTTTTATGGATTGATGAGATCCCCTCTCAACTTAGATATTTATACAGATATCTAAGATATTTTTATGGATAGATAGAATCCTCTCTCCATGTCCTCTTCTCCAGACTAAGCAAGCCCAGCTCCCACAGCCTCTCCTCATCACTGAGCTGCTTCCGACCACTCAACACCATTGTGGCCTCCACTGGACCCATTCCAGTAAATCCTTGTCTTTGCTGAACTCAGTTCCCAGTCCGTGGAGCTCCAGCTCCCAGCAAACACGGTGCTGGCAGCACAGAAAAGGCTCATCCAGGCACACAAACCCAACGGGTGGGCTCTGCTCCCACCCTGCTGCTGCACCCCGCACTCCCTCCTGTTCCTCTACCCCACAGGAATGTCCTAATCTGTTCCCCTGAGCCACTCCCAGTCCTGGATCCATGCCTCAAATCCAGTGGGAGCATGATACAGGGATGGCCTCACCTGCTTCCCAGGCATTCCTGGAAGGAACATGTTCTATCAAGAAGCAGCTACAAGAGGTCAATGTTTTCCATTTTATTATTCTAAATAAAAAACACACTTTGTGCTGAACAATGGAGTAGAAAAGAACCCGATGTACAACGATTTTAGACATCTACGATTTGGGGGGGAAAGTTTACAAAATATACAAAACTTTACAGCAAATAGATAGTAAACACTTAAATAGCAGGAGGTCAGTACCTACGATTAACTTAACGAAAAGGTTAGACAGCAAGTTCAACTCTTGTTCTTTCTTCTTCTGCTCAATTACTCTGATGAGAGACCTGGATCCACTGAGAATAGGGAAAATGAATTTTGTGTTGGGAATGGGAGTCAGCCTGGGCTCAGAGCAGGGCCCTCAGAGGGGATTCCCTGTCTGGGCTCCCCAGGAGGCTCCGTGACCAGGACGCTACCAGAATTTCCCCTCTGCGACTCCCTCTCCTACCCCAGGGTCCCAAAGCACTTTGCAAACACTTCAGGCTGCCCCAGGGGAGGTAGGTCGGTGTCCCCGCAGTCACCAAGGGCAGTGGGGGCAGGAGAGAGCCAGGTTTGCCCATGGTGGTGGAGAAGGAATGAAATCTGGCACAGAGGGACTGCTCTGGCTCTCCCAACACTGAATGGAGCTCCCAGCCAGGCTGGCTGGTCACAGGGACAGGGATGACATCCCTGCCAACCCCTGAAGGCTCAGGAACACCCAAGACCCTCCTGAGGGGAGCACTCAAGGTCTCTGACCCCCCTGGGAATCACCCACCAGGAGCAGCAGCAGCAGGTCCAGACCCATCCCTGCAGCCCCTCCACTGCTGATTTCAGGGTGTTCCATGTGGGAATGATCCCTTTTTACCCAGGCAAACAGAAATTCTCTGGATCAGAGCCAGCACCAAGTGGGGGGCTCCTGCTTTCCCCCCCAGGGCCAGGAGTGAGGGCTGGCTGTGCCTGTTGGTGTTTCGGTGTAAAAGCTTCTCTTTTTGGTTTATGTGCACAAAAGGCTTTTGCTTTTCAGCTTAGCGAGATCTGGGGCTGCAGACCCTCCCTGAAGCTCACTATGGCTTCTTGAACATTCCAGGAAGGTCTCAAGGCTCTCCCAACCTTGTCTATCCCTCACACCCTTCACAGCCACCTCCAGAGCAGTGCAGGTAATGTCCATTCCTGTCCCTGTCCCCAACCTGTCATCAGCTGGGCACAGCCCTGAGTTCTGTGCTTGAGGGGACCCTGCACAAGCAGGGGGAGGGACTGGGTGACCCCTGATGGTCCCTTTCAGTCTGATCCATCCCACAATTCTGTGACAGAAACCCTGGAACCCAGAGAGCAGCTCAGAGGAGACCACAACAAAGCACCACCAGCTCCCACACTTCCCAGAGCACCACCAGAGCCATTCCCAAAAATTACCCTTTCTCTTGTAAAACCTAACACAGCTCAACACAGCTCCACAGTGATCCCAGGACCTCAAGGCCAGAGTTCAGAATTTAGAGCTGCAGCAGCCAGGCCAGTCCAGAGCTGACCTTGGTTTTGGTGCCTCCCTTTCTCCAAAGCCAGGCCCCCTTCCGGAGGTAGGTTGGTACCACGGGAGGTACCACCCTCATTTTACAGATGAGGAAACTGAGGCAAAGAGGTGAAGTGACTTGCCCAAGGCCACGGCAGAGCCAGAAGAGAGACCCCGGGTGCTCTGAGCTCTCAGAGTCCAGCCCCCACTGCAGGATGGCCTGTCCTGGGTGGCCCTTCACAGGGAGGGGGCAGCAGGGTGAGTTTCCGGGGTTTGCAAATCACTAGTTTAGTTTAGTTTAGTTTAGTAACAGCAAAACTTGACAGAAGTGCAGGAGCTGATCCATGACCACCGAGGCTGGAGAGCCCTAAGCACTTCCTTGTTTGTGAGGTAGAATGAGTTACCCGAGGGCAGTCCTAGCTTGGAAATATCTGTTCCTCCCCACCTCTGCCCCACCGCTGGACAACACAGGGAGAAGCTAATCCATGCCCTTCCCAGTGTTAATGCTGTTGGCACCAGCTGACTTTGCCAGGGTGGCCAGGAGAGACCTCCAGGAGTGGCCAGGAAAGTCTCCCATGCTGAGGTGTAGCTGACACCCCTGTGCCCAGGAGAGCTCCCTGTGCCAAGAAGAGCCTGACACATGTCCAGGAGAGCTCCCCACACTCAGAAGAGCCTTCTGCACCAAGGGCCACTGAAACACAGAGGGGGAGAGCCACCCATGGCCAGGAAAGTCCCTTCATGGCCAGGAGAGTCCCCCACACCCAGGGGAGTCCCCAGAAGTGCCCAACACGCAGCCTGAGAGGCCAAGCCATTGCAGTGGCTCCCACTCCATGAACAAATCATATCACTCCAACCACACGTTTGCCACCGGAACACATCCAGGGCGTGGGAGGGGGGATCCCTCTGGCAGGAGAAGGGTCCCTCCTCCTTCCAGGGAGTTAAGGCAACAGCTTCATCCTGACACGTCTGCCTGGGGCACAGTGTGAGGCTGGGGCAGAATGGAGCCAGGAGACTCCTGGCTCACCGTGGCCACCACAAATCACCTCCAGGGAACACAGAGCTGTTTCCCCTCCCTCTCCAGTCCTACGGGAGATGCTGTGCTCACGCAGCCACCTCCTCCCGGGCTCTGCAGGGACATCGTGTGGCTCCTTCATCTCCTCCTCCAGGTCTCAGGTCATGAGTGAGAGGCATCTGAGCCGGCAGAGAAAGCATGGCCTGGGAATCTGTGAATCCCTTGCTCCTGGTTCCCTGCTGGCATCCCTCTTTGTTTACACACTCAGGTGCTTCCTGCTCCTCTTCCCAGCAACGCAGCAATGGTTGATCCCAGAGCACACTTTGCCAGTCACCTGGCAGTAGCAGCAGAACACCAGGGATGCCCAGAATATCTTTTTTTTTTTTTTTTTTTCTTTCTCTTTTGTTTCTTTCCTTCGAGTCCAGCACCTGCTCTGGCTCTGTCCCTCTCCACTGAGGTCAGGTGTGAAAATCTTAGCAGCATCAGTTTGTGGACAAGCTCAGGGTTAGCCTGGTCAAGTGGGCTAAAAGGTTAAAAAAAAAAATAGAATCTAGACTCAAAAACTAGTGAGAAATACTAAAAGCACAGAACTCGATGGCCTCTAACAGGACCAGAGGTAAGTAAACACGACAGACTCCTTAAAACAGTGATGTACCTCACGTGCTGTTAATTTGTACAACGCTACCAATCTAAAAAGCCCTAGGAAGGCCCCCAAAAAAAAAAAACCAAAACAAAACAAAAAAAGGAATTCCATCCATGATGCCTGACCGTTAAATAAAACAAAACAACATCTCTTTTTTTCTTTTTTCTTTTTTTCCTCCACAGCTTCCACCATTAACACTCGCTCCTCTGCCGGCTCCCTGGCCCATCAGCTATCCGTGTTTTTCTCGGCCTCTTTGGAATGGATGATGTACATGAAAGTCTGTTCGATGGTGAAGTCGGGCGGGAGGCTGCCCTTGTGCACCCCTATGTGCTTGCTCATAAGGTTGAGCGTGGAGCTGTAGTGACCACACACTGTGCAGCGATACATGAGGGCCCCCGAGTGCGTCCGCAGGTGGCACTTGATGGTGGAGCGCCCGCGGAAGAACTTGTGGCACACCTTGCACTGGTACGGCTTCTCCCCGGTGTGGATGCGCCGGTGGTAGTTGAACTCGCTGGTGTGGGCGAACCTCTTGCCGCACACCTTGCAGCTGTACTTGCTGTTCCCTGGCTGGTTCTGCAGGGCCAGCTCTTCGCTCAGGAACTCCTCGGGCAGTTTCCTCTTGGGCAGCCCCTGCGGCTGCAGGCGCTCCCCAAATCCCGCCCGGATGTCCAGGCTGCCCCCGCATTTGTGCTGGCTGACGTGGTAGCGATAGGCAGCTTCCAGCTTGAAGCTCTGGCTACAGAAGTGGCACTGGAATAGAGCCTCCTCCACGTGCTGGTGCACGGCCAGGTGCTTCTCCAGGAGCTGCCGGTCCACGAAGCTGCTGGCACACACGGAGCAGGAGAAGACAGAGATGCCCAGGTGGGACAGGGTGTGCCACATCAGGCTGCAGAGACTCAGGTGGCGCTGGTCGCACACGCCGCACGTCTGGCTCTTCAGGTTCACGTGCTCCAGCAGGTGGTTCCGGACCGTGTGGAAATCTTTGGCCAAAGGCTTCCCACAGGCAGCGCAGGCTAGCTCGGGGCCGGGTCCTCCCCCAAATACGGCCACTTTTCCCGGCAGGGGGTCGCTGGGGTGGACAATGACATTGTTGTCGAAGACCCCGTCCCGCCGGTGCAGCGTCAGCTGCCACTGTGTGAAGAACTTGGTCTCACACATGTCGCAGGAGAAGAGGAAGATGCCGATGTGGGACAGCACATGAGTGACCCTGGAGTTACGGTCCTGGAAGTGGGTCTCGCAGACTTTGCAATTCCCCGTGAGCAGGTCAACGTGGTCCCTGGCGTGCTGGCGGATCAGCTGGATGTTGGGCTCCAGCACCTTCTTGCACACCTGGCAGGGCATGGCCTTGCTGTCCCGACTGTCGCTCTCAAAGGCCAGTTCCTCCTCGCTGTCATCGCTCAGCTCAATCACTTCCTCAGATGGGACCAGCTCTTCTCCAGCATCCTCAAAATGCAGCTCTGCCTCTCCCAAATCCTCCAGCTGGAGCTCATCCATCTGCTCGAATCCCTGCTCTTTGGAGTGGTCGCTGTTGCTGGGGCAGGAGTTGCTCCCTGTAGAGACATCCAGGGAGGGGTCAGTGGGGAAGAAGCTGCCCTTGCCGTAGTCACCGTTGCTCTGGGCCTTGTACTGAGGGCAGGAGCTGCCAGTGGTCTGTGCCACGACGTTCCCACCGGACTGGGCCCCCAGACCCGTGACAGGAGCAAACTGCCCCGGATCTGACTCCTGCTCTGTCTTGGGAGGCTGCTGTGGGTGCATCAGAGGAAGAGCCTGGCTGGCCTCACCCACAGGATTCCTGTCATCCTCTTTGTAGCTGCCTGCCACATCCCCGTGCAGGAGGTAATTCCGCTCGGGGCCGAAGTGCTCCGTGCCACTCCGGATGTCTCCCAAAGGGTGGCTCTGCTCTGAAGAGGTGCTGCTCAGCGGCCCAGCCCGGCCTTCCCCCACAGACAAGGCAGGCTGCTTGGTGATGGCCGAACTCTCCAGGTCAGGGAAGGTGGAGTGACAGGCCTGCAGCAGATCCTCCATGCCCAGCCTCTCTGCCACCTCATAGATGACACCCACGTTGATTAGGTCAGTGAAGAGCTCCGAGGTGTACACAAAGCTCAGGATCTTCTCGAAGTTGGCTGGAGTGATGAAATCCACCACGTAGGTCCTGGCAGCATCCAGTCCCGTGTTGAGGAAGAGGTTCTGGAAGTAGCCAGCAGCGCAGGCCAGCACAGCCTTGTGCGCGGCAAAGGAGCGGGAGCCCACCAGGATGGTGACGTCGCACATGGTCTCGGAGAGCCGGCACTTATTGAGTTCCTTCAGCAGATTGTTGGGGTGGTTGGTGCTGTGCAGCTTGATCCTCATGCCCATCTTAGCAGCTGCTTAAGAGTCCCTTCTCCTGGTCAGCTCGGCCTTCACGCTTTCATCCGTGATGGGAGCAGAAACTGGCAGGGCAAGGGGCTCTGCAGAGGGGAAACGCAAAAAAACTGTTATTTAACAATCAAAGCAACACCATTCTGGTCATAGCTCCCATTTTCCACCCTTTGTGGAGCCACAGAGCAGCTTCTCAGCTGGACATGGACTAAAACCTGTCTTGTTACCTCAGAGGCTTTTGGGAAGTAAAAGGCTGGATGTGCAAAGCAGCAAAGTCAAAACAGAAAGACATTGACTCTCAGCAGCCTGCAGGTCGCACTGCTGCTGGGGCAGGGACAGAGATCCTGCTGACTCTGAGACACAACTAGAGCCTGTTCCAGACATCTGCCCTCTTCCCGAGCTGGGGATGAGGCTCCTCGCCAAAGAAATGTTAATCAGCCTGGACACTCCTGATGAATTCGCCTCTAGGTCTCCTCCAGCCGCAGCTACTTCATTCATTCACTTCAGTTTCCACCTGTACCCACAAGGAGACTTCAGGCTCCCAGGTGAGATTCTCTACATTCCAGCTTTGTGGATTCCCTTGGGATGGATTCCCCTGGGAATTCTTGCCCACTCCAGTGGAGCCCATGGCACCTCTCAGACTCCCTGGCAGCCACCACACCTGTCCCACAGCACTGGCCATTCCCCCCAGTGTCGTCCCAGCTTGTCCCACTGCCTTTGTCCCCCTGTCCTGCCTACAGAAGCCCCAGCAGCTATTGGGATTTCACAAACTTACCCAGGGAGCTCTATCCTTAATTCCCCTATTCCTAATTCCCTGCCTTCTCCTGTCTGAGACAGGGAACAGCAAACCCAGAAGGCAGCAAAGGGTGGGAGTTTGGAGGGGGCTGAAGCTGCCCCTGCCCCAGCTCCGGGGAAAACCAAAGGGCCAGAGGACGGGCTGCCCTCCCCCGGAGGGATGCGGAGGGATGGGGGAAATACCACTGGCAGCTGGGGAGGGCGAGGAGGAGGATGAAGATGCCGTGGGGAAGGCTCTGGAAGGCAAACGCTCCCCAGCCCAAAAAGCACCTGGGCAATTCCTGCGGCCTGTAGATCCCTGTGGAGGGGATGGGGCAGGAAGGAAAAGAGCGGGACAGAGGATGAGGGGCCGGGGGGGCAACGGGGAGGGGGGGGCACGGGCGGGCAGGAGACTCCGCGCCGGCGGCGGACGGGGAGTGGCGAAGCTGCTCCGGGAGAAACGGGAGGAGATGGAGGGGGAACAGCGGGGTACCCCGTGGGGGCTGGGGAGGGGAGGCAGGAAGGGTCCCCCGAGGGGAGCCACAAAAGGCGGCGGGAGGCCCCGGGGGGGGGGGTAGGAGAGGGTCGGTGCGGGGCTGGCGGCTGGGGCGCGGCGCGGGAGCCCTGCGAGGGCCGGGGGCCGCGGGCAGGGCTCGGTCCTTACCCGCCCGGCGCCCCGCACCATCCCGGCCCGGCTCACACAAAGGCGCCGACCCGCCCCGCGCCCGCCCCGGCCCGCGCCGACTTCCGGGACCCGCCGGCGGCAGCGCCCCCGCGCGGCTTGGAGGACCCAGAGAGGGGGCACGGGCCGGGGCAGGGGCACGGTCACGGCGCGGGACACACGGCCATGGACACACGGACACGGCGCGAGACACACGGCCATGGACATATGGACATGGAACGGGACACACGGACACAGAAAGAGACACACGAGCATGGGCACAGGCAGGGACACAAACACGGACACGGGAGGGGACAAGGACACGGAAAGGCACACACGAAGGGATATGATCACAGACACTGGGACGAGCAGAAACGCACGGACACAACAAGGGACGTGAAGAGGGACACGGGAAGGGGACGCGGACACGGGCACTTCTCCAGTTATGGGGGCTGCTTGTGGGGAAGGGGCAGGTCGCTGTAACCCAAGAGCACACGAACCCAGGTCCCACAGGTCCCGTGGGCTCATCCCCGCATCCCCATCCCTGTGGGCTCTTTCCCGCAGATCCATCCCCAAGCGGGTCCCGGAGGCGCAGCCAAGACACAGAGACGCTGTTTGCGCGTGTCCCGCGCAGACACGGGTGGGTGTATAGCGGGGCACGTCCAGGTGTACACAGGTGCACGGACACGCGCGCGTGGGGTGGGACGGCCGCGCTCCCGGCGGCTCCCACGATGGCTCCGTGGGCGCCGGCGCCCGGGACGCTCCCGCAATCGGTCCCACCGTCCCCGGGATACCGGGCACAACCCCGCCCGGGCCCCTCCGCGGGTGGGGGGGTTCGTTCCGCGGCTCAGGCCGCCCGCAGCGGGGCCTCGCCGGGTGCGGGGGGTCCCGGGGAGCACCGGGGGGCCGGGCCGCCGCTCCCCCGCCCCGCCGCTCGCTCGGGCTCCGCTGCTCGCTTCCCCATGAGTCCCACGAAGAAATCGTGCATGTCTCCTGCGGAGAGACCGGCCGTCAGCGGCACCGGCAGCGGCGGCGGCACCGGCGCCGGCACCGGGCGGAATTTACTCTTCTGCGGCGCTGCGCGGCGACCTAGAAGAGATCGAAGCGGGTGAGCGAGGACCGGTCGGCCCGACTCCCTCCCACCCGAGCCCCCCGAGCCCCTCACCGGCGCCCTCCTCCCGCAGCAGCTCCAGCGCGGCGGCGGCCCCGGGGCTGCCGCGGGCGCTCCACGGCAGCGGCTCCGGGACGGGCATCCCCTGCGGGAGCGAAGCGGGTGAGCGTGGTGGGAAGGGGTCCGGGGGCTCCCGGGGATCCGGGGTCGGCCCGCCGCTCCCCCCTCGACGGCCTTACCTGCGCGGGGCCGGGCGGGGCGGCGGGGGCGCGGCGGGCGAGGGCGAGCGGCAGCGCCAGGAAGAGCAGCACCGCCAGTGCCGGTCGGTTCTTCATCTTCAGGGGGAGCTGGGAGCGGCGATCAGCGATGGAGCAGTGGGGACTGGGGCTGTCCCGAGCCGGCGATCCCCCGGATGGGATGGCTCGGGATGAGTCTGGGATCGAACCGGGCTCTGGGGAGGAAAAGCAGCGAAACGGGAGACGGGAGAGCCGGAGGCGGCGGGACCCCCTCTCGGGCGTGTGGAAGAGGGACCGCGCCGCTTCCCAGGCTGCCGGCGTCCCTTGGACGGGGCTGCATTACAGGGGTGGGGGGGCCCGGTACAGGGTGTGCAGGGGGACATAGCCCTGCTGTGGTCCCGGGGGTCCCACGTCCCCGCTCGTGCCCTTGGTGCCACGGTTGTGCACTCACACACGAACCGTGCAAACACTCACGAGCGTGAGGCACGGACGCGGCTCGGGCTCTGTGCTGCATCTTCACCTGGCTCAGCACACCTGTGTCCCCTGAGGCACACACTCCCTGGCACACAGCCCGACTTGCTTACAGAGCCCCCCACCAAACGCTCCCTAAATTCAAGCGACACCTTCACTCCATCTCTCCTCCTGCCTGTGCCCTCTCCAGCGCTGTCCCAACCTCCACTTCCTCCTGCCTTCCTCTAACCCCAGCGGGGTGAGGACAGGGCACAGCAGCTCCCCAGGACCCTGGGAAGCCTCCAGGACTGTGGGACACAGGGACACAGACCTGCCGAGCCCTCCGGAGGAGTCGAGGGCTGAGGGACCCCTCGTCGCCGGTGGCTGCGGAGCAGACACTCCTCGAGGCGTGGTGGGCAGTGGTGATGGGCAGCAGCGGTGGTGGGCAGCTCCCCTGGCCCGGGCTCAAGCGGGAGGCGAAGTACCGGGGCAGCAGCTGCTGTGCGGCGTTAAATAAGGGTCTCTGCCCATGGCACGGCGTGGGTGGGCAAGAGGAGAGCTGCCAATGGGGGCCGGGGGGGTGGTACCCCCACCCTGCAGCTTCACGCCCACACAGGCACTGTGTGACACCGACAGCACTTGTCGCACACGCAGAATCACACAGCGGCACACGCGTGCCCACGCAGGCACCCTGGGGTGGAGGGTCAGCTCACGGGCACTCTGCCCACGCAGCCCCCAGCCCCTCAATTGTGGGGACGTCACGATGTGTCTGTTGGCACGTGTGGGGACACGCGTGGAGGGATGGTCCTGGCTGGATGTTGGGCTCTGCAGCCAGGATTTGGGGGTCTCACTGGGCAGAGGGGATCAGCCAGGCTCCCACCGTGCACACGCGATGCACGCACATATTCACCTGCACACACAAGCACAGTTATGCCAGCACACACACACTCACACGTACCTCACACCTTGCCCATCGCAGCGCTCCTGGCCTGCTCACTCCCGTGCCAGGATGTGCCAAGGTGTAAGATGGCAAGGAAAATTTGGGGAAAAGCAGAAGGGCAAAAGGAAAGAGGGAACGACTGGGCAAACAAATGAGAGCCACCGACTCCATCCCAAGAAACAGGCAGTGGCAACTGCTCTGGTGGCTGCAGCAGCCCCCCGGGAAGGGGACCGGCAGCAGCGGCTCACGTGGCAACACAGCCCAGGGCAGGGCAGCATCTGCAGTGCCGGGAACGTTAATTAAATCGGAGCCTGGCCAGCGACGGTCCTAATTAATTAATAACACCTACTTGTGCGATGCCAAGTGCGATGCAGCTGTGAAGAGCCGTGGTGCCCCGGGCTTGTTTACGGCTCTCGCCCCTCGCCAGGGGAAGGTCCCTGTGGTGGGACGTGACAGAGCCCGCAGCCGAGAGCGGGGAGCCCTCGGTGCTGGGACATGGCCAGGCCACCAAAGTGCCACCGTGCCACCAGGCACGTGCCCCTCCACGTGCGGGAGCTGCCCGCACACCTCCCCCTGCACGACAAACTGTGCTCCAGGGCCCACCTGGGAGCTGGTGCTGATGGTGACGTGACGGGGAGTTGGCAGCTCCCGAAGGTAACGCGGGTGACGTGTGGGGACAGGATAAAAAACCCTCTCTAAGAGCTTGATGAGTGCAGGGGGGGAAAGGCAGCGAAGGGGGGAAGATCCTGTCATGGGGGCTGTGGGGTCCTGAGGGTTCAGAGGGGCGGATGACTGAGGGGTGTCTGGAGGGTTCTGGGGGACTGGCAGGGGATGGGCAGGTCCTGGGGCCTGCAGGGCTGGCAGGGGTCCCATGGATCCCGGGGGTTGAAGCACTGATGGAGTTCCAGCACCTGGAGGCTGCAGGGCTGATAGGGGTCCTGAGGATTCTCGCGGCTGGAGGACTGGCAGGTTCCCACCCCAGACCCTGAGAGCTGCAGGACTGATGATGGTCCTGAGGCACCTGGAGGGTGCAGGACTGATGGAGGTCCCACAGGTCCTGGGCTGCAGCAGTGCTACTGGGCCTGTGCAGTGACTTTCCTCTAGCCCGTTCTCTGCTCCTGGTCCCCAAGTGCAGATCCAGTGCCAGCCTGGGCAAGGAGCCCCTGCATGGGTGTCCTGCAGCAGGCTGGGGGGACCCTGGGCACAGGGACAAGGATATCCAGTGCAGACAGGAGGGTGACAGGGACCTCACATGCACCCACCCACGGCCGCAAAGAAATTGCCTCTGCAGCAGCACAAGCTGTGAGCCACTCGATGGGAAAAGTGGCCATAATTTGGAGCCTTTCCAATCACCACAAGCGGAGTACTGGCTGCAATCAGGCATCAGGAAAAGTCAGGAAAAGCAGGAGGCCAAGATGAGAGGCTACATCACCGGGCTGGGCTATGCCCCCCAGCTTGGGCACTGTGTCCTGAGGTCCCACCCCGCCTGTAATGGGGTGACACTGCCCCGGTACCGACGCTTCAGTATCCTTTTAATAGGTTTGGAGCAATGCCTGGGTGCTGCCAGCACCTGCAGGGGTGGGGGATGACACAAGGGGAGCTCGGGGATACCCGTGTGAGGGTAGGGGTCCCCTCAGTGCACCAGGACCTCCATCTTGTTGCTGCCCTTTTTCTTGCAGACAGGGCCGTCAGTGCCAGCCTTGGGTGACTCCACCACGGTGATGGACATGTCCCCCTTCAGGAAGTGGGTGGAGAACCTGTGGTGGGAGGATGGAGGGGAAAGGGCAGGATGGAGGGAAGGGGTTTGAGTGGAGAGGGGTCAGGATGGAGAGCTGGGAAGGGGACACGCCCAGACCCATCTCTTCATTGCTTGATGAGCTGCCTTGGTTACAGGCACTCCTCAGCAGTTTCCTGCTGCAGCTGCTCAGGGCACTCACATGGTGTCCCACCCTTGGAGGCTCCACCCTCACCTCAATCCCACCCTGGACACTGCCCTGTCCCACCCACGATAACCCCACCCACATCAGCCCCACCCTCCTGGCCCCACCCAAGGTAGTGCCACCCACAGAAGCCACACCCTCTGAATCCCAGCCCTGTCCTGCCCCATCCACACAGCCCCACCCATTGCAGTCCTGCCCTTCAGACTCCACCCACTGTAACCACACCCACAACGACCACACCTGTCAGTGATGTGCAGGGGCAGCACCTGCCCGCTGATGGCCTCGAAGGTCTGATGCAGGCGGGTGACCAGCTCGATGAGGTGGTCACTAACCAGCAGGAAGTCGCCCTTGGCCCCCACGGTGGAGACCTGTGAGGGAAGTGGGGGGGGTCAGCCCCGCTGGGGACCCCCTGAGCCCCCAGGACCCCCCTCCCCAGGTACCTCCTTGAGGTGCAGAGCCAGGAAGCCATCAGAGAAGTGGGTGACTGAGACACCACGGATGTCACTGATGCTGAGCACGGTCTTGGGCTGGGCAGCCTTGGGGTCAGCCAGGATTAGGTGCTCGGTGGTGAGGAGCAGCAGGCGTGGAACTGTCTGTGGGTGGGGGGTCAGTGTGGGCAGGGGGTCACCATGAGCTCAGGGCATGGGGCCAAGGCAGGATCTCACCTTTCCATTGGCCCTGTTCACCTTCCTCACAGTGTCGGCCATCACCAGCTTGTCCTTGGCCACAGCATGGAGCTTCTGGTACTTGGGGTTCTGCTTCAGCCCCAGGTAGTCTCCGCGGAAGGGCTGCTGCAGGCTGGGGACGAGTCAATCAGCCACTGCTGCCCTGAGCTCCCCTGCACCCTCAGCCCCCTGCCCTGGCACCTTTTGGGGTAGAGGGTCTTCTTGTCCTTGAAGAGCTCACTGGCACAGAGCTTGGCCTGCAGCTGGGCCCGGCGCGATGGCGGCAGCTGGTCCCGGTACTTCTTGCACTGCCGAGGGAGGGAGGGTTTGGTGCCACCAAAGATCTCCCTGGTGAGCTGGCGCACCCAGATCCCAACTGGAATTCTCCCCATCTCCCCCTGCTCCCACCTTCCAGTGGTAGAAGATGTTCTTCAGCTCCTGGTTGGTCTTATCCAGGAACCTGTACGGTGCTGGGGGCCAGGTCCGGTCTGTCACCGCCAGCGGTGGGAGGTTCTTTGCCAGCCCCAGCAGGTACCTCTGCACCTGGGGGTGACAATGCGGTATGGGGTCAGGACAGGACAGGGGTGTCCAGCCCCAGGGCAGGGGGCTGGGAAGGCACTGTGGTCCTCTCTCCCCCAGCCCCACTCACCAGCCCCCAGTAGATGAAGTTGGACACGCGGGTGCTGGCGCTGGAACGGAAATACTTCCTGTAGGTCCTGCGTGCCTGTGGGGACAGCTCCAGCGGTGAGGACACCGGACATCACCACCAGCCCCACCAAGGACAAGGGTGTCCCATCCCCCATGTCCCCCAGTCCCTGTCCCCCATGTCGTCCACGTCCCCCAGTCCCTGTTTGGCCCCAGTGGAGAGGACAGAGACTCCAGCCCGACAGGGTGGGCAGACAGACAGACAGCCCGGACACAGCGGCACGGACAGCAAGACAGAGGTGACCTGAGGGCATGTGGCCCTGTTACCTGGTACCCTCTCCAGTGAGCAGCGATGGTGGTGGCAGCTGCGTGACATCGGCACTGAGACTTCAGCTCCCGGAGGAGCCGGCGAGACTGCGGGGGTGAGAGCCCAGGGAGCCCGAGGGGAGACACCAACACAGACATGGAGTGAGAGGGAGAGGCAGGAAAGAGGCAGGAGAGAAGGAGGAAAGATGGGGAGAGGAGATGAGGGTGAATCTGGTCCCACTGTGGGACACACGGAGCTCCTGGTCCCAACGTGGGGCACACAGAGCCCCTGTCCCCACCCACCCTGCTCCCCACACCAGCCAGTCCCATTGGTGGCCCTGGAGCTGCCCAGCCCATACCTTCCAGCCCCGTGCATATGCCTGCAGGACCAGGGCCGACCGCTTCATCTGCTTGTACTGGTTCTTTTGCTGCGGGGGAACAAGGGGTTGAGTTGGGTAGGCTTGGAGAGCCAGGGGGAGAGGGATGGGCAGGGGAAGCATGGCAAGGACCTCACCCTATGGCCACGGAACCAGGCAGAGATGAGGATCTGGCTCTTGCGCATCAGCTGATACTGGGTGCGGCACCGCCAGCCCCGAAACATCTTCTGGATGAGGGTGGCGAGCTGGGACACGCGCTCCTGGCGCTGCTGCTCCAGGTCAAAGAGCTAGGGACAACCATGGCAAGCTTTGAGTGGCTGAGCAGCTCCAGGGGCTGTGGCATCACCCAGAACTCCCTGGATGAGTTTGGATCCCCCCAGACTCCCCCATTCCCAGACTCACAGTGCGTGGTGAGCGGATGAAGATTTTGGTGTGGCCGAACGCCAGCTCCTCAGCAGGGAATGCCAGACCTGCCATCAGCACCTCAACCCCTTCCCTGCACCATATCAGAGACGAGGTTGGTCAGAGCACCCCTGGGAGGCCCCTGGTTCTCACAGTCCGTGCCAGCTCCGTACCTGTCCCCACCGTCCCAGCGGGGCCACGTGCGGCGGTTGAGCATCTTGTAGCGCTGCAGGAAGGGGCCGTAGAGCTGGCGGAAGGCGTAGCCTGCCCGCCGCACCCGGACATTCTCCATCAGCCCCAGGTACCGGACCTGTGCCAGCACCAGTTCTGGCGTGAACACCATGGCTGACTTGGTGTCGTTGGGTTTGATGCACCTGCAGAGCGTAGTGGGGGTTCAGGGGGGGTTTCACAGGCACCAGAGCCACCCCCGGGGGTCTCTGCTGGGGCCAGTACCTGATGTAGTTAGGGTTCTTGGAGTAGAGGTTCTTCATCAGCATTGCCACGGATGACTTGAACTGGAAGCCTGCGGTGGGTGGCAGCTTGAGGGAGACTTTCTGGGGGTCTCCCTCGGGGAAGAGTGAGCGCAGCAGAGTGTGCCGGGACGCCCACATGGCCTGTGAGAGGTCACGGAAGAGCAGGTCGTTGTTCTTCTCGATGAAGCCTGTCACGTTGTAGGTTACCTGGGGGGGCAGTGGGGTCAGCGCCCAGGCAGGGAGTGGGACACAGTTCAGCATCTCCATGACTGTTCCTAGTCCAGTCCCACATCTTCTGTGAAAAGCTGGGAAGGGGACCAGGGCACTGGGAAGAGGACAGGGATGCTGGGAAGAGAACCAGGGTACTGGGAAGAGGACCAGGATGCTATGAAGAGGCCCAGAGAGCTAGGAGGAGGTCTGAGATGCAAGGAAGAGGACTGGGGTGGTGGAAAAAGAACCAAAATGCTGGGGAAAAGACTAGGGCGCTGGGAAGAGGATTGCGGTACTAGAAGGAGAACTCGGGCATTATGAAGAGGACCAGGGTGCTGGAAAGAGAACCAGGGTACTGTGAAAAGGACTGGGGAGCTGAGAAGAGGACTGGGGCACTGGGAAGAGGAGCAGGGTGCTGGGTAAAGGAGCAGGCACTGCCAGACCTTGCCGGCATAGTGGTGGATGCGGAAGCAGTGTGCTGGCAGGCTGGTGTCGGTGATGTGCCGGGCATTCTGCGTCTCCTTGCTCTCATAGTGCTTATGTTTGGCCAAGAGCTGGTTGAGTTTGTTGAGGAAGGTGTCCTCGTTGACCACGCCGGGCCGCAGGCACTCCTCGTCCAGCATGGCCAGGACCCCGCTGGTGCTCTGCGCCATGATGGATTGTGTCACCCCAAACTGGTCCCAGCGAATCCCATTCTGGGCTATGGGGGGAGCTGGAACCCCAAATCCCAGCACAGGGCAGGCAACTCACATTCTCAATCAAGTTGCAGATGATGCTGTTGTCGAAAAACTCCACCGGGGTCCACTGGATACCCTGAGAGCAGATGTGGGTCAGACACACAGACAAACCAGACCGTGCCCCATGGACACCCCCAGCTGATGTGGGGCAGGAACTGGATGTCCGGCCACGTGGATGAGGATCCCGAATCCCTTCCTGCCATTGAATCTGCTCTCGGCAGGGAGCGGGGCGAGGGAGGGACCTGCGGCAGAGCCGTCTCCGGCACTTCCCCATCCCGGGGGGGCTGAAGCTCCTTGGGGCCATGCTCTGGCAGAGGATGGAGGTACCTCTCGGACGTATTCCTCCTGCTCCTCCTTCAGCGTCATCAGGATGAAGATCTGCTGCAGCTTCTCGTTGCAGTAGTTGATGATGAACTGCTCAAAGCCGTTGTCCTGCAAGAGAAGGGTCCTGTATGGCAAGTGCTTCCTGAGCCCCCAGCCCTACCCCATGTCTCAACTGCTGTTCCTGACCCTCTGAATGGGGCCTGGTGGATCCTTCACTCACCTGGAAGATCTCAAAGCCGTAGATGTCCAGGACACCCATCACCTTCCTCTGCTCGTCCGACTTCACCTGGGGAGATAATGGGGTGTTGTGCCCTGTGTGGGGTGGGGGCCCAGGGTCCTGCTGAGGCTCCAGCATCCCCTGAAGCTCACCTGGATGCTGGTATTGATGCGATTCACCAGCCAGTCAAAGAGGCGGCTGTAGATGTTCTTGGCCAGTGCGTCACGGCCGTAGTAGCCCTGGGGAGAGGGGAGAGGGGCTAGTGCCAGCTCATGGGGAGCTGCCAGGCATCAGCCTCACAGCTGGGGCTGGTCTTGCTCACCTGGGGGACAGTGAGGGTGGTGAGCACTGTCTCATCCCGCGCCTTCACCGTGCGGGTGCACAGCGCCTGCTCCAGCGTGCTGGGATCCAGCCCGATCAGCTCGCAGATCTCGCGCAGCTCTGTGTGGGGAGATGGCAGTGCCAGAGCTGAGGACGGGCTGAGGGGTTTCCCACACCCCCCATTCCCATCCTTATCCCCATCCCTACCCTGGGGGTCAGTGATGCTGCAGGCCTCCATCCCGCTGGCCTGGAAGCTGCTGCTCAGCTGGATGTTGCCCAGTTTGAGCACCACGGCCGTCACCTCCAGCAGCTCCGTCACCTCGGCGGGTGAGAAGCCGATGACCCTCATGGCATCCTGGGGATGGACACAACAGCTCAGGGGATGGGGTGGGCTCCAGGATTTTTTGGGGGTGTCCTATCTTCCCATGGGTACCTGCATAGCGTGGAAGTTGGCTGCATCGTCCATGCCGGGCAGGCTGGAGCTCGCCCGGTCCAGGTATCCATAGTGCCCACAGTCCTGGCGGAGTTTCAGCTGCTCTGGTTGAGGGGAGAGCAGGTGGCAGTTCAGCCATGATCCCCCCCAGCTCCTGTTCCACCTCCAAATCCCCCACATTGTGTGGTCTGGACCTACGGAGCAGCTGTGGTGAAGCCCCAGCCAGGAGCTGGTAGAAGATGTGGAAGTTCCTCTCGCCCTTCACGTGTCGGACAATGCGGGATTTCTCCAGCAGGTCTGCGGGGAGGGGTCAGTGTCACTGGGATGTGTGGAGTAGAACCCCCCCCGGGATGGGTGGTGGGTACTCACAGTTGCTGATGACCCCTCCCAGGGGCTCCCCCTTGAAGTCAAATTCAATGTCCATGTACTTGCCCTGGGAGAGGGGGCTGGGTCAGGGAAGGGGGTCCTAGTGGGACTGGCAGCTCCGCTCCCCACATCCCCATCGCTGTCCCCTCTGTTCTCCCACCCCCATCAGAGCTCACATGGCCCCAGCAGGGCCCAACCCTCCTCCCCATGTCACTCACGAATCGGGAGGAGTTGTCATTACGGACAGTCTTGGCGTTTCCAAAGGCTGCAGGAGAGGACGGGGTTACAGTGTGGTCCAGGGGGACAGTGCCGAGCCCTGGCAGGTTTGGGATGTGGGAAGCAAGGCTCAGGATGTGGGGCACTCACCCTCCAGCACAGGGTTGGACTGCAGGAGCTGCTCCTTCACCTTGTTCACCTCCTCCCCTTTGCTGCTCACAGCTGCCACGTAGGACATCACCAGCTTGCTGGCCTCTGCCAGAGAGGGGCAGGGGGTCATTGGCGTGGGGCTGTGGGTGCTGGGGCTGTGCCCCTCACCCCACCAGTCCCTTGCAGTGCCCTGAGCCCCCCTTACAGCCCAGGCTGTACCTGTCTTGCCAGCGCCGCTCTCGCCGGTGATGAGGATGCACTGGTCCCGGTCCCGGTCCCGCAGTGAGCGATAGGCATCGTCAGCAATGGCATATCTGGGGGCAAGAGGTGTTGAAAGGGGCTGGAGCCATCTGGGGGCTTCAGGAAATGCCAAGGCCACCCCCTCCCTGTTGTGGCTGTGGTGTTGCCTCAAGTGAATTCCCTTGGATCCTGACACCTTGGGATTGCCCGGGAGCAATGCCCTTGCCACGATCCAGGGGACCAAGGGCACCACCAGCCTTGCTGTGCTCACATGTGGGGCTTCACAGCGAAGAAGCTGCAGTTGTGATACTCCTCCACCTTCTCTGGGGTGTAGATGGGCAGGGCCTGGTACGGGTTCACGGAGATCACCACATTCCCAATGTACGTCTGCAGGACATTAGGCAGCAGGGATGAGGGGCTGGCAGGACCCAGACCAGGTCCTGGTTCTCCCTGGTTCATCCCAAATCCTTGTTTTCATTCCAGACACCAAATCCTGCTCCCCATCCCAGAACATGCAGCCCTTCCACTCCCCATCCCAGACTCTGCAGCCCTCCTGCTTCCCAGATCTTTCTTCCCATCCCACACCCCAAAACCCACTCATCACCCTCAATCCTGCAGCCCTCCCACTTTGCATCCCAGGCCCCATATCCTGTTCCCACTCTGGACCCCAAACTTCTCCTGCTCCCAATCCCAGACTCTGCAGTTCTTCCACTCTCCAGATCCTTTTCCCCAACCCAGACCCCATATCCTGCTCACCTTGAAGCCCTCCCATTCCCCGTCTCAGACCCTACAGCCTTCCCAAACCCCATCTCAGATCCCATAGCCCAGAACCCAAATCCCACCCCCCATCCCAGACCCTGCAGCCTTCCTAATCCCCATCCCAGACCCCATATCTCATTCCTCATCCCAGATGCTGCATCCCTCCCAATCCCCATCTTAGACCCCATATCTTCTTCCCATCCCATATCCCACGTTCCATATTCCATTCCCCATCCTAGACCCCATATCCCACTCAACACCCCAGCAGCCCCTGTCGTCCCCCCAACCCGAACCCCCTCCCCATCCCACTGCCCACATAGATGTCGTGGCGGCGGAATCGCTCCTGCAGCGTCTGGACCAACGACTCCTCGGTCAGAGGGTCCAGCAGCACCAGGTCCGCGACAGCCTCGGCGTCCAGCATCGAGGAGGTGCCTTCCATGGCCGGGCAGCTCCGGGGCGGCTGGGACACAGCACGGGGGGGGGGGGGGGGGGGGCTGCAGCCACGGACACGCAGCCCCTTCCCCAAATACCCCCACCAGGTCCTCAGCAGTCTCAGGGATCTTGGCTGCTCCCCCCAACCCTGGGGACAGGGGACAAAGCAGCCACACACCCAGAGGCACAGGGGGCGCCTTCCTGGGGTATCTCGGTGCCTGGGACTCCGTGGTGGGGTTGGGGACGGCCGGATGCTGGGGGGAAGCGGGGACCCGGCCAGGAAATGCAGACACCTGGATCCTATTCTTGGGGCAGGGATTAATTCAAGCTCCACTTCCTCCCTCCTTCCTGGCAGGGGGAAGCCGGGGCGGGGAGAGGAGCCCAAGCCCCCAACAGATCAGCCCCGGGAGCCTGTGCGCTGCTTCCCCCCACTCTCCCCCATCCCTTACCTGTCTGTGACAGCACAGTCACATTCCCGGGGATGACCTTCACCCCCACTTTACAGCTGGGGAGCAGGGCTGTAAACCCAGCCCCACTTATCGGTGTCCTGGGGAAAGTTCACGAGCGAGAAGGTGGGGAAGGATGGGGCTAAAAGAGTGATGGAGGTAGCCCCAGCAACCCCTAGAGATGGCAGAGCCCTCTACGGCTCTGAGCCCCCCGTGCTGCTGGGTTGAGAGCCCAGGGTCAGCAGCCACGGGTGGGAGGCAGATGAAGAGCCCCCCACAGCTCCAGGGCAGCGCTGGCTCACCCCGGTGCTCCCAAGGACACCAGCTCCCCACGACCCATGGGATGCAGGTGCCCTAGGATGGGGGTTGAAGGGACAGGGTACCCCCATCCAGCTGAGGACTGGGGGGCTCGGGCGCTTCAGGCGCTGTCTGGCAGCAGAGGGGTCCCCGACTCACCTCCCGGAGTAAATCGCAGAGCAGTAGCTCCTGGGGTGGCTTCAGCTGGAGCTGCTCCGGAACCGGCGGGGCTCAGCCCAGCCCAGAGCCCGGTGCTGGCCCTGTCCAGCCCACGGATGGGCGGGGGGGCCGCAGGGCCCTCCCCCACAACTCCCAGATAGGGATACTGAGGCACGAAGGATGGGGATCAGCCCCAACAGTGTTGCCGGCTGCAGCCCCTGCCCGCGGTCCCTGCCCGGCTGCTGTGTGCCTTCCCCACCCCGCAGCTCAGAGCAGGAACAAGCAGGGACAATCCTGGAGCTGAGCAAACAAAAGGAGCTTCCTCTCTCCTGGGCTGCGGGAAACAGGGGCAAGGTACAGGGCTGGAGAACCGGGAATGCCCAGGGTTGCTTGGAGGAGGACACCTGGTCCCAGCTCAACCTGAGGCCAAGGTAGGTGCTGCCACAGGGACTGTGTCACCCAGGGGTTGTTGAGTTCCCACACACCATCCCCAGCAGAACGACCTCCCACAGGTGACTGAGCCCTGGGATCACAGCAGGATGAACAAATGAGGTTCAGGCCCTAAAAAATACATCTTTATTAAAAATATAATTAGTCATTCATCACGCTGAGGGGATGGAGTAACAGAATCTGCTCACACCTGAGGAGGGAGGAAAGTGCAGCAAGGGCTGAGGAGCAAAGCTGGGACAGGGACAGACATCAGACTGGGACAAACTGATGGCAGAAGCTTCAGGCGAGGTAGGGACTGAGCTGGGGGTCCCCAGGGTAGCTGAGACACTGTGAGGAGGTGAGGGCAGTGTTATTGCTTAGGAAGTTGCATAGATTGGGGCATCCCCTCCAGCTTTGTTCTTTGGCAGAGCTCCCCAGCCAGCACTGGGAGCTGGAACATCGGTGGAGTCACCCCCAGCCCCTGCCTGCACCCATTGGGAGAGGAGTAACAGCAGGAGAAGGGCAGTGAGGCAGGGAGGAAGCACATCCATACTCATCCTTAGCTCTGGCATGGGGAGAGGGGGCTGAGCATGGCCTCTACCCCAATACCACATCCAGGGGCAGCCAGCAGACCCCAAGGCTCCACAGCTCCATCGGGGAAGCATTGGAGCTTTTGGTATCCACGCGGGATTGAAGCCAAGGCAGAGGTGTGGCCCGACCAGCTGGAGCCGTCTGACATATTTTTAACGGGAGGAGGAGGAGCAGGTCACTGGCAGCTCCCTCACCATGGCTCCAGACAGGTGCTGAGCCTGCAGGTACCAGTGGGACAGGTCCAAAGTTCCTCTCGTGTGTGTTACCCTCAGGCACCTGCACAGGAGATGGAGGGGAAGGTCCATCCCCACCCCAGGTCCAGTGTCCAGCAAGGGGTAAAGGGCTCCTGTCTGCAGCCCACAGCTGTGGCACTGAGGGATGGAGCCAGATAAGCACCAAGGTTTGGGACAGGGTCCCTGCCCCAGGGGTGCCACTCTGGGAGCTCACAAACATCCTCTGCAAAAGTTGGGGTCAGTCCAGGTTGCACCCAGGACGAGGTGACCTTCCAGCCTGGGGAGGGTCCCATGTGTCTCATCCCCAAAACACCCAGAGCTCTGCTGACAACAGTGTTCACACCTCAGGCAGAAGCTGCAGGGGAAGGGAGGTCAGACCCCCATTTTCTTCCTGTCAGAGAGGGTCCATCCCCCACAGGATCCATCCCCACAGGACCCATCCCCACCATTCCTGGAGCAGCCCAGCAGGGGTTCTGCTCCTTGGTCCCAGGGCAGCTGACCTCACTGGACATCCAGATGGTTGTGGGGCAGTGAATAACTCCTGTGATTCCCAGTAGAAGAGTCATTGACATTTTCCTCCTCCTCCTCTTCATCATCATCATCATCATCCTCAAAGAGCTGCTTGTCAATGTAGAATCTTCCCAGGCCAAACTCCTGCTCATGCGCAGACACCTCACTGGGGGTGACATGGGAAGCACCACCCACAAAGTCAGCAAACCTGGGAGAAACCATGGAGCAGCATGTTAGGCAGGTGTGTCCAGAGCTTCTGGAGAGGCCCTGACACACGCAGGCAAAGCATTTTGGTGCTGGGACGTGGTGCTATCCGTCCTTTCCCCATAGCACTCTGTGCTCCCACACACCACAGATCTGTGTCTCTCTCTCGAAGGACAGAGATAACACAGAGGGACACAGGGTGGCCACTCCAAGCTCACTGCCAGGGATGTTACCTTTTGGGAGACTGGATGCGGGACACTGTGGTCCAGGCAGAGAATTCAGGGCTCTGGCAGGAGCTCCGCAGCTCTGCCAGGGCCTTTCGGGTCTCCACCTCGCCCTGGAGCCGAAATTCCTCCTCCGTCAGCAGCCGAGGGGGGGTTGGACCCAGCTTGTAACTCTGCACCCTCCTGCCACGGGGACAACACCAGTTAATGCCTGCCTGGATGTGGTGGGACCAGCTGCTGGGGCAGCACCTCAGAGCAGGACCAGCTCCTGAAGCAGCATCCGAAACCAGGATCCCAGGGCAGGATCCCAGAGCTAGACCCTGGGGCAGGAACTCTAAGGCACAACCAGATTCTGAGGCAGGACCACCTCCCAGAGCAGGAAATCTTGGGCAGAAACAGCTATTGGGATATGAATCCCTGGGGCAGCCTGAGCTCCAAGGACAGAACCAGCTCCTGGGGCAGCTGGCAGTGGGGAAAGTGGAACACAGCCCTCTAGCCTCTGCTCCCAAGGGCCCTCTACTGTACCAGTCCCAGGTGGAAAAGGGCACAGTTATCCACCCCACTCCTAGTGAAAACAACCCTGTTCTGTGACCCAGGCTCCATCCAGCAGCCCATCCCAAACCAGCTGGGAGCTCGGAGCAAGCTGGAATCCCAAGGGCTCACCGGTAGGCAGCGAAGGCCCATTGCAAGGGGTAATCCAGGTTCTTGGTGCAGACGGCAATGAGCACCAGGCCCAGGGCGATGGGGTGGATCTGGATACCCGAGTACATCAGCAGCAGCCCCAGGAGCTGCAGGGCCCAGGACAGGAGGTTGATGCTGCGTTCGTTCTCCAAGGGGCCATACCTGTAGCACACAGCGAAGCTCAAGAGGCCCACAAACAGCAGGTAACCTGTGGTAGAGCACAGGGATGGGGCAGAAATTGGGGGCTCCGTGAGGATGAGGGGGAAGCTGGCACCACCCCCAGACAGAGAGTCTCAGCACGTTCCAGCTCTGTTAGGAGACGTTCACCTGGTGAACCAGTGAATCCCAGAGCTCCCACCTACCTAACAGGTACTGCCAGTAGGATGTGCAGATCTCCCGCAGGTTCTTGAAGATCAGCTGAAGCAGGTACAGGGAAAAGGACCAACCTCCGACCAGCAGGAAGTACACAGGGCTTTTCTAGGGGGCATAGGGGCATTGCAGGCAGGCTGTGGATACCTTCCCCAGGTGCTGAGCTGCTCTGTACCAAACCCAGTCCATCCCAGGACAGGTATGGAAAAGGCTATGAGGTCTCCGAGTCCCTCAAGATATGACACCCACCTTGGGCATGATCTTGGACATCATGTAGATGAGGACAAGCAGCGAGGCCAACAAGCCAACACTGATCCCAGCTGAGTAGTAGAAGATTTGGCTCCTGCAATGATCCCACAGGGAATCAATCACAGCAGGTGATTTAAGGATACCTGTGCACAAACACCCCCTCCCAGGAGCCACTAGGCACTGCCCCCAGGGAAAGGAGGGGGCTCACCTGCTCAGTGTGTCCCCACAGAAAAACAACAGCAGGCCCAGGAAGAAAACAAGGAACATCTTAGGATCAAAACCTGGAAAGTAAGTGAATCCCAGTGAAGAAGGGCAAGGTAGGAAGCTCTCACCTGCCACAGGGAGCTGGCAGTATCCAGGTGAACTTCCAAGTGCCCTAAATTCCTTCTACAGACCAAATTCCATTTGTGAGGAAGGAACAGGCCCTTGGATCATGAGCTGCTCCGTCCTGCCATCCCCTGGGCAGACCCAGGCCCCCTTTCCCCCAGCGAGGAGGGGACATACGTCGGAAGAGGATAACGGAGTAGGTGGTGTTGGGCTCCAGCAGCTCGACCTTGAGGCAGGTTTTGTTGCTGTAGAGATCCACGTCGATGCTGGTGTCGTTGAGCTTCCCCCGCAGGAAGGAGAACACGGTGTTCCACATGCTGAACTTCTCCAGCTCCTCCTCGCTGTCCACCTGGGTGATGCGGATCATCTGGCTGCTGGTGACGTGGATCTGTGGGAAGCGAGGGGGGAATGGATGGGTGAAGGGGCTGGAGCAGGGAGGATCTGCTGCCTCTGCTTCCTCCTCCTGTCACCTGTGTCCTTGTCCAGATGTCGTTCCATTGCGGGAGGCGTGTGTTGGTGTAGCAGAAGCGCTGGGATTTATTGTAGCTGAAATCATGGCCCT
The DNA here is from genome assembly GCF_963662255.1 of Cinclus cinclus. NCBI lineage: Eukaryota > Metazoa > Chordata > Aves > Passeriformes > Cinclidae > Cinclus > Cinclus cinclus. Next base: position 1,999,152 of record NC_085075.1, on the reverse strand, counting down.
CCTGGAGCGGGATGATGGGATCCTTGGTGCCTGGGAAGAGCAGAGGGAGGGGTTCAGGCTATGCTGCCCTCTGCTTCACCCACCCAATCCCTTCCCTCCCTGGGTATCCTCCACTTAGGCATATTCCCCACGGCCCTTCCGCTGTTTTCCTTGGAATACCCCTCTGTTTTTTTGGGATACCCCCGCACCCTGGGCTGCCGGGATCTTCTAGCTCGACTCCTAGTTCCAAAATCCAACCTCAGGGACATAAATCCGAGGGTGCCTCCAGCACGCACTCGGCTCCCGAGGTGAAGCGGCTCCCGAATCGCACGGAAGGCCCGACCGTACCGGGGCATCGGGACACGAAATCCCGGTCCCACCGGGCCGCACTGACGTCCTGAGAGTGGAGGCCCCGGCAAGCGCTCAGAGGGTTCTCTGGGGTGCAGGGGGTCTCTCAGCAGGCATCGGGCAGTTCCCCGTGCCCATGCCGCTGATTCCATTCTCCCGCCATGCTGTCCCGTGGGCTGTCGCCGCCCCGCTCCGCACCATGACTCCCCCCGGTCCCCGCCCACGGACGCGCTGCCCCGCACACCTGCAGCTTCCAGGAGCAGGAAGAGCAGGAACAGAAACACCAGCACGGGCAGACCCGAAAGCCAACACCCCGGAGCCGGTTTCATCCCTCCCGCCGCGGCTGCACCGTCCGCTTCCGCTTCCGCCACCCGCCTGGCCCGGCCGCTGAGGTGCATCTACAGCCAATAGAAGAGGCGCTCGCCGGGCTTTGTCGTTGATTGACAGCTGACTTAATCTATGAAAAAACACCTCGGGTACTGCTCCCGCCTCCCCCGGCCTGCCATTTTGATTGACAGTATTTTTAACCTATCAGCAATGAGCGTGCAGGAAGACAGCGATTTTCCCGCCCTCAGTTACCACGGTGACCAACATGCCCGTCAGTCACTGAACTGCACCGCTAACGGCTCTGACGGACACGCCCCTCGACCAATCAGAGCACAGGCACTACCGGCCACGCCCCACACCCCCTCGTGTATCCCGTGTGATTGACAACCGCCTCCGCCTATCAGGGCGCGGCCTCGAGTTGTTTGTGTGAATGGGTCACGCGTGGGGGGCGCGTAGATCCCGCCTCTCCCAAACGCCCCCCTCCGGCAGCTGAAGCCACGGCCCCGGGCTCCGCCGACACCGGACCCCGCGATCCCACGGCCCAGACGGGGCTTTGCCAGGGCGGATGTAGCACGAGGGTCACCGGTGACCCGCGGCGCGGAAGGGGTCCCACATCCCACGGCTTAAGGGGCGGCTCGGCTCGGCTCGGCCGGAGAGCTGCGGTTCGCCGCGCTGCCGGCACCGTCCGTTCCCCCGCAGCGAGGTTCCCCCAGCCCCGGGAATGAGGTGCCGCCCTCCGCGTGGGTCCCTCCCCGTGGGGCGACGGCCGCACGTGGGCGGGCAGCGGGGAGCGGTCTCGGGCGGCCCCCCCGCTCCCCCTCCGCGGGCCGTGGGCGGCGGAGCCGGGAAGCGGCGGGGCCGTGGGCGGAGGATGTGCGTCAGCCGGGGGCAGCGCCGGGGCTGGGAACGGCCCCGCCGCGCCGGACGCTTGGTCGTGGGGGGGGGGGGTGACAGGGGGACGGTGGGGTGGGGGCTGCGGGGGCTGAACCGAGAGGGCTGGGGCAGGACCCCCGCCGTGGGAACCGAGACCGTGCCCGTGCGGGATCCCCCGGCTGCTCCGGGGATGTGCCCCGGACACCGGCACGGTCACCCCCCCGCCCGCCCCCCCGGCCAGGATCGCGCGGGGGCGACTCTGGCCCCACGCCAGGCGCCGACCGCGGTATAAATAGCACCGAGCCACGCAGGGCCGGACCGGGGTGTGGGCGTGACATTCCCCCCGTCCTCCTTCCCGCGTGAGGTACGCCGGTGCTGCAGGCGAGGGTCTTCGGCATCCCCCCAGCCAACCGAGAAATCTCCGTCCGCTCCTGTTCTCGCTGTTCCGGGGCGCCGCTGGGGTGCTCACCCCGAAGCCTTTCGATGGCAGCGTGTGCGTGCCGGTGACACCAAGCGCCAGACCTTTGTACGGGCTCCGGCACCGGGGGGACTGCTGGGACAGCGGTGCCGGTACCCGGAGCATCCCCGCGCCCGGTCGGGTTGTCACCGAAACCGAGGATGCTGCGAGCGCTGCCGGCGGGACACCCGGGATTAAAGAGTGTCCACGCCAACACCGAGCACCGTGTTCCCTCCGGGGGGTTCTTCCCCGTACCACGCGTGTCCTGCCCGGTCCCTGCCGGGGCTGCAGGACCCCCGATGCCGCCGTGCGGGGCGCCGCTCCCCTCTCGCTGCTCCGGTGCCGGGGGAAGGAAGAAGGGGGCCCGGTGTCGCCGCCCCCGCCGCTGCCCCCCCCCCCCCCCGCGCTCGGCGGGGGCGGCAGCCGCGGGATCCGCCCCCGGGGCCTCCCACGCGCGGCGCAGCCGGGGCCGCTGCTATTTCACGGTCCCGCCCGTGTGGGCGGCGCGCAGAGCGGCGCGGCGCGGCGGAGGGAGCGCGCCCGGCCTGGCCGCGGGACCCCCGAGCCCCAGCACCCCCCGGACCCCCGGCTAGAGCCGGCCCCGGAGCCCCCCCGCCCCTCCCCGGCCGCCCGGCGGGGCGGGCGGAGCGGACGGAGGCGGTTCCAGGCGGCGGTGAGCAAGCGGGGGACGGCGGGAGGGGACGGGGCACCGGGGGGCATCGGCCAGGGCGGGAGTCCCGGGAGACGGTGGCCATGGTGGGACTGGGGGGACCGTAGGGGCACGGAGCAGCGAGGGACACCCGGCAGGGCGGGGGGGCCCGAGGGGTGTTGGCCACGGGGTTCCGGGCGGGTCCGGGGCGCCGTGATGCATGGGGAGAGGATGGTTCCGATGGGACCGGGGGCATCGCGGCACCGGGGGTTACCGGGCGGGGTCAGGGGCTCGTGGGGGGATGGTCTCGATGGGACCGTGGGAGAACAGAGGGACCGTGGGGACGGCGGGGGGATCGGACACCGGGGGTCACCGGGCAGGGCAGAGAGCCCCGGGAAGGGATGACCCCGGTGGGTCTAGGAGGAATGGGGGGGGGGGGGGGGGGGGAATGGCGCACGAGGTGGGTTCGGGACACTGGAGGGCACCAAGCAGGTGCCGGAACGCTGGGGGCAGGATTGCCCTGGTGGGACCGGGGTGGGGAAGGGGGCACCAAGCGGGGCGGGGTCACTAGGGAAGGATGGCCCTGATGCGATCCAGGGGACCACAGGGCATGGGTAGGGGGCCGGGGGGATGTTGGCCATGGTGAGATTGGGGCACTAGCACACTATCCCTGGGAATGGGGGTTTGGGGAAAGCCCCACGTGTGTCCTGCCCCGTGTGAAGACCTAGTGTGGAGGGGCTGCTGGCTGGGGGAGGAGCAATGGCAGGGCACAGCCCAGGATAGGGGCTGGCATGAAGGTGCCGTGCCCAGGGGCTGTGGCTGCAGAGACTGTCCCAGCCCACAGCACATGGGTGGGATTGGGCACCCCGGGGGGTTTAGGGATGCTGGAACACCCATACTCGGGAATGCTCCATCTGCCCTTTACCCCCAGGCCCAAGAGTGGGGTGGGGGTTTCTCCTGCGTGTTCGTCTATCCTAGTGGTGAGTCCGTCTGTTCTCCGTCCATCACAGGCTCGCCATGGCCCTGCCCCGTACACTGGGGGAGCTACAGCTGTACCGGGTGCTGCAACGCGCTAACCTGCTGGGCTACTACGAGACCTTCATCCAGCAAGGGGGGGATGATGTGCAGCAGCTCTGCGAGGCGGGTGAGGAGGAGTTTCTGGAAATCATGGCGCTGGTGGGCATGGCCACCAAGCCCCTCCACGTCCGCCGCCTCCAGAAGGCCCTGCGTGAGTGGGCCTCCAACCCGGGGCTCTTCAGCCAGCCTGTCTCGGCTGTCCCCGTCAGCAGCATCCCGCTCTTCAAGCTCTCCGAGGCTGGCGGGCGCAAGGCACTCAGCAATGGGCACACCAGCCCCGGCGAGGCTGCGGGCAAAGGAGGCGGCAGTGCTGGGACGCCCCCAGCCCGCAGCCCCACGGATCCAGGGGAGAAGCTGTCACCGTCAGCGGCTCCACCGTGGCCGGGGAGGAGTACCCCCGAGTCAGAGGGTGGTGGGGACGAGGAGCCAGGGGGTCCCCCCTTCTCCCCAGGCGGGAGCAGTGGGGAGCAGGCGGTGGGCACGGAGCTGGAGCCTGAGCTGGCACGGACGGTGGTGGAGAGTGTGGAGCGGCTGCTGCAGAGCTGCCCCCGGGGCGGGGAGGCTGAGCTGCGGGCACTGATGAAGCTCAACAAGAAGTTGGCCAAGGCTGTGGGGCACATCTTCCAGCTGGAGGATGGTGACCGGCAGAAGGAGGAGGAGATCCGGCGGCACAGTGCAATCTACGGCCGCGGCGAGGCTCGGCGCCGTGAGGGCAAGCAGCTCACCCTGCACGAGGTGGGCTCCATGCTTAAAGTTTCTGGGAAGTGCTGGATTGGGAAAGGGACTGGGGTGCCTCTGGGGGTGGGGTGGGTGGGACTCAAGGTCTGCTCCCACGCAGGTGGCATCTGCCAGCCTGGAGTGGGTGCTGCCTTAGCCGAGGGTCGTGTGGGCGCTGCTGTCCCGTGGGCACTCCCGTCCCTGTCCCCACTCATGCATCATCTCTATCCCCAGCTCATCATCAACGAGGCAGCCGCCCAGTTCTGCCTGCGGGACAACTCGCTGCTGCTGCGGCGCGTCGAGCTCTTCTCGTTGTCACGACAGGTCGCACGGGAGAGCACCTACCTGTCCTCGCTCAAGGTCACCAGGTGAGCCCAAACCTAGGAATCCCCCACCCCTTACACCCCAGGAGATGCACCATGATCCAGCATTTCTGGATGGGGCCGGGACCCTGAGGCCCGCAGTTCCCCTTTGGCAGTGTGGGTGGTTTCTGCCTGACCTCAGAGCGTGGGAGGTGGGGAGGATGGGAATGACAGGGATGCCAGGGATAGCGGGGGATGCCAGGCAGCAAAGGGATGCCACTGGGGGCACCCCATCTCTTGCCTCCATCCCCAGCTCCCCCTGCCCACTGTGCCAGGGCTGCCTTTTCCTTTCGCTCTCCAGCTGCTTCCTTCTTTTTCCGCCCCCAGTTCCATCCCTGCGGGAACCCCAGCTTCTGGCGTTGCCCTGCCTGGTGGCTCTGCTCACAGCGTGGGGCCTTGCTGTGGCCACTCCCAGGCCTGACACAGTTGCTTTCCTCCCCCAGGGCCCATCCCGAGGACAGCGGTGGCATCGTGGCCAAGCGGCTCAAGCAGGAGGTGGGTGCAGGTACAGGGGGAGCATGTGCAGATGAGCACACCCGTGAGAGTGGGTGTGACAGTGCAACGTGCCCGGGGCTGCCCGTGCCAGCTCCGAGTGATGGTCATGGGTGTCCTGGGGCGGGTGGCACAGGGGACCAGCTCACCTGTGTGCTCCTGGCAGGTGGGAGAGCAGAGCCGCCCTGAGCTCCTGGCACTACCGGTGGGGCTGGAGCCCCCCGGGGCCGGGTACCGAGCCAGCTTGGAGGAGGATACGGGCAGCCTCTCTGGGGAGAGCCTCGATGGCCACTTGCAGGGTGAGTGGGGGTCCCTCCCCTTCACGGGGGGCTGGTGGTGGCCGGTCCCCGGCCCCTCGCGCTGACTGTCGCCCCTCTCTCGGCAGCGGCGGGGGCCTGTCCCCGGCTGACCCCTCCGCCCGGTGCGGCCCCGGACGTGCCCCTCGGCCTCGCCCCCCACGGGCTCTGGAGCCGCCACATCCTCCAGCAGACGCTGATGGACGAGGGGCTGCGCCTGGCCCGGCTGGTCTCGCACGAGCGAGTGGGGCGGCTCAGCCCCTGCCTGCCGGGGAAGCCCCCGGGACCAGGTGAGCCCCCGCGGGGCCGGGGGGCTTTGTCCTGGGCAGGGGTCAGGGCGGCACCGCTGCCTTCTCCTATGGAATTGTGTCCTGACGCCATCTTCGTGTTCTTCCCGCAGAATTCGAGGACGGGCTGGGAGAACGGGGTCCTCCGGTCCCCCCAGACCCCCCTCGGGGCACCATCAAGGTGGAGCAGGAGACCAGCAGGCAGTGAGGTTCCCTGTAGCCCCCCCCCCCCCCCCCCACCCACCATTAACGAAGCAATAACATGCTGGGGGACGGGTTCGGCAGCGCTCCGGGCCTGGGGAGCTTGGGGAGGGGGGGGGGGGTCTCAGCCACAGCCCCCCGGCCCCCTCCCGTCCCACACCGACGCTCTGGTTACCTCAGCCGCGGTGGGATGCGACTCCCCGCAGCAGCAATACCCTCATCCCGCCGGGCTCCGCGCCCCACCGCCCCCCAGGGCTGGGGAGCCCTCGATGGACTGGAGCCCCCTGTACAGCCCCCCCACCCGTGCTGACCATTGTCCCCGTCCTCCCCCCCCTCCACCCCCCGGCTCTGTAACCGCGCGGGGACAGACGCGTCGCACTGTGCGCTCCCACGTCAGCGCTGCCGCCCACGCCGGGCACACGGTTCCCCCCCCCCACCCGCAGCGCCCACGCACCAGCCGCCAGCCCCCTCCTCGCAGCACGTGCCAGCTCACTGTGCACCCCCCCTCCCATCCTGCGACCCCCTCCCCTTCTCACCGCATCGGCTGTAAATACCCCCCCCCTCCCCGCAACCCCCGCACGCACCCCCTGCCCCGCACCCCGATACCTGCGTGTGCTTCAAGCATGGTCCCTGTACCGGGGGGTGTCACACGTGCCGGGGGGTGTCACCCCCTCCCAGCACGACGCAGGCGGCGTTTGACGGGCACTGGGGAGGTGCTGTTTCCCCCCACCCCAACCCCTCGGGGTTCCTCCTCCTTCCCCCCTCCCATCCATCCCTACAAGCCGTGCCCAGCCCCGGGGTTCCCACCCCCCCGTTAGGACTATGTGGTGTCTTTTTAGAGCATTAGCGACTCTTCCTTTGTACTGTGTACAGTAGATTATTTATTTTGTTATTTTGGAATAAAACTTTATTTTATGGCTTATCTTCCTGCCCCCTGCTCCAGCCTGGAGGGGGGGGTGGGGGTGGGGAACAGCTCAAAACCCCAAAGCAAGCGCTGACTGCAGGGGGTGCGCGGGGGTTCTGTCCCCCTCCATGGGGGTCCCGGTTTCCTCCCTCCTCACCCGCCGGGCATCGGGCTGGCACCTCCGCCCCGGCGCCGTTCGCGCTGCCGCCTCCCGCCCCCGCGGTGACTCATCCCGGCGGCGTGGGCTGGGGGCACCGCGTGCGGCTGCCGGTGCCCCCCACGCAGGACGGGGCCCCTGCGCCTGCACCCCCTCACCCGCGGACCCCCGGCAGCGGCGGGGGCGGGCAGCAGTGCACGGAAGGAGGGGGGGCCGGGGCTTACCCCAAATCCCCCCAACCCCGCCTTTCCCAGCTGGAGTTTCCACGCCGGCAGAAGTTCGTATCAAGTCCATTAACCCAGGCAAGGCTGGGAGGGAGTGGGGGAGGTATTCCAGACCTATGACCCCCACCCCAGTAGCCCTCTCACGCGTGTCCTGGCCGCATGCTGTCATCCCACCGCGCCTCCCCCAGCCCCCAGGAGGAGAGATTGGAATTGGGGTACCCGCTGTGCTGCGGGAGGGGCGCGAAGGGGGGCAACAAGGGCACCTCCTGCAGGAGCTGGTCCAACTCCGAGGTTGACGACTGCTCCATGCTGGGCGACATCCTGGGGACAGAAGCGGCAGGGTGACCGGGAGGACTGGGAGGGGCTTCGCCCTGCTGACCTCTCCCCGTGCTTACCACCGCGGGGGGCTCTGCAGCGAGGCATCCTCCACGGCCTGGAACGGGGGCAGCTCGGGCATCTCCTCGTCCTGCGGCTCCGCAGAGGGACCCGCAGGCAGGAGCTGTGGAACCTCCCCAGGCATGTACTGGTTGGGCATGAAGGGTCTGGAGGGGTGCAAAGAATGGATTGGACCCTCCCCCCCAGGGCACTCACCGGCCCCAAGGCATTGGTGGGGGGGGGGGGGGGGGGGGGGGCACTGCTTGGTTTGTGGGGGCTCCTCCTCCTGGGAGCACAGGAGAACAGAGCACTGGGAGCACTGGTCAGCGAGGACGGCCACTCCAGGTCTGCCAGCCTGGGGTTGAGGCAGGGGGAGGAAAGGGGTACAGGACAGGGTGCCCCCCTTCCACCTGTGTGCCAGGTCTTACCCAGGGGGCCTGAAGGCAGGGTCCTGGCAGTGGGACAGCAAGGGAGGTGAGAGCATCGGTGATGGGCTGTGGGGAGCAGGAGCACTCAGAGGGGGGGGAACACCCCTGACCCTGCTGGAGGGTGGAAGAGTGTCCACCCTGCCCCCCACCCTGCCCTGCTCCTACCTGTGGAAGGGGGAGCTGAGCCTCTCAGGCGCCATCATCATGTTGCTCTCAACCGTGGGGTAGCCCGTGGGGATGGGCTGGGGGCAGAATGTAGTGGGGGGGCTGCAGTGCACACACAGAGAGGTTCAGACTGAGGTGGGGGGCTCTGCCATAGCCCCCACCCCATGCCCCACAGCAGGGCACTCACCACATGGGGGCCAGCAGCGGCTGCAGACTCTCAGGGTGCAGGTCATGCTGCAGCATGGGCAGGTTGAACATTGGCACCTGGGGCGCCTCGGGGGGAGCCCCCATGGTGCTTGGAGGCTGCTGGTCCCTGCAAAAGCACATGGTCCCCATCAGCACTGCAACGTCCAGGCTCTGAATGGGGGACATGTGCCAGTGCTGCTCAGGGGGAAGGTGGGAGATGCACAGATGTGCCCCAGCACAGCATGGGGGCCCATGTGGAGCTCTTTGCTCACCAGCACTGCTCTGTTTTTCCCAGTCAGGGATTTCCCTGCCCAGGGGGATGCTCAGGCTGGCCAGGGGTCTGGTCTGTGCAAACCCTGTACCATGTGCACACACCTCCAGCACAGACACGGCCTCACACACACCTTTCACTTTCCACAGTCATCTTGATGGCAGTGGAGACGTAGCCCCGACCGTCCTTGCCTGTCTGCTCTTCTGCTCAGGGAGGAGAAGCATCCATGAGCTGCTATTGCCACCATGCCCTGCCAACCATCTTTGCCCGCCCCCAGTTGCCCCTGCAAGCCCTGGCACCACCTGGGTGAGACCCAAGACTCCCCCTGCAGCATTGCTGGGGTACAGAAGGGCAGCCCAGGGACCATCCTGGCCTTCCCCACTCACTGTTGTAGTGACTCCCAAACGCCTGGTCCTTGGGGGTGTTGGGGTACAGGTTACGGAGCTGCTCCAGGTCCCGGATCCGGTCGCCGAGGGAGCGGATGGACAGATCCTTGGCAGAGAAGGGCTGGATGTTTTCCACCTGGCTGGAGCCTGAGCGAGGGGAGACACGTCACTGGATTCCAGTGCTGGTTCCCATCACAGCCCCTGGCAGGAAGGATCCTCCCCCTGCACAGCACCTGACCCCATCTCACCGTCCTTGCCCCGGATGACGTAAGCAATCGTGACGCCCCCAATTTCGGAGTCGCTGAAGCGGAGCAGGAAGGTCCCATCCGGCTTCATGCTCAGCAGTTTGCACACATACTGCTTGCTGATGAAGCCCATGATGAGCCTGGAGGGGTGGACAGGTGGGGAACAGGGATCAAGACCACCCACAGTGGTGGGGTAGGATCAGGATCCCCAAAGCCCAGCCCCGGGGCACCCACCTGTCTGACCAGTAACTTTTGAGGCATCTCTTGGTGAGGTCCAGGACCCCATCAAACCACTGCCAGAAGGTGAATCCCCGGCCAGGGAGGATCTCCTGAGGCAGAGAGGAGTCATGAGACTTCCCATAGCCACACTGGCCCCTGCCCACCCTGGCCAGCCCTCCCAGTCACCTTGTTGAACTGGGCCCAGGAGACATGGCGGTTCTGGAAATCCTCGGGGCTGGCGCTTTGGTCATTGAAGATCTTCTGGGCCAGGAAGAAGTAGTGCTCCTTGAGGAGCCCCTTGGTGGTCTGCACCTCTGCCATGAACTTCAGGTTCAGGGTGTCACACATCTTGTCCCAGGGCACCCGCTCGGCCACCACGAAGGGCACCCGCTCCTGTGGCCGGGCAGGGGGTCATCAGGACAGGATACCCACCACATCCCACCCCTGGGCTCTCGCTCCCACCTGTACTGTTCCCCGCACTCTAAGAGCCCAGTCAGCCCCAGGTTCCAGCTCATTCCCTCCTTCTCATGGCACTCACAATGTCAGAGAAGGCGTTATCCCACAGCACGGTGGCTTTGGCATTGTTGTCCTGGTTCCCGTGGACGATGACCACGATAGGCAGAGACAGGACCTGGGGGCAGAGAGTGGCCCTGAGCCAAGCGTGGTGGCTTCCCTGGGACTGTCCCAGTGCAGCACAGGTGTCCCACAGGGGAAGGTTCAGCACATCCAGCCCCATCCCATGGGAGAGGAGCTGGTACCTGGAGGTGAATGGAGATGTTGTTGGGGGTCAAGGCGACGTTGGTGCTGAACAGGACAGCGCATTTCTCCTCTGTCACCGACTCGGAACCCTTCCGCTCACAGCGCTTGATCTTCTTCAGCAGCTGGGGAGGGAGAGCTGAGCATCCCCAGCCTCGGGACTCCCAAAAACCCAATGGAGCCCCCAGCCCAGCACCCAGCCCATCCAAAAACCCAAAGGAGCTCCCAGCATAGCCCCAGCCCAGCCCCTCACTGGTAGTAGCACTTACCACGTTCTTGAAGTTGGCACAGCAGGTCCCGCTGGTGGGGTTGGTCTCTAGGGCCACTGTGTTGTGCAAGATCTCCCCTGTGCTCTCGCTGGGTAGAGGAGGGGGTCAATGGGGGAATGGGAATGGGGAAGCCCCTCTTCCCTCACAGTCACTGCTCACCTGAGAGTGTTGCTGTAGTTGCTGAGCTCCAGCTCCCGTGCCTGCTTCTCTGTCACCATGTCAGCCCTCACCATGTAGGGCTTGGGTGCTGCCTTCAGCAGCCGTGGGCCCAGCAGGAACCGGACACTTGCCTGGAACTTGGTCTGGGTCTTCAGCACCTGTGGGGGCTGCTTCTCCACCAGGAAGGAGCTGAGGGACAAAGGGACACCGTGGGACTTGGCACAACGCCCTGCCAGCTCTGCCACCAGCCCCTGCAGACCCACCTCAACCCCTGGACACCACAGCCCCCTGGCCTGTTACCTCTTGACCAGGCTGGACAACACCTCGTTGCAGCGCTCCAGGAGCCGGGGCAGCAGCTCAGGTCCCAGCTCTGTGCTCGCCGTCATCACCTGCTGCTGCAGCTGGAGATAAACCTCAAACAGGTTTTCACACCTGGGGAAAGGGAGACCCTCAGCACCCCACTCTCACTCACCCAGAGCCCCTTGGTCCAGCAGGGGAAGCAGGAGTTTTCTCAGGGTCCCCCAGTCCTGCCCTGTGCCCCCTTACCTCTTCTGCAGCGGTGCCAGATTCTCCTCAAAGATGGCCCCATTCCCTGCCAGCTGCTGTTGTCTCTTCCAGATCTGGATCCTCTTCAAGACCTGCTGTTTGGCAGCCTCCAGCTCCTTCACAGCCTCCAGGATGAGGGTGGGCAGTTCCCTGGGGGCCATGGGGCTCTGCACAGCCCCATCCTCCCCTGGCCCCTCATCCTGGAGTGCCTGGATCTCACGGACTCGGTGCTGCAGCCGCTGCAGCCCCAGGTTGAACTTTAGCTCCTCCTGCCGCCGGTGGAAGCTGAGGGGCAGATGGTGGTCCTGTGGCAGAGCAGAGCGGGGTCAGCGGGGGCTGCACCTGGTCCTGAACTTCGGGGTGCCAGGATGGGGGCAGGGAGCACCCACCCGTTTGAGCACGGCTGCCTTCTCGCCCTCCAGGACGGCTCTCACGACGGCCACCAGCCGCAGCGGGTCCCGACGGAAGGTGTTCTGGGGGGACACAAAGGGGGGGTGTCAGTGGGGACAGCACACGTGCCCCCTTTTCCTGGCCCACTCCCACCCCAGCCCCTTCCCACAACACCCGGCCAAAGCAATTCAGGGGTTCCACAACCACCACAGAGCTGATTTCCAGCTTTAAAACCACTTTAAAAGGTGCACAGAATCATGGAATATCTGGAGTTGAAGGGAACATCAGGATCATCAGCTCATTTTTTTTTGTATAAAAGGAAGAAGCAACTTCAAATTATAAAAAAATCAAAACCAAAAGGAATTCTCCATTCCTGTGAGCACTTCCTCCAGCCTCTAGCCTGACACCTGGGGGAGATTGTCCCAGCTGCCCTGGGTGGATCAATGCTTTCCACTGAAAACAGGGAGAGGAATTCCCCTGCTGGCTCCAGGTCCCATGTCCCGTGCCAGCTCCTCCGGCCTTCACGCATTTCCCAAATTAGCTACTTCCCAGAACAGCATCAGAAACACGATGGGGGAATGGCTGATGACGTGCTTGGTGGGTTCCTGTGCCAGTGGGAGCTCCAGTGTGGGGGTCTGAATGCAGCACTACCAGCCCCACGGGCTCTTCCAGAGAAAATGTGTGATTTAGGGGATGAAAGGCCCAGGTTTGGTTCTCACCTGCTCCCCCAGCCCTGTGGTTGCCCATCCTGGGGACCACCTGGTTCCCACTGCCCACAGCAGCACTGAGAACAGGGAATAGCCTGGCCAGACACAGAGAAATGAGAATTTGGTGTTCTGGGATGAGGGATGGAGGGAGGAGGGAACACAGGAGAGCTGATCTGCTTCAACATTTTAAATAATAGAAAATCCCTAAGCTGAAACATCTGTTGTTTTCCACAGCAAAAAGCAACACTCTTGTTTGGAAAGTCACCCTGCTCCCCAGAAGTTGTGGCTAAAGCTGATGTCTTCCCAAATGTTGGATATTAAAAAGGTCTTTTACCAACAAATCAGAGTTTTCAACCAGAATGGGGCTCTGGGAGTGAGCTCTGCTCAGCCCTGGCGCTCTTGAGCTCCAGTGGCCAGAGGGGATAAATAAGAGGGTTGGGAAAGGGACAGAGCAATTCCAACAGCCTTGATAAGAGAAAGAGCCCCAGAAATGAAACCCAGAGCTCACGGCAGGAGGAAACACAGTCCCACATGCCCTGGAGGAAGGAGAAATCAAACACTCAAGCAGAAAATGGGGAACATCTGGTCAGACAGCCCCCAGGTACCAACAACTGGGGGCGAGTGGGGCTGTGGGGGCTGAGGGGCTCAGGAGGGTCCCCACAGGACCATTTCAGGGAAGATGTGGCAGCTCCCTGTGGGCAACTGGGCTGCAGAACACGGGTCAGCTCTGGGATACAAAGAAACCCCCTCTGTCTTCTGAAACACCCTAAAACCCAATTGCTGAGTCCACTCATTGCTCACAAGCCTGGAAAAGGGTCACAGGGGTACCATCCTAAGGCATTGAGCCTTTCCAGCATAAAATAATCAAGCTTTTCTGGGAGCTGGCTGCAATCCCAGAGTGACCCAGCCCCAGGGTCCCTGCACACCTCGATGTTGCTGACTTGCTGCAGGATCTGGCACTGCTGCCCATCACTGCCGGCAGCGCTGCGGAGTTTCTCCAGCATGGCCGAGAGCATCCCGCTGGCCATGCTGCTGCAGAAGGCATCTGAGCCATTGATGAACTCCCTGGAGAGGGGAAAAGTTGAGAGAATGGGCATGGATTCCCAACCCTCCCATGTGAGATCCCCAGCCCCATGCTGCTCTGGCAGGAAGCCTCTGGGAGGAAGGGTCCAGGGAGACTCACCAGGGCTGGTTCTCCAGCCACTCGGCCAGGAGACAGCGCAGGCTCCGGGGAAACTCCGCGGAGAGGCTGCTGAACTCCTCCGGTGGCATGTGGGACACGAGGCTCCACAGGGACATCTTGGAACAGTCACCTGTGGACAAATAGGAGAGGGGATGGGGGCAGGGTCACTCGAGCAGCCCCAGCCCAGCCCTGGGGGGGTGGAGGGCTGAGGGGCCCTCAGAGAGCAGGTGAGAGCTGCTGCTTGTCCCTCCACGTCTGAACCTGCTGCTCCACTGGGCTGTGGCTGCTGGGGAGGAGTGAGAAGCTTGATGCAGGATCAGCCTCTTAGGCAATCCTGGGCGGGCTGGCAGCCCACTTGTGCCTCAGTTTCCCGCACCTCCGGGGAATCCCTGCTCCTTCTGCCACAAGGACACTCGAAGGGACGGGCAAGTGCTGCGGGACTCGGCATAGGAGAGGTGGGAGAGTCGGAAGAGTGGGGAACTCCCTGGGAATGGGAGAAGTGTGAACACCCCCGAGCTTGGTGAGGCCGTTCCACTGGGGTGATCCCAGTGAAGTGGCTTGGCTGCCCCACAGAACTTCCTCAGGTGTCCCCTGCAAGGATCCCTTCCCCAGCCGCCCCTCATGCTCGGTGGGCTCCAGAGACGACGCAAAGCAAGAAGAGGACTGGAATGGGGCGCTAGATAGCGAACTCCACCTGGAATTCCCGGGCTGGGGGCTCACGGCTCCACCGCACCCCAAGGTGGGCGTTGGAGCCCCAGCATTCCCACTCCGTCCCCTCAGCGTTACCCGCGCCCCTTCCCGACAGCTCCCGCCCTTCCTCCCGTCACGCTCGCGGCCTCGGGCCCCGCCGCAGCCCCGCGGGTCCCCACACCCACACCCACCCACCCACCCACACACACACACCCACACACACACCCACACACACACACACCCACCCACACACACACAGAGACACACACACACCTCGCTGCCGGTTCCGCCAGCCCCGCCCGGGGCCAAGGCCCGATCCCGCGGCGGATCCCGCAGCGCCGGCGTCTGACGGCGCAGCCGAGGGGCCGCGGCACCGGCGGGACCCCCGTCCGCCCGGGCCTGGCCCGCCGTGCCCTCAGGCGAACGGAGCCGCGTCACGTCCCGAGCGCCCCGGGCAGCGCGTTCGCCACGGGCCTGGGCCGCGCGGAGCCACCGAAGGCGCAGGGCGGAGGTGGAGCTGACAGACTCGGAGAGCCCTGCGAGGGGAAGGAAGCCAGCGTCACTGGGCAACGTCGCAGACGGAGCAAACAAACGCCCGCGGCCTGACCCGAGCAGAGCCGCGGGAGCACCCCGGGGTGGCGGCGGTGTGGCCTCCTGGGGTCACCAGCCCTCACGGAGCCCCGTGTGCCACACCTGTCAGGGACCAACCATGGTGATTGGAGGCTGACGCCTTCTAGAAATGCTTTTGCTTTCGACTTCCCGCTGGCCGGAGCAAACAGATCCCGGGGACTCACCGCAGGGAATGAGGTTACTCCGAGGGGTCAATGCCCGGTGGGAAACGCACACAGCAATTCTGGGAATGCTGCTGGGGTTTTCCCCACATTCCCAGTGGGATCTTGGCAGGAGGGGAAAAACAACCTCTGCTTTTGCCACCCTCGAGGTTAATCCCCATCCTCCTGCCCCATTAAACCTGTATTTCTGCTCAGCTCCGGGAAGCAGCTCCTGGCTGGAAGCGCCAACCCGGAGCTCAAGCCTTAAGCCAGGCATGCCTGAATCTGTTGAGAACCTGCAGGAGAAGCTGCTCTGCTCCCTCCTCCCACAGCCCAGGAGGAGTTTGAGGCGGGGGACATGCCTGTCCCCTCCTGGCATCAATCACAGCAGTGCCTTCAGCCCAGCCATACCCTGAATCCTTCCCATCCTAATTTCTACGTTTCCGTCTTCTTCTGCTTTTCCCAGTTCCCCTCTTTGGGGGATCCTTCTCCAGGCAGGGACGCAGCTGCATTGTGGCCAGGGAACCTGGCTCGACACGGGGCAGGATATGGCACCCGGGGAGGGGGAGCGGCTGCCCCCCACCCGCTCCCCCAAACCCCCTTAACACCGACACTTTTCGTTTCCTCCTCCACTCAGGGGGCTTCATCTCCTCGTGGGGCTGGGGCTCTTCCGGGCGAGAAGGTGGCTCAGGAGGACCCCAAGCATGGGAGGGGGCTCAGGGATCCCCACACTTTCAGTACGGGCTTTGTGCTTTCCAACTGCAACAGGAAAGCCTGTCCCCAAGCTGGAGCTTGCCCTACATTCCCCCGTCCCCTTCCCTGTCCCGAGGTGCCGTAACATCCCACGGATGTTACTCATTAACCACCAAGCCCTTCCTGGCACCCAACAGAAGACCCCCCAGCCTCGGGGAGGTTGTGTCGGAGGGACAGGAACGAACCCCATCCCTGGCTATGTCCCCACTGCCCTCTGCGATTTCCCAGCCGGGCACACGTGGGTCTCTCTGCACCCTCCTCATCCTGCGGGGCAGCTCAGAGCATAACCCTTATCCTGCCAGCAGATTCCCCGGTGCTCCCGCACGGACAGATGTTCCGAGGTTTTCCAAATGCTATGGACACCCGGACTTCTGACTCTGCCCTCACCGGGAAGAGCCCGAAGGACATCGCTGCCCCTCAGCGTGCCTCAGTTTCCCCGGGGTGCTGGGGACGCCATTGCTGCCAGTGTTCTCCAGCCGAGGCCACAACACACGACACAGTGGGTCACTGGTGACAGTGCCACAGGGACAACACCCACGTCTTGGGGGAGGGGGGGTACCCCCAGCTCCTTGCCCACTGCTGACCACTCGGGGAGTGAAAGTTCCTCTGGTGTGCAGGAAGAGGAGCGGGGCCTTCCCAGCCGACCCAGCCCAGGATGACTCACGGCTCGGGGAGCCCGGGCTGGATTCGGTGCACCTCCCGTCCCAGGAACTCGCTGTCCGGCTCCATCGGTGGGACAGGGGAAAGGGTCTTCTTTTGCCCCACGCACCCCCAGTCCACAAACAGCACCATGTCAGGAAAGTGGGGTGCCAGGAGAGCTGGTTGTCATCCTCTGCACCCACCCAGCAGCGGGTGCTCTGGACTTCGGGTCGAGCTCGGCTGCGTTTCCACCTGGGCAGCCGATGCAGCCTCGGCGCCACCGGTCCCGGAGCCCCTTCCTCACCCCATCCCATGCCCAAACACCGCAGAGAGGGGCTGACAGTAGCTCCGCTCCCCCTCAGAGGCCCCACTCAGCCTGTCACACATCGCACTGTCCATCCCCGGAGCAGGGTGGTGCCCCAGGACAGCCCCCCAGCCCCAGACAGCCCCCGCCCCCGGGATACCCCGCAGAGCCCCGTTCCGCCCCGGCTCCCAGCTCGGTGCTCCTGCACAAGTTCCGGGCCGGGGCGGGAGGTGCCAAGCAGCGGCAGAGTCCCCGGTCCCGTCCCCCGTTACCTGGCGAGAGCAGCCGCGACCGGCCCCGTGACCCCTCGATCACTCCATAGCGGCGGCGGGCGCGGCCCCGCTCCGCCGGGAAGCGCCGAGCGCAGGAAGGGGGAGGAGACGTGCGAGCAAAGGGATGGGAGGGCACCGGGACCGGGACCAGCCTCGACAGGACCTGGGATCCCCGGACATCCCCACCGAGGGGCTGCGGCACCCACCGGCTTCGCATCAGCCCCCATCCACTCTTGCCCCGTATCTCCCCATCATGACCGCACTCTTACCCCATATCCCACTCGTGACCGCACATCTTCCCCATTCTGCCCCCACCCACCCACTGCTCGCACTGCTCGTGTCCCCCCGCCCCATCTGTGACACCCACTCCTGACCCCTGCTCCTGCTCTAATCAGGTCCCTCTTTGATGCCCTTTCAAGCCCCCCGCCCACCCCCGTGGGTGCTCCCCGCCCATTCCCGCGGGTGCTCTCGCACCGGGCCAGCCCCGGTTGCGTGGCCCCGCCGTTCCCGGGTGCACCGGGTGCACCGGGCCGGGCCGTTGGTCTTGGGCTGCACCTTCACCGCACAGTTTGAACCCCGGTCCCCGTGCTGGGGTCCGATCCCGTGGCTCGTCCCGGGCTGCGCCCGCCTCTGCCTGCGCCGGTCGGTACCGAGCCGAGAACGGGAACGAGGGCACTGAAAAGGGGTGTTTGTTGCTTGGAGGGGCTTGCTGCTGCACGGGAGTACCCGTCCCACTCCGGGGCGCTCCTTCGGCCGCTCCGACCCCCGCGTCCACCGGAGCGGAGGGGCAGCAACGGGCAGGGCTACTTCAGGGCCGCCAAGGGGCGCTGCCGCACCGCCGGTGTCACCGGGGCGAACCGGGGGATGCGGGCCCGGTGCTGCCAGGGCTGGGGAAGTGGTACCGCGGCTGGGGCAGGGTCACGATTAACTCCTTCCACCGGTGAACTCTCCGTGCGGCCATTTCGAGCATCAGACTCGCTCGGGTGCCCCGTGATCGCCGCTAACCCACTGCTCACCGTAACATCCCGGGACGGCCGACAGCCGCCGGGGCTATTCGGGACTGGCAAGGGGCTCCCCGGCCTCCCCACGCCCCCGTCCGGGATGGTACCGAATGGGGAGGGGGCTGTGGAGCGCTGGCCGGGACCCACGCGTGGGAGGAATCAGAATCACCCGCTCCCCTGGTCGTGTGCGGCGTTTGGGGGGCTCTGGGGAAATGCGGGTGTAGAGCCGGCCCCTAGAACCCTTCCAGCCCACCGCGTTACGCCGCACTTCATGCCACCCCGGCCCTTCTACAGGGGCGGTGTCCCGGGAACATCTGGACCTTCTCCCGAACTGATCTGGTGCCACAGCAGCCTGAATCCCCTTCGCCCCCCCTCAGCTGCCTGACCGGGGTGGGGCGGAGCAGGCGTGTGACATAATTAAAAAAACATATGACATCACGCGGAGAGATCGCATTGTACCTGATGACGGTGCCGGCACCCCTGCCCATCTCCCTTCTCGGCTCGGGGCCCTCGCAGACAGCGGAGTGGCCACTAGATGACGTCACGGCTCTGGCTCTGACGTCACTGTTCTCAGTCAGAGCCGGAGTTGGGTGAGTGATGGCCGGCCTTGCGGACGACGGGACCCCCATGATAGGGGTCCGCTGTTCAGGACCTCGGCCCTGAGCTGTGCTCCCGTAGTCCCCGCGGGGACAGCTGGGGGGACAGCGAGGGTCCTGTGCCCTGGGGGATGATGAGGGAGCCCCTGCCTTGAGGGGACTGTAAGGGTCCCACCACCCTTGGGGGCGGTGATGGTTTTGTTGTCTTGGGATAATGGCGAGGCTCTTGTTGCCTCTGGGGATGGTGAAGGGCCCGCTGTCCTGGGGGACAGTGAAGGTCCTGCAGCCCTGTGAGGATGGCGAGGGTCCTGCTGCTTCTTCCGTCTCTGACCCGCAGCCGGTACCGTGTGCCGGTAGAGGAGAGCTGGGCCTCCCCAGCACCTCGGGAGAATGGGAGCCACCACAGCAGGGACAGGCCGGGAGCCGGAGCGGCATCGCGGGCCGGTACCGCGTATGGGCGCGGGACCCACAGCGCTGTACCTGTACCACACCGACACCCGCCCCGGTCCCCTGCTCGTACCATACTGACACCGGCACTGATACCGACACCGACGCCGGCACCGGACCCCTGTCCGGACCATATTGACACCGACACTCCCACCGGATCTCTGCCCGGACCACACTGACGCTGATACCGACACCGGCACCGCACGCCTGCCTGTACATTACTGACACCGACACCGGACCCCTGCCCGGACCATACCGATACCGGTACCGACACCGGACCTCTGCCAGGGCCCCGTCCCTGCCCACACCCACCGGGGGGCGCAGCCCCGGCACCCGCGCGCGCATGCGCGTAGGACCCCCCCTAACGCCACGCGCGTGTCCCGTCGTCCCCCCCCCCCCCCCTCCCCCGTTCCCGTCCGCGGCGGCGGCGGCGGCTCGAGCCCGGTGACGTCAGGCGAGCGGCGGCGCGCGCTCCATCTCCCCCCCTCCCACCCAAAATCACCGCCCTCCCCCGCCGCCCCCCGGTCCCGCCGCCGCCGCCCAGCCCGGAGGGTCCGCCCGCTCCCCGGCCCGGCCCGGCCCGGCCGCCGGCCCGCCCCCGCCCGCCCCCCGCGGATGTCGGTGCGCGGGCCCGGGACGCGCCGCCCCACGGGCAGCACGGCGTGAGGAGCCACCGCCGCCGCCGCCGAGCCGCCGGCATGGGGCCGCTGCTGGCCCTCGCCGGGAGCCTCCTGGCCCTGCTGGCCGCGCCCGCCGCCCGCGCCCTCGAAGGTGAGTCGGGGGGCGGCGGGGCTGGACCCTCGCGGGGCGATACCGGCGGGTTGGGGGAGACACCGGCGGGGAAGGGGAGGCGCCGCAGCCGCTGTCGGGGGCGCGGGGCTCGGCCGAGCCGGGGAGGGGGCGGGGGGCGCCGCGCGTCCCCCCCCCCCCCCCCCCCACCGCCGCCGCCGCCGCCGTCGCCGTGACAAAGCAGAGCGGGCACAGCCCGGCCCCGCAGCGCCGCGGGGACACCGGAGGGACCGGAGGGAAGCGGGGGGCAGCGGGCCGGGCTGGGGAGGCGCGTCCTCCCCGCGCTCCTCCGCAGCGCACGGTGCGCCCCCCGCCCCGTCCCCCCGCAGCTGCGGGGGCCGCTCGCTCGCGCTCCCCGTTTTCTCTTCTTTGCCCGTTCCCGTGGCTCCCACCCGCCCTCCATCCCATTTTCTTCTGGAATCCAAAGTTTTCCCCGCAGCCAAGCAGGAAAGTTGGAGCTCAGCACCGCTGCGGGAGCCGGGGCCGAGGGTTCTGGTGTCCCGGGGTTGGCCGGTGCCGGGGTCCCACCGGTCCCCGGGGTGCCCGTGACAGCCCGGCCTCGCCCCACGCTCCCCCGCTTGCATAACCGGGGCTGCTTCTCCCAAAGCCGCGACGCCCGGCTGCGGAGTTTGGCTGTGAGCGGGCCTGGTGGCATTGGGAATATGCTTATCCAGCGACCGGGCTGTCCGTCCCCATGTCCGTGTGTCCATTTGTCCAGCCTCCCCCCATCGGTCCGTCCAGCTCCTTGCCAGCCGCTCGTTCCCAAGCCGTGCACGTCGCGTTCCCGGCCCTTATTGATCTATTCACTAAATACTTGAGCTCGTCAGCTCCATGGCCGGGCTGGGAATGTGCGAGGGGCCGCTCTTGGCAGCACCCGTGCTCCGTGCTGGCAGCCGATCCAGCCGGGAACCGGCGGCCGTGGCTAAGTCCTCGTAACGCTTGGGCGCACAGGGCTGTTTTTCCCTGCAAAATCAGGGAAATGGGGGGTGGGGGGGGTCTCGGCTTTCCTGTGATGGATTCCCCTCTGTCTGCGTGGGTATGGCCTGGTGAAATGAGAGGCCATAATGATGGATGAACTAGAGGGTTGTCGTTTTCTTTCTTTCTTTCTTTCTTTCTTTTTTTTTTTTTTTGGAGGTTTTTCTGTCCCATTTCTTTGCCCACCTTGGAGCAAAGCGAGAGAAGGGATTTGGTGTCGTGGCGGTGGCACTCGTCACCGGGTCGGAGGCACAGAGGAGGAGGAGGAGGTTTGGGCAAACGCCAGATCCCTGCCCCAGATTCATGTCTGGGGCTGCAGGATGCCGGGGCCTGTGGTTTCCATCCTCCAGCACCTCCTCACCCTACTGAGGGTGCGGATGCTTGATCTGTGTCCCTTGGAGGGAGGTGACAGGAGTGGAGCAGCTCAGGGCACCCTGCAGCCCCCCCTTGGTGGCACCTGCAGGGCTGATGGAGCCGCTGACACGCGCCCGGTGAGCTGAGCAGTGCAGGTGGCCAACAGCTGAGCCCTTTGGGGTCACCCCTCCAGGGACCCGAGGTCTCGGAGGCATCATCCCCGCTTGGAGGTGGCTCGGAGCAGCCGGCGGATCCAGAAGTTGGTGGGGGCGGAAGGGAGGCATCGCTCATTGCATAAGCTGCGTTGCCTTTGGAAACGAGGCTGCGGAAAGATGATGAGCTGGAGGGAAGTTCCTCCATCCTCTTCTCCACACCCCAGGAGCTCGAGTGGGGCTGAGACACCCCTTCCTCCTGGTGCATGTCCCCCTCCTGAGGGGCTCCCCTCTGGGGATTGTGCTGGGGATGAGGTGCTGTTCCACCACCTCGGGGTGCTGATAGCTGTGTGAGCCTGTGGGTGGGAGGATGTGGAGGCATGTGGTGGATGTGGAGGCACCGCAAGCATGTGGTTGGGCTGGTTAGGAGGCAGAATGTGCCGCCAAGGTGACAACTGAGCTGGAGCCTGGTGGTCCTGGCTGGGCTCTGGTTTCCTTGACGCAAGTCTCCCAGCTGAGTACAGTGGGGCTTTGGGAGATGCCAGGATGTCACTGGGAGCAGGGTGCAGGTCCCTGTCCTTGTCTGGAGAGCCAGTTCCTCACATTCAGTGCCTGTTTGCAGCTCTGGAAGCTGTTTGCTTGTTCCTGGAGAAGAGGAGGACAAAGTCCAGACATGGGGTGGGAGGAAGTTCTTCCATGGGGAACAAAGGGCACTGGTGTGCAGCTCCTCTCTGCCTGGTCTTCCACTGCTTCCCGGGGTGCTGTGGAGCACCCCTGGGCTCTGTGGTGGCAGAGCCCCGGGAGTGGAGTGAGGGTAGGCAGGGGTCACCCTGTTCCCATTTTGGAAATACCTGTGGTTAAGAGTTGCTGGGGTGTTCTGATGCAGCACTTCCCTCTTGCCCTCTTGGTGGTCTGGCATGTCCAGTTGTGTGCCCATGTGTGTTCCCATGTGTTCCCACGACTGCCTGTGTGTTCCCAGGTGTTTTCTCATGTGTTTTTCCATGTGTTCTTCCATGTGTTCCCATGTGTGTGCACACATGTGGGTGTGCACACGCCACTTCCCTAAGCGTGCACAGACACGCCCGGAGCTGTGCTGGGTTCAGTGGAGGTGAAGAGTGGAGGTTTGGGGTGCTGGGAGGAGAAGGCAGCAGCTGCTGGAGGGGCTGTCCCTTGGCTATGGCTGGGGGTTCCTCTGTGCAGTGTCCAGAGGGGTGTCCGGCATTCCTGTGTGGATCATCTCAGCAGGACGCTTGGGGTTCCAGTGGCCCTGTGGGGCTGTCCTGGCCTGAGAGCAGGTGAGAGCACACCTGGTGCTGCTGTGGTATCCAGTGAGAGGGCTGGGCTCTGGCCCCCATCCCACGTGCTCCCTGTCCATGACAAGCACTGATGTCCAGAGGACGGGGCAGCGCTGGAGAATTCCTGGCAGCAGTTCCAGGTTTGGGGTGAAGGGGAGGTGTTGCCTCCTCACCACTTCCGAAGCTCCTGAGGCACAGTGGGAGGTGTGGGGGTGGGAGCAGCTGTGGCAGCCCCCTCGCCTTTGGTGTCTCAGCCCCACCACTCACTCCTCGTGTTCTCTCCCTGCCGGTTCCATGTGCTCCGGGGGAGCCTGCGAACCGGGAAGGAGCGGGGGCTGCTCCAGCTGGTGATGCTTTTCCTCCAGTGCTAAGTACTTGTTAGGATGATGGGGAGCAAAACCACTCAGGTCCTCCCTGTGCCTCCAAGGCCCTGGTTCTTTGAGAATTCTCCTCTGGAGGAGCTGGCTCCAGCTGGTTCCTCTTTGCCCCCAGCCCATGCCTGACCTGTGGCTGCCCAATGGGGCTGTCCAGACTCTGCTCCACTGCACGGGCATTCCCATCTCCTCTCAAGAACAGCAGGACTGGAGTGGAAAATCAGAGATAAATTAAGGGAAAAGCTGCGTAAACCAGCTGCTGGGTGGGGTCCCGAAAACAGCCCTGGAGTCGGCCAAGGGGATGGGGTGGTGGCACGAGAAGCTTTGAGGAGGGAGGACTGGCTCCCAAAATCCATCCTCCCACTGCTTGGGATGAGGGTGTCTGGAGAAGGACCTTGGTTCCTTCCCCCTCCAGGAGGGCATGGAGGGACCTAGCTGGCTCTCAAGGTTGTGACAATGTCCAGGTCACCTCCTGGTGCTCACTGACGTGGGGAGGAGGATGCAGAGTGGGCAGGGTGAAGGCCAGGAGCCCTTTGGGCAGAAACTGGGAGCACTGGTAGCATCTGTAGAGGTGATGGTGGTGGCAGGGTGACGATATTGGGCACTGGGGTCTGTGCCAGCATTCGCCTGCCCCGTGGCTGCCCAGCACCTCCTGTGAAGAGGGATCTGCTCCAGCTGTCAGATGGATCCTGCTGCTGAGGATTTGCCACCATCTCATGAGCACTGGGATGCTCCATGAGAAATGGGACAGCTCCACGAGAAATGGGGTCCCTGCCTGCCTCTGGAGATGGTGTCCACACCGGGGTTGGCTGCCCTGAGAGGCAGCAGGAGCTGTGCCAGTGTCTGTGACCCCCATGGCATTCCAGGGGTTTAGCTATGCCTTTGGGGAGCTTTTCCAAGTCCTTGGATGGTCTTTTGGATAGAGACAGAATGGTGCAGGGAGCACGTGGTTCTGCACCCAGCAAGGGGTGCACGGGAGGTGCTTCCCCGAAATCATGACAAATCTGGGCCCTCGGGAGCTGTGGAGTGCCCGGGGAGAGGGGGGAACACACAGGATGTGCCACATCCTGCTGAGTCAGCACGATGATGAGCCCACAGCTTTGTCATGGGGCATGAGGTTCCTCTTCTAGGCATGGAGATGATTTCAGTTCCCGGATCCACTCCAAGCACTTTCCTTGTGCAGATAAATACTTTCTCTGGGCCCCCCAGACCTCCCAGCCCTGCAGGGGTCTGAGCCCTGAGTCTATGCAAGAGCTGCCTGACAAACCTGGAGCCCTCTCCCAGCTCACCCCAACAAGCCATGGGGTTCCACTGAAGTGCTTGGGATGAATTCAGCAGTCCCAGGGTTGGGAATGGGCTCCTTGGAGTGGGTGCTGATCCCAGGAGTGGCGGCTGGCTTGGACTGTGGGCAGTGGATATGTCAGCCTGTTTCCTTCCCACAGTCCTGCCTTTGCCAGGCAGACAGGACTGTCCTTGTGCTTGGGATGAATTTTATCTCCATCACCTCCCAGAGAGCATTCCAGCTGTGTTCCCATGGACATCCTTCTCCAGGGACTTGGGCTTGGTGGCCGATGGCCTTTCCAAGCACCCGGGGACGTTTTGCATCCAGCGCTGCCATCCTCAGGCTGTGCCAAACGGAGCATCTGCCCTGGCTGCTGCTTGTTTTCCAGGGGATGCTTTTCTCCACTCTCCTTGGGATTTTGCAATCCAAGGCCACCTCGAGCTATTTACATCCCAGGTTTTGCTGTTGACTTAACTTTCCAGCCCTTTCCACGCACTGCTCCTGGGCAGCCCGACCTGCCGGCTGTGGCCGCACCAAATATTTTCAGCATTTTCTAATTCGGCTCAAACTCGTTGTTTTCTTTGCTGTGTGACTTTTATTTTTGAAGGAAAAGCACAGGGTGGGCCGTGAGGGCTGTTCTGGATCTTATTCCATCATGAGAGGTTGCGTTCCCCAACGTGGTCTGGCCATTTCTAGGGCTAAATATAGACTCCAGTGTCCTTCCTGAGCCAGGGAACTGAGCAGGCTGGAGCTGCAGTCATGCAGATGCTGTGCAGGATCACAGACGGTCCCAGCACCACTCGTGGGGTTGGCAGCAGAATTGTTGGATAATGACCTTGCTGGCAGCTCTGAGCTTCTCCGGTGGGACCGTGCTTGCAGTGACACCGAGGGGAGGGATGGGAAGAGCATCCCAGGCTCTGGAGAGTGTCAGGAAGGTGAGAGCAGGTCTGTGATGTCCAAAACGCATGGACTGGGGCAGCAGTGGGAATTTTGGATGTCTGGGAGGGAGCCTAATTGAGTTGGAAGTTGCATCTTTAATTGAGTGGACTAATTAGCCTCCTGCCAGATGCTGTTTCTCCAAATGAAACCATGGTGAGGACGGGCAGATATTGGAGGTCTCATTCTAGGGACAGGCAGTGGTTTTGGGGGGGGGGGGGGGGGGGGTCTCATCCTGAGGATGGACAGGTGTTGGGGGTCACATGCTAGATGTGCCAGAGCTGGGCAGGTGGGGAGTGAGTGAGTTGCTGTTGAATTGTGGGGCTGCAGTTGCAGGAGGTGGAGAGGAGTCACTGCTCTTGAACTCAGAGCTCTGCCATCCATCCCTTGGTGACTGAGTCAAGGAGGATTCCAGCTGAGGGAGGCTTTGGGAGCCATCCTGCTGCTGTCCCATTTCCCAGCCTCCCTGGGGGTGCCCGAGTTTGTTTGCCGGGGGCTGCCAGGCAAAAATTGAAATGTACTGAGAGCTTTAAATTGCATCAATCTCACCCATTTACCTGCAGCTCTTTGTTCATGGGCATGGGCTCGTGCTCCTGGGTCACACATGGCTCATTCAGGCTACCAAGTCACAGCGTGGCCACAGCTCATGCAGGGGTGTCTGCAGCCCCTGGCCCTGCACTGGGCTCATCAGGATCGAGTCCCTCCCGGTGTCCCCTCCCTCTGCTTCCCTGTGCCCTCGATGCTGGCACCTGGTGATGTTCTCAGAACTGTAATGTCGTGGCCTAAAGGATGGTGCAAGGATGGCGCTGCCCTGGGAAGCAGCAGGACACTCCTCTGCCCACCCTGCCCTCCGGTGTGCTGCTGGTGGGCTGCCAGAGTGTGCCCACCCACTCGAGCCTCCTCTGGGGCCACGCAACTCGCCTGTCCCCTGCTGCTGGTGTCAACACCCTTTTACTGTCTCTGGCTCTGTCACTGCCGGGAGAGCAGCTCCAGATGGTTTATGACACTTGGGGGCTCTCACCGGAGGCCACAGACACCCCAAACCACAGTGCTTACAGCGGTCCCATCCTCTCCAGGCACTGGGAGCTGCGCCCCTCCTGCCCCCAGCGCAGGGAAAAGCCGTGAAGGGTTTCCTCCCGGCGGGTGTCGTGGTGCCTTTTTATTGTTTGGAAAAGGAAGCACTTGGGTTTAATACTTCCCTCTCCAGCCGCCTTCCGAGCGCCCGGGCGGATGCTCGGGGCGCCGGGGAGAGCGCTGCGAGGAGCGCGGTTGTACCGGCGCCTCCGCCCCGGGGCCGGCTCCGCATCCTTGGGTGGGTGCCCACGCCAAGGCCCCGCTTCCTGCCGCAGCCCCCGGCCCTTCCAGATGGGTTTGCTCAGCTTCTCCTCTGCCGGCCTGGAGAGTGTTTTCCCCAGGGAAGAGCAGATTTGGAACCCGGCGCTGCTTACTCACCAGCGCTGTGCTCTCCTCTGCAGCCGCTCTGATGCCATCGGCCCCTGCCCGGCTCTACACCCTTTCAGCCGCATAAAATCCTACATTTTCCTTGTCCTGCAACTTACAGAAGTTAAAACCAGGGAAAGCAGGATCCCTGACCTGCAGGACCCCCCCTGGGAGCATCCGGTGGAGATGCAAAGGGGTCAGCCGGTGTCTGGGACACAGCGTCAGTTCAGGGATGACTGTGCCAATTCCTCTTTCACCATTTGTACCAGTTACAGACAGATGGGACATTTCGCCTTGCCAGGGATGTTGTTCCAGTGGAGCAGCTGCCACCTGGAAGCCGTGCAGGACCTGCTTTTCCAGGATGTGCTGTCAGGGAATCCCAAACCTTTGCTCTCAACGGCAGCACGTGCTCGCTGTGCTGGGGAGGAGATGGGTGGCTGGAGCCATGTCATGGGCAGGCTGGGCTTGGTTTTGGAGACTGGGATGAGAATTGGTGACAGCCAAAAGCTGTGGCAGGAGCAGGGCAGGGCCGTGGCATTGTCAGGGGTTGTTATCCCTGGAGAGACCTTGAAGTCTCAGGAGATTGCGTCATGTGATGGTGGCTTTGTGACCTTGTGTTCCCCCAGAGCTGGGAGATGCTCCAATGTCCCTCAGGGCACCCAGATCCCCAGGGGGACCTCAGGAGGTGTCCTGGAGACTTGGAACAGGTCTGGGTCTCATGTCCTCATATCCCTCTTGCTGTTCTCCCTCCTCTCAGAGCATCCAGCATCTCCTGGGGAGTGATGGTTCCTTCCCTGGCTGGGGTGGCACCCCCATGAGCACTCCAGTGAGGTCCCGCATTTGGGACCCAGTGAGGATCCCAAATCCCAGCTGGATCATCCCTGGCTGCGTTCACACGGGCAGGTGGAGCCGAATCCAGAGCAACTCCCCGCGCGGCCGCGCTGCTCGGGAATAAAAGTCCCTTTATGCAGGAATAATTAGTGTACTCAGAGCATGCTAATTATTCTAGGATAAAAGTGACTTTTATTCCAGCAGAGTGTCCTCTCAAAGGGCCCTTTCTGCCCGCTCCCGGGGCACAATAGCTGCTCTGCTCCGTTTCCCCATCCCAGACAAAGTCCTTATTTGCGGAGGCAGCGAAATTGAGTTGACTAATGAATTAAGGCCAATGGTTCTGGCCAGGCTCCAGTCCTTTGAAAGCCTTGGCGAGCTGATGCCCAGCCCGGCGGGAGGAAGCACAGACCCTCCTGCCCCACCGAGCCCCCGGCAGCCTCCCCTCCCTCCCTCCCTCCCTCCCTCCCTCCCAGCTGCTGGGATGAAATGCCTATTAATCTATCCTGTGGAATTGCTTTATTCCCGGCGCAGGCAGGGCTCTGGAGGGAGCGTTATCAGCTCCAGCCACAGGCCATAAATAACCACGGCGGTGCAGAGCGCCGGATCCTGTTTGGGTTCCCAACTGCCCAGGGTATAAACATCCCACTCCTATTGCCGAGATGGATACAGGGAATAAAGCCTGGGCAGGTAGGGGAGGTGGAGGGGCTCTGCAGGCCTGCTGCCCCCTCCCCATCCCTGCTTTGAGGAAGAAAAAAAGGGGCACAGGGCACCCTGGCAGGGATAGCCACAGGCCAGGGCTGGCTGCAGCACATCCAACTGCACCCAGAGGACTTAAGTCCCTTTCTCCTGGCTGCAAATGCTTTTTTCTTTCCCTTTTTTTCTTCCACCACCCCCCCACCCCGTCTTTTATTTATTTATTTTTTTTTCCATTTAAATTTCAGATAAGCTGCCAAAAGAAAGATACCAAAAAAAACGGTATTCTCCTTTGAATCCCCCTCGGCTGCGGGACTGAAGCTGCCCCTTCTGCCCCTCCCCACCACAGTCTGGATGATCCAGCTATTATTTTTTTCCTTTTATTATTATTATCCCCAGTTCTGGCAATGCCGGAGCTTTCGTTTCATCTGGCTCCATCTCCTGCCATTTTTCAGCTCGTTCCGCTGCGGACTCTCGGTGGGGCTGGAGGTGGGAGGGGACGCGGGGGATCGCACTCCGGCACGGCTCTCCCGGCTCCTGAATTTGGTTTAAAATGCAAATCTTTCCTTTATTCCCTTTTTTTTTTTTTTTTTCTTTTTAATGGATTTCATCTGAAGGCGGCGGAGCTGCTGGAGCCCGGGGAGCGGGAGGGGAAGGGGCTGGGCGGGGGGGGGGGGGGGGGGTGAGCACATTCCTCGCAGATTTCCTGGTGCGTGTTCACATGGAAATCGTCTCCCCCCGGATGCGTTTGAAGTCAGGTGGTGGAGCTGCGGGATGGACGCAGCCCTGGGAGCCGCAATATGATTTTATCCCCCTTCCCCCTCCACGGGGATGCTGTGGGCAGCTCCTGCCTCCATCTCCTGCCTCCCTTGGGATGCGCTCGCCCGTCCATCCTCCTCCTCTCTGTCCCCGCCATCCTCACTCTGCTCCTTTGTCTGGGTTTGGAGACAGGTCCTGGCTGCTTGGAATCCCATCTCAGTGCACGTGCTGGGGGTGCTGGGTGGCTTTGGGGACCTTGGAGGTGTCACCTCTCCCAGCTCTGCTGCCCAGGAGGAGCTGGGAGCTGGGTGTGACCCCGAAGAGAGATGCTGGATGGCATCTCCCAGTCCCTGGGGTACCCGGTGTGGGGATCCAGTGGCTCCCAATCCATGTCCCATGGGCAGGGATGGGTGTCCCTTGCCGTGGGGAGTGTTCAGTTGGGGAGTAATGAGAGAATGTGTGGAACATGACCTGTGGGAAAGGGCCAGGGATGTGCTGGTGGGATCTGGGGCTGGATGAGCAGAGGGTGCTGGCCCCCTCCTGCCTGTCCCTCTGGGGTGTGACAGGGGGGTGACAGCCCTGCCTGCACCCCAGGATGGGTCTGGGGGCAGGTGGGATCTTCCAGCTGCTTCCCACCAGCATCATCCCTTGTTCAGGGCTGGGAACACAGGTAGAAAGCAGGGATGGAAAACTAGAGAAGCCCTGGAATGCTGGGGCTGAGGCAATGGCAGGGTTTGGTTTTGGTTGGATTTGTTGTTGTCTCCTTGGGGGTTCCAAAAAGGGGGAGAATCAGAGTGAAACCTGTCCAGGGCCAATCTGAGCACCCATATCCAACCAGAGCCTGTCCCAGGAATGGCACCGAGCTGCCATTCCAACACCTCTGGCACAGCAGAGCCAGGCTTCCCTTCTCCAAATCATCTTTATTTTTTTTTGTTTAAGGAAGGTGAATGCCTCGTGATTCCAATGCCATAGTCTGACTTGAAGGGAAAAGGGAAAAACCATATTTTAAAGTCAATATTTACTTAGCAATCGGCCGTCCCCCTCCCCCAGCGTGGCCACATACCTGTGGCTTCTCCAGCAGGAATGGCCAGGAGAGGAGCCCTGTCGGTCCTGGAAGCTCTGGAGCAGGGATCTGGTTTGAATCTTCCCCGTTCGGAGGGGGCCGGATGGAAGAATTGCAAAAATGCATTTGAACTGTTTTGGGATGGTGTGTTTAAATGCAAAACAAACAGCTGAGCCTTCCTTTCCCTTTCCCCCTGGAAAAATATGCCTCAAACCTGAGGGTTTGGTATTTTAAATGTCTCTATTACCCAGTTCAGCTTTTGAGAGCCGGAAAATTTACTGGATTTGGGGTTTGAGGATCAGCCTCAAGCCCCAGCCCAGGGAGGAGAGAGCAGGATGGGCTCCAGGCTTTGGCCTTCCTGAGAATGCAGAGAAACTCCAGGACACTGGAAGTTCCAAAAACACAAAAAAGGAACAATTCCTGTTTTTTTTCTGTAGTTTGAAGACAAAGGATGGATGATGTGAGGGAGAGAAACGAAGCCTCAGGTGGCTGATGTGGTTTTGGTGGGTTTTGTTTGTTGATTGTGGTTGAGTTTGTGTCACGGGTGACTCGAAGGGTCCGTGTTACAGATTCCAAGCTGGCAGTGGGGGTGTCCCACAGGGGCCATGGGTTTGTCTCTGACTGGGAAGAGTGGCCATGACTTTCAGCCTTGATCCATGGGGAAGGAGGAAGAGGAGGAACGTTGGGATGAAGACACAGCGTTCATCTGGCTCTGCCAAAGAAAGGCTGAAATATCCCCGTACACAACGCCCTGCCCTGTTTTGGGGGTGCTGCGGCCGTGTGAGGTGGGGATGGAGACCTGGAGGAGCGCAGAGTGGGAATATTTCCCTCTGGAGTGGGTTTACTCCCTCCCTTTTGTGCTCCCTTCTCCCCCAGAACATCTGGTTTGAGAATCGTGCCTGTCCCAGCCTGTATTTATGGCCAGCGCCGTTTCCTGGCCGGACGCCTCCTCCCAAGGAGAGGAGGAGGAGGAGCTGGGCTGAGGAGGAAGCAGGGCAGGAATTCCTTCTTATTTTTGTGCTTTGCTTCCAGTCTGACCAGGATTTTATGTCATCCTCATCCATGGACTGAAGGTCACACAGGTCACACACCTTTCCTCCAGGATCTGCTTCTCCACCTCTCCAAAAGCCCTGTTTTGGTGTTCATTTCTTATTTTAGGCAAAAGGATCTGATGTTTTTTGGTGTTTGTGTTTGACAACCCCTTTCCCAACCCACCACACTACAACAAAGCTTCCAGCTGTCCATGGAATTCTGGTTTCAGGCTCTCCTTTGCACCAGGGGAGATGCTGATGGGATGTCTGTTCCCATCCTGTCCTGGAGAGCAATCCCCTTTCTTGCACCCAAATAGCTTTTTTTGGACATTTTGTTTTTATCACTTCGGTTTTGGATCTTTTTTGGGTTCAGGCCTTTTAGTTCTTTGGGCCTTTCTGTTATTCCAGCCTTCTAGTGGACCCTTTTTTTGGAGGGTCCTTTTTTTGGCCTTTTTAAATCCCATTTTTGGGAGGCCCTTTTTTTGATGTAGGGCATTTTTTGGGGGACCTCTTTTTTTTTTTGTACCTTTTTGGAGACCCTTTTCTTATGAGCCTTTTTTTAAAGACCCTTTTATTTCGCCACTTTTCACGTCCCTTTTTTTTGTTTTCTTTTTGCTGCATTTTAAGCTCCCTTTTACCCAACCCTTTTTTTTCTGCTTTTGGACCCTCTTTTAGGTGTGTTTTTTCCCTGACATTCCCCCCATATCTCGGCTATTTTGACAAACTTCTGCTGTGTTTTTTAGCACAGTTCTGTCCCTTTTCAGTCCGCTTTTGAGCCGGGGTCTCTCCTCTGGCTGCCAAGGCAGAGATGTGTCCCTGCAGCTGCCCCAGCCCCGCTCTGAGCTGCCCATTGTGCGCTGATGAAGGCTCCTTTATTCCCCATCCCTGAGCTGGAGCTCTGCTGCCATCGCTGCCTCTGCTGGGCTTGGGAAGGGGAATTTAGCTCTATGTAGGGGATGCATGAACAGAGACACCTTCTCTAATTGTCCACCTGGCACCGAGGGTGTTGAACCCAGCAGGAAGGTGCTGTGCAAGGACCAGGGATGTGTGGGGAGCCCGAGGAGTGATCGCCTTTCATCCTCTCCCTGCCCTGAGCTGTGGTGCCTCTGGCTCTTCCCATAGTTGGGAATGGTGGAAGGAATGGGTTTGGGTGCCCTGAGGTGGTGAGGGGCTCTCTGGGATCATCCTGCCTGGATCAGCACCTGTGTGGAAGGGCAGGTGTAAGCAGGACAGTGTGTGTCAGTGCTTGGAAGGGATCCCACGTGTTCCTGCTCTGCTTTGGTCCTGGAGCAGGGGTGCTCGAAGGAGTCATCACTCAGCACCAGCATCTCCGTGCTGAGCATTCCCAGCTCCAGGACCAAAGCATTTGGAGATTGGCATCTCCAGTGCAAAACAAGCTCCTGGGTTCCCATCCCACAAACTGGTTGGGAATGGGTTCCCAGGGATTTGCCTTCCTGTAGCTCTGCCTGCTCTTTGGGAAGTGAAACCTGTGGGTTCCAGCAGTTGCCACAGGTGTAGGTCACGCTGTGGCTACTGGAGACCTGAAGATGAGGAGGAGCAGGAAATCCAAGAGAGTGTCAGTTCTTTGCTGTGATTTTCTTAATGAATCCTGCCTTGGATGTGCCTGTGGCCTGGAGATGGAGGCGTCAGATGAGCTCTGCTGGGAAGAGGCGGTGGAAGGGCTGGATTTGGAGCAGAGCTGGACCAGGAGGATCCTGTCCCTGAGCCTGGTGGGAGGAAGGAGACAGGCTCAGGCTGTGCTCTGGCCTAGGAAGGTGGAGGGGAAGGACAGAGATGCTCCATCCATTTTAATCTGTCCAGTCTCCATCTTGGCTGTGCCAAGCTCCTGCTATGGTGCTGAGCAGCAGCTCCCATGCTGCTGGTGAGCAGGGAAGGAAGGGAGGCAGGGAAGGAAGGGAGGCAGGTTGGCAGGAGGAGCTGTGCTTCCATCAGAGCAAACAGCATCAGGAAAAACCCTGTGCAGCTCGAAGGAGTAATCAGGATTGAGACATGGATGGGGTTGGGATTAGGGACATCATCATCCCCATCCTCTCCCCTCGCAGCCTCTCTTGCTGTGGAGCAGCCCCATGGCAGGAGGAAGATGCAGACACAGAGACCTCCTCCCTCTTTCCCGGGCTGAGCAGGAAGTGAAGTGGATCCTGGGAGTGGGAAATTTGGCAGGAGAGCAGGGATGCCACGAGATGAATGTTTTGGGAGTTGCGTGTGTGGCTGCCTTTCCTTGAGCCAAGGGCTCACAGTTGTGTTGGGTTTGCAAGAGCTCCGGCCACCCCCAGGGCTGGGGCTGGGCAGTGACCCCCTCATAGCAGTGACCCCCCCATTTCAGTGACCCCCTGTTTCAGTGACCCCCATTGCAGCTCATGTTAGGGGGGTGCAGTGGGCCCCACATTTCAGTGACCCCCATTTCAGTGATCTCTGTTTCAGTGACCCCCCTCCCATTTCAGTGACCCCCATTTCAGTGACCTCCCATTTCAGTAACCCCCCCATGAGCAGGATGCTCTTCCCAGCCTTTCTTCCTCCCTGGACTTGGGATTTTGGCTTTTCCTGCTGATTTTCACTCTGTCCATTTTCCCTCCCCGTGTGTCCAAGGAGGGATGTGGGGTCACCCTTCCCTGGGCTGCCCCGGGGTCCTGGACATGGGATGGATGGATCCTCATCCTGCTGTTGTCCTCATGATTTAAAAAAGCATTACTTTTTAATTTGTTCTCATTTGGGTTTTCTTGTTTTTTCCCTGTTTTTCTCTTGCCTAGCACAGAAAACGAAGCGCCTCTGGCTCCCAGGAGCTAATTCATCCAAGTTAAATGATCTTTAAAATCTGTGAGCGCATCTCAGTGCTCGACTCCTGTTTTCTCCCGGTGTAATTAATGCTCCAGCTTAGATTTCCTCCTTTCCTTAGGGGCAGGCTTGATGGATCTGGTGCCAGGCTCAAACTTCTGCCAAGCCATAGGAAAGAAATCATCCCCCCCCCCCCCCCCCAAAAAAAACCCCAAACCAATCTCGGCCTTTAATTGAAATTTGATTTTTCTTTTGAAACAACTTGTCCTTGGGAAGAAACTGATGTTGTTTATTATCGTTATTTCTTTTCTCATCCAGCACCGAAGACTTGTAGCCCCAAACAGTTTGCATGCAAAGATCAGATTACGTGCATATCTAAGGGCTGGCGCTGTGACGGGGAGAAGGATTGTCCGGATGGCTCGGATGAATCTCCCGAGATATGTATGTATGCTTTTCCTTCCTAATCCTCTTCCTCTGGGTTTGCTCCATCGCTCCATGGGTGTTCCAGCGCAACGATGTTCTACCTCAGCTCCCCTTGCAGCCCCTCGGGGTGGGGGGGGGGGGGGGTGTCCATTCCATCCATTCCGTCCATCCATCCATCCGTGAATCCGTCCGTGGATCCAAACCAGCCTCCTGGGAACAGGCAATCACTCATTTTTGTTTGTTTCCGTCAAAATGGATATGCACAGGGAAGGAAGAGTCAGCAGCAGTGTCGCCCTGTCCTCAGCACCTCAGCATTCCTGGGTGCAGGGAGTGAGGGGAGGAGATCTCTGGGACTCCCAGGGAGCAGCTGGAAAGGCGACATCACTGTCCTGGTTGTGTTTTGGGATTAGGATGCTGGATTAGGTTCACTGGTCTGAGCTGTTGGAGCCGCTTGGGCACCAGTGGGCACAGCTCTGAAGGTGCTCCTGCCTCAGATGGGGTGGTGAAGTCTCTCTGCAAGGAAGCAGAGACTTGGGATGGGTTGGGTGAGGTGTAGGGATGGGAACATGGGGGATGTCTGCAGAGGGGTCAGAGCTGTGGTGACACCAGGGATAGCGGCTGTGCCAGGAGCTCTGCTCTGGCTGGGCTGGAGCAAGGAACCACCTGTCCCTATGTCCCAGGATTCCAGGCCACAGGTCAGCCACCACAGGGCCCAGCAGAATCTCCTCATCCCCTGCCCCAGCTCTCCCTCCCAGATTCCCACTTCACGCTGTGCTTGGCAGAACCGTCTCCTCCAGAGCAGTTTCTGGTTCGGCTCTGGGTTTGTTTATTCCTTAAGGCAAAATGATGCAACGGCCCCTCTGTGGGAGGGATGGGGGGCTGGGATGGGCTGGCTGGCTCCAGTCAATCAGCAGCCCTGGAAAATTACAGCGGGAGGACTCGGAGGCTGGAAGAAATCTGTCCTGATTGGCATGTTCCGCTTGCTGCGTGCATCCGTGCTCAATCCATGTGTGCAGGTGACTGGAGCATGGACCCCTTGGATGCTCTTTCCTCTCCACCTTCTTCCTCTCTCTTCCTTGGGGCTGGTGAGGGAGCAGCCAGGAGCAGCCTCTGGTGCTGTGGATGCACCTCCGTGTGGAGGTCATGGATGTTGGAAGACTCTTGGGTTTGGTCCAAGCCCCCTGAGAGCTCATCCCTGGAGGACAAGGGACACCCGCTGCCCCTGTGCCCCTCAGAACACTCTGGGACTCCCAGGACAGGCAAGTGGGAGCCTCTGTGAGACACAGACCAAAGCCTGGCATCTCCTCACCACAATGTGTGGGACTGAGTCCGTGTATTTCCGTCACCACCACAGACCCCAAACTTTGGAATCTCTAATTTCTTCGGGAGCAATTCCCTCCCCAGCTGATCTCTGGGCACCTGGAGAGGCTGCACCTTCCTGAGTGGCTCTGCCCACCTCCCCCCATTCCCACTTTTCACCCCTAGACACTGGCAGGGAGCCAGGGTGATACTGTGCCCCCCAGGACATGGAAGTTGGGGTACCAGGGCACATCTGTGCCATTGCCATGGGCCAGGACATGAGTGGAGCCTCCCGCCTGCTCCTGCCCAGGCTCGTTCCCATGGAGCCCGACCTGTCAGCACGAGCCCCTGGTATCTCTGGGATTGCCAGGCCAGCTTTTCTCACGCCACTCTGGCACCGGGGCTTCCAGCAGCCTCTCATCCCCCTTATCTCTCTGTCAGGGGGAGAATGACTTTTATTACTCTCATTTGATCTGTGTTTGAGCCGGGCTGAGAGCGCAGCTCCTGCCGAGGCTCTGGCGTCCTTTGGTGCCGTGGTGTTTGCGTGGCACTGACGTTCCCCTGCCGGAGCCTCTTGAAATGCTGTCAGGCACGTGCCAGCTTTTCCTCTCTGGGGAATCCTTTGAAGTATTCCCTGGCTTTGCTCTGGTGTTCAGGCCGGTCTCTTCCTGTCCCCAGTGCTGCTTGTTTGGTGCGAGTGGCTCGCGCACGCTTCTTGCGGAGTTTTTTGCTCCATGGAGCTTTCCTGAGAGGAAAACACTTGGACAAGAGCTTCCATCCTGTAGGAGATCAAAGATGACGGGCTCTGAGGAAGGAATTTGCCGTGGCTCAGCTGTGGCCAGTGCCTAGTTGGTCCATCCATTGATCAGAGGGTACAGGACGCCTTGGGTCCCTCATCTTGCTGTGCTGGATCTGCTGTTGGTGTGGTCCTGATGAGTTCAGAAGTGACCAAGAGGCAGCACCAGGACCCTCAGTGCTGCCATCCATATCCATCCTGGCAGGACAAGTGGGACCATCCCACCCCTGCTCCTCCAGCCTCTTCCTTCATTGTGTTCTTCCCATCTACATCTCCCTGGTCTGTTGCCAAATCAACTGCAGGAGGAAGAATTCCTTTTCTTCTATTCTTTTTTTTTTTTTCTGAGTGTTTTTTCGAGGTTAAACATTCCTATCTAATTCGGCTCCTTGGGGTGTACCACAAGCTTGTCACATGTAATAAATTGGCTCATTTATTAGTGCCAACACGGTCAAAAGCAAACAAAGTGGCTTGTGGATTAATCCTGCCCTGTTTGGGATAAGTGGTTTGATCCAGGCTCTTTGCAGGGAATAATGGACACGGCAGAGCAGTTCTGACTGATGAATTGGGTGCTTCACTTCAGCCCCTCCATTCTTCTGGTCCATATATTGATGTAACTTAATTAACCCATAATTCGCAATTACAGGGGGCCCACCCTCTGCAAAAAATAAATCTGTGCAGTGGCAGCTGGTCAGAAATTTTCCCAGGAATCATCTGCTGGGTGCTCTGGGGCTAGGAAAGAGAGGGAGCTCAAATCCCTGCTGGCTGTGACAGAGCCTGGGTGTCCTGAGCATCCTGGAGGAATCACCCCAGTGCCCCCAGTTGGCTCACTGGGGGCATGCTGGGATGTGTTTGAGACTCGGGGGAGATATCTGGCATCTGGAGCTTGTTAGATTCCTGGTTTTTAGGCATCCCTTGAGCAGAAATGGGGGTCACTGCCCAGGATGGACAGACAAAAGTTTTGGCTGGGATGGATTGAGGATCCTGCTTGGTGTGGGGCTCCTGTGCTTGGGGTGGGGGGGTTTGTCACAAACCCTGGGCTTTGTGGTCCTCTTCTCACAGCTCCATGTGCTTCCAAGGGCTTTTATCCCCTCCTGGGAGCCCAAGGGTCACAGTGGGATCACATCCAGCATCTGTCAGAGGTGTCTGGAGCTGTGTGGAGTGAGGATGTACCGGCACACAGAGCTCTGTGTGTGATGTAACACTCCTCTCCAAGGAGAGCTGGAGCTTATTTAGGGCACACTCCGCTGTTGGAGTCTCCAGTGAAGGTGATTGGGCTAAAATGGGACTGTGCCTGGACATGGTGTGTGCTGTGCCCTTCTTGCTGCTCCCTGGGGGCCTGGGGGGGGGTTCCACAGAACTATTTCTGCCAGCCCTGCTGAGGGGAGGGTGAGGCATGAACAGCCCTTGGAAAATGGGATTTTACTGTTTAGGGTGGGCAGAGATGTGTTGGTAGCTGCGTGTTCAGCCCTGAAACATGGATTTGGGGCAGGGAGAGGAGGAGACCCCATGGAGGGGGTCAGGATTTGCAGGGACTGTGCCAGGGCTCATTGTCACCCCTGCAGCCACCTCCAGCCCGGGGTGAAGCTGTGCTGGACATTGCAGGAGCTTTTCCTGGGGTTTCAGGCCGTTAATGGATTTATGGTGTGTTTGTTTTTTTGTCTCCATGCCTTGCTTCTTTTCAGAGGAGCTTAAAAATAAAGCCTGGCTTGCTTTGTAATTTTTCCAGTTAATAATGAAGATTAAGTCTCCTTGTGCTGGGCTCGGAGGGGCCCCCCATGAACCTGCCTGTGCCACGGCCTCGGGGCAAGGAGAGTGGTACCCAGGGGGAGTCACGGTCCCTGTGCTGACCCTTGTGCCCTTTGGTGCCCTGCAGGTCCCCAGAGCAAAGTGTCCCGCTGCCAACCCAACGAGCACAACTGCCTGGGCACCGAGCTCTGCATCCACATGAGCAAACTCTGCAATGGGCTCCACGACTGCTTCGACGGCTCCGACGAGGGGCCACACTGCCGGGGTAGGTTTGGGGGGCACACAGTCCCACCAAGGGGGGGCTCCCCAACGGGGTAGGAGTGATGAGGTCTCTGCTTTCTCCTGTTGAGTGTGAGCCCCGCTACACTCAGCTCAGCACAGTCACAGATCCAGAGATTATCCAGAGCCGCTTGGAAGTGAAATGCCCATCATTCCTGAGCCTGCAGCCATGAAATAGCTGCATTGTCTCCTGGGTTTAAAAGCTCCAGGCCTGGGGTTCTGGTCCAGATAAGAGATACCGCTGTGGGTTTTTCCTAATTTCCAGGAGCTTTGTCCCCCCTCCTGGCCTGTCCCCGTGGCTAATCCTGCTGGAAAACTCCCTAAACCACCATGCTGCTGTGCAGATTAATCGCTCAGAAATGTGTGTCCTGGGCTGACCCTGCACTCCGGAGCCTCTGTGCTCCCCAAACCTCCCCTGCCTGGGCTGGGGGCCTCCTGTCCTGCTCCACCAAGACCCCGACCCCAAAGGGCTCCCAGCTGGGACCCAGCTCCTCTCCACTGCCTGGATCCCATGGGAGCAGCCCGGGGCAGCTTCTGCAGCTGTGCCTGAGCTGAGAATTAATATTTCAGTAAGAGCTCTCGTTACTTAAGTGGGGTCTGATTTTTCACGGCCGGGCAGCACGTGAGCCACGTGAGCTGTGTTAGGGCAGCTGCTCAGGACTTTGGGCACCTGGTGCTCACAGGTTTGGGCACGCTGGGGCCGCCAGCCCTCGGTGGTGCTTGAGCCAGATGCCGAGTCCCCCCTGCCCATGGCTGGTGCCGCCCCAGGGAGGCATTTCTTGCATTTCCTCGCAGCTGCTTTGGAGTCCCAGCCTGCCGCTGCCCCAGGCTTGGGCAGGTGAGCTGTCACCCCAAGCTGTCACCCCAAGCTGTCACCTCGAGCTGTCACCCCAAGCAATCACCCTGAGCTGTCACACTGAGACATCACTCCAAGACATCACCTCAAGCTGTCACCCTGAGCCATCACCCCAAATTGTCACCTCAAACCCTGTTCCTGCTCCAGTTGCTGGACCATTGCCCCCTCCATGCTGCTCCCCCAGGGAGTTGGGGACTCTCTGCTGCCTTTGCAGACATCCTGGGGGTGGTAATGCCAGTGGAGCCCCCATGCTGAACCCCCACACTGTCCCCTCTGAGCACTCCAGAGTAGGACAGGAGGGGACCTCTGGGCTCTCTGGTGCATCCACATCCCTCAGGATACCCTGGAACTGCATCCCATGCCACTCCCCTGCACAAGGGGTGCCAGGTCTCAGCTACCCCTGGAAGTGACACGGAGTCAGCAGCACTGGAGATGGCAGGGGCTGCTCAGACCCCCCTGCCCTGGAGCAGCTGAGTATCCCACATCTTCCCTCCCTCTGCTGAGGGGCTCAATCCTTCTCCTCTCTGGTGAGGTGGGAGCAGTGTGAAGTCTCCCAACAAATCCTGGTGGGGTGTCTGGTGGTCCTGCTCACCCAACCCTTGGTCCTTGGTGTCCATCGTATTCCTCCTTTGGTGACATCCTCTCTCTTCCACCTTTGTCCCTGCAGAACAACTGGCCAACTGCTCGGCGCTGGGCTGCCAGCACCACTGTGCACCGACGCTGTCTGGCCCCATCTGCTACTGCAACCACTCCTTCCAGTTGGCTGAGGACAGGAGGAGCTGCAGAGGTGGGTCTGGGGTGGGCAAAGCCCTCCCTCTATGCAGGTGACCTCCAAGGTGGCTCCTTGGGGATGTGGCCAATGCCACCATCCCACAGCAGTGCTGAGGATGAGATGGGATAGGATCCATGGGATGGGGCTCCCATGTGGATATGGCTCCCAAAAGCCTGAGTGAGGAATACTGGGAATAAGGAAAAGGCTTTGTCTTTGTGAATGGAGTCAGGGGCTGGTGCATGCTGAGGTGTCCCTGCCTCAGAGAGGATGGGAAAAATAGGAGAGGGTCGCAGCAAGAATTGATGGCATTGATGTGATGGAAACAAATCTGGAAGTGAGAGATTGTGATGGCTTCATCTCTTTCATGTGGTGGAAGGGACCATTCCCTGCTCTGGCACAGAGCTCTGGGGGTTATATCACTTCCATCTGCCAGAAGAAAGAGCAGCCAAGCCAGGGGTTTGGGAGCTGGAGATTAGAGGGATTTGGAGTGGGAATGGAGGTGCAGAGCTGGGGGGAGGCTCAGTGGCCAGGCAGGGGCTGTCCTGCTGCAGCTGATGCTGGGCTGTCTGCCTGGTCATGGGGTGGCCTTGGAAGGTGATTCCTTGGAGTCCAATATGAGGGTCCCTTCAATTCCTCTGGAGGCTGATGTGAGGGTCCCTCTGACTCCTCAGAATGTTGACATGAGGGTTCCTTGGATTCTGTAGCAGGCTGATGTGAGGGTCTCTTTGGCTCAGGGATCATGCCCTCCTCTCCAGCTCTACCTTGGAGAAACTGGGGAGCTTCATTCCCTCTTCAGTCAGCAAAAGAGGTGTTTTTTTTCTGGTCTAAACCTTGGGTTTTTTCCTGTTTTTCCTAGACTTTGATGAATGCACTGTGTACGGGACCTGCAGCCAGACGTGCAGCAACACAGAGGGCTCCTACACGTGTAGCTGTGTCGAGGGGTATCTCCTGCAGCCAGATAACAGATCCTGCAAAGCCAAAAATGGTGAGAGCTTTGGCAGGGGGAGTGTGGTGCTTCGAGGCAGCTCTGCAGACCATAGTCCTGCCCTGAGCTCTTCCCTGGGGGGTACACCTCAATGGGGTTGAGGTGTGCCCTGACCCCATTGTCCCCTCCTTGCCCCCAGAGCCCGTGGATCGCCCTCCTGTGCTGCTCATTGCCAACTCCCAGAACATCCTGGCCACGTACCTGAGCGGAGCCCCCGTGCCCAACATCACCCCCACCAGTGCCAAGCAGACCACGGCCATGGACTTCAACTATGTGGAGGACACGGTGTGCTGGGTCCACGTGGGTGACAGTGCCTCCCAGACTATCCTCAAGTGTGCCAAGATCCCCAACCTGAAGGGCTTTGTGGAGGAACGATCCATCAACATCTCCCTGAGCCTGCACCGTGAGTGCCCACTCCCCTCGAGACCCCCATCCTGCTCCCCCATCCCCAGTTCCTTGCGTCTGCCCCACTGTCTCCAGGCCGTGGTGGGTGAAATTGGGAAGGAGGCAGCTTCCCACAGGTCATTCCCTTCTCTTTTATTATTATTTCTATCAAGTTGATTTGTTTCTTGGTGTGCAGATATGACGAAATGGGATACAGGGAGGAGTGGAGCCACTACCTGTGTGACAGGTTTTGGGATGGCAGTTCTTGCTTCTTTTGATCCCACCCTAAAAATTTGACCGAGTCCCACCCCAAAAAGTGACCAAGAACAAACTCCCAACACAAAGGTGCTTCTGTGGGTGCCACTGAGTCACAGTGTGAGTGGCTGGTGGCAGTTTCCTTCTGCTGGTGGCTCCGTGGCCAGAATGAGCGTGGTTCCAGCTCTGTGTCCTGATTGGGCTTGCTGGTCCCAGCTCTGCCAGTACAGGAGGGTTACTGGTTGGGATTTTGGTGCTCTCTGAGTCAGGCCCAAGGGGGGGGGGTCCCTATGGGCTTCCAGAACCTTCCCTGCCTGCACAGAGCAGTGGAGCTGGTGGGGTCCCCCCATGGGGAAAGCGGATGGGTGTCACAGCTGGAGAGCCGGGATGTGGGACACCATTCCTGTCACTGGCTTTATCCTTTGTCCGAGTCAGTCAGGGTGGAACTGGGGAATCTGGGGTTTGCAGTGGGTCACTGTCAGGTTTTTGCTTCCCTGGTGTCATCCCTTGCGGGGTGTCTTTTGCCTCCTAAAATTGGGGAAGCTTCCAGGGAGGCCTGAAGCAAGAGGGAACCCTTTTCCCCCACTTGTTGGATGAGCAATGTCTCGTCCAGCAAATTGGATGAACTCATATGAACGGATCTCTGCAAAAGAGTGAAGGTCTTGGGTGGATCTTGGAGCCCAGTGAAATTCTCTGCTGATGGCAGTGGGGTGTGAGCTGGGATCCTGGGGGTCCCAGGGGTCCTGGGGGTCCCGGGGTCTGTGTGTGGCTGGACTGGGCAGGCTGTGGGTGCTGCCGAGGGTGTGTATTCACAGTTAATTTAAGCTCACCCTGTGTATTTTTAGGGCAGGGTGTATTTTTAGGGAGAGGCCTCACCCTTTGCTCTCGCAGGCGATAACATGGCATTGGGCAGGACAGTGCTCAGTTTCCTGCTCCTCTCCTGGGATTTAGGGGGGGGTCTCTGGGATTTAGGGGGTCTCTGTTCTCTGAAGGCTCCCTCACAGTGAGGCTAGTTTATCAGCACAAAGGAAGTGGAGGAGTGAATTCCCCCGGTGCTGAGTCGGGTGCTGGGGGGTCAGGATGAAGAGATAATGTCACTCTCCAGCAGGACACTGTCGAGACCCATGAATCCAATTAGTGGTTTCCCTCTTTATTTGCTTCTTTATGGCATTATCTGCTCCCAGCAGGAGTGGGGCCTCCTTGGTGCCTGCTGCTAATGGGGCTTGAGCTGGCACCTGATGGGGGGAGATTGATGCTGAGGGGCTGGAAAGCAGCAGCTCCAGCTGCCAGAGGATGCTCGGTGCCACAGCCTGGCTCTGATAGCTCCCCTGCCTCCCTGTCCTGCTCCTCTCCTGCAGAGATTACTGTCACTTGTGCTGTGGGAGATGTGTTAAATGAAGGCTGTTAACAGCCCTTGGCACGACCCGCTGTCCTCAGAGCTTTGCTGTTCCCCTGGTCTTTTACACTCGCAAAGCTTTTTGCTCTCCACAAGCTCAGGAGCTGCGGCACTTCCCGCAGTGCTGCCCCCTTGGCTCCCACCTCGCTGCCCGTGGATATTTGTCACAGGCACTGATTTTCTCAGTTGATCTCAGCTGGCTGGTTCCCTACCCCCAGGTCTTTTTCTGGGGACACACTAAAAATCAGAGGCTGGTGA
Source organism: Cinclus cinclus (assembly GCF_963662255.1). Lineage (NCBI taxonomy): Eukaryota > Metazoa > Chordata > Aves > Passeriformes > Cinclidae > Cinclus > Cinclus cinclus. Next base: position 1,955,829 of record NC_085075.1, on the reverse strand, counting down.
AGCCTTCCGTCCATTTCTCTTACAAAAATTCCTACTTCGTGTTGGAATTGGATAATTTCTCTCTGCCATCAGTCAGAGTGGGCTGGGGGGGGCTCTGGGCACCTCAGTGGGGCATGGTGCCAATGGCCAGGACAGGTGGGATGACGTGGTCCCTCACTCAGCAGGGGTCCAGCCCGTCCCCATCTCGGCAGGGACCTTGGAAGTGACACCATCCTGCCAGCCCTGGGAGCCCAGTGTCCCTCTGTGCTCACCCCCGTGATGAGGATGAGGCACAAGCGATGGCATGGGAAGGGCTCATCCTTCCTGCCAGCACTGAATTGTAACAAGGGGAGCTTGTCTTATCCTTCCTCCCATCCTGCTGTCCCTCTCCTCTGCTCCGTGTGACAATCCCGCAGTGTTCCTTTCTAGGAGGATCCTGGCAGGCATCGTGCTCAAGGACAGAGGCACGTGCCTGTGCCGAGGCTGCTCCGAGCCCTTGGAACATCGGGATGGCACAGGGGCGTTCACTGTGAGCCCCCTGTCAGCCCTGAGCCCCTATGGCATGGGGCAGGGGACAGCTGGGGACTGGGGCAGGGCTGTCACAGCTCCCCTTGGAACCTCTGTGCTCTGTGGCAGATCCTTGACCTCTGAGGACTTTGTGATCCTGTGGGTTTTCTCAACCAGATTCCAGCCTCCACGTGTTTCCCCAGACAATGTCCTTGTTTGTTTGGAGTTGGGCTTCCAAGGAATTTCAGAGCCAAACAGAGCACTAAAAAATAATAATTAAAATCGGTTGCTGGGCTCTTGTGTTGCTGCTTCCCATGTCCTGGATGGAGCGCTCTGCCTCCCCAGATTCCCCAGCTCTCCAAGCTTATCCTGCTGGCCTTGCCCCCCTCATCCTGGGGCTGTTTGTCTTCAAGGGATCACATCCTTGAGCAATCCTCATTGCTCAGCCATGGACCCAGGGCTGGGACAGCTGTGCTGGGGGATTTGTGCCTCCTTCCATTGGATTCATGTCCCTGTCCCCTAGAGGTGACAGCAGGAGGTGGGAGCACCTCCCTAGAGTGTGCACAGAGGCCAGGACCATCTTTAGGAGGCCACCTTTAGCTGGCAGCAGTCCAAAACTGTGCTGGTCACCTCTGGGCGTCCACAGTGGCGTTGACAGCGGCGTTAAATCCCCGTGTCCGGTGCGCTGTGATCGGGTGACACTCGGCTCTCAGGGGAAGGCAGGAGCCTTTTGCTTGGACTGTGGAAAAATACTGGGGAACACGTGTCAGGAGCCAGAGCGCTGGGCTTCCCCGTGGCTCTTGGGGTGGCTCCCTTGTGTCTCTTCCTTCCCCTTCCCCTTCCCCTTCCCCTTCCCCTTCCCCTTCCCCTTCCCCTTCCCCTTCCCCTTCCCCTTCCCCTTCCCCTTCTCATGCTCTTTAGCTTTTCTTTTCCCCTTTTCCGTGGCTTTTTGCACGGTCAGAACCAGGAGCTTGGTGATGCCAGGAAATGTATTTATTGTGCTGGGAGGTGTCAGGAGCTGGCCCTGCTTCATCCCAGCTCTGGTGCTGCTCCTTCCCAAGCCCAGCACTGCTCTCCCAGTCCAGCACTGCTCCTTCCCAGTCCCAGCACTGCTCCTTCCCAGTCGCAGCACTGCTCTCCCAGTCCAGCACTGCTCTCCCAGTCCAGCACTGCTCCTTCCCAAAACCAGCACTGCTCTCCCAGTCCAGCACTGCTCCTTCCCAGTCCCAGCACTGCTTCTTCCCAGTCCCAGCACTGCTCTCCCAGTCCAGCACTGCTTCTTCCCAGTCGCAGCACTGCTCTCCCAGTCCAGCACTGCTTCTTCCCAGTCCCAGCACTGCTCTTCCAGTCCAGCACTGCTCCTTCCCAGTCGCAGCACTGCTCTCCCAGTCCAGCACTGCTCCTTCCCAAAACCAGCACTGCTCTCCCAGTCCAGCACTGCTCCTTCCCAATCCCGGCACTGCTCTCCCAGTCCCAGCACTGCTCTCCCAGTCCAGCACTGCTTCTTCCCAGTCCCAGCACTGCTCTCCCAATCCCAGAACTGCTCCTTCCCAATCCCAGCACTGCTCTCCCAGTCCAGCACTGCTTTCCCAGTCCTAGCTCTGCTCCTTCCCAGTCCAGCACTGATCATTCCCAGTCCTGCACTGCTCCTTCCCAGTCCAGCACTGCTCATTCCCAGTCTCAACACTGCTCATTCCCAGTCCCAGCACTGATCCTTCCTGATCCCAGCAGTGTTCATTCCCAGTCCCAGCACTGCTCTCCCAGTCCCAGCACTGCTTTCCCAGTCCTAGCTCTGCTCCTTCCCAGTCCAGCACTGCTTTCCCAGGCAGAGCAGGCAGGAATTCTGCAGCCTGGCAGGATCCACGTGAGGCTGCTGGGAAAGAGCTGTGGAGGTGCTGTAATTTATTATTTCTCAATTTAAGGTTTGTTGTTTTCCTTTATAAAACAAGCCCCCAGGAAGGGGTTTGAAATATCAGGACATTTGATCCCGAGTGCATTATAAACCGTAAACACCAGCAATCTGGCCACCATTAAAACACCTTCCTGGGCAGCATCAATCCCATCCTGCCCAACTCAGAGGGTGTTTTCATTGACTCCATTTCAGCCCTGTCACTGGGAATGGCCTGTCCTGCTGCCAGCAGGCAGAGGAACTGTGGGCGCTGGGACAGATTGATTTCAGGGCAGTGTTGCTCTTCAGAGGAATCCAAGTACATTTCTTCCCCCACTTTGCATGGAAAGCTATTTTTCTTCCTTGCTGCCTCATCCTGGCCAAGAAAGAGGCTCCGACGTGAACTCACTTGGCAGGAGAGCGGGATGATTGGTAACTTCATCTCGTGGTTCCTTTCTGTTGGGTTTGGTTTTTTTTTAACTGTTTATGGCTGTTCTTGTGGCAGCGATGAAGGAAAACAGGAGCAGGGGCAGAGCAGAGGATGGAGGAGAGCAGGGAATAAATGGGAGCAGAGGAAAAATGGGACTCAGGGATAAATGGGAGCAGGACATGGAGGGGAGCAAAGGATAGGGGAGAGCAGGGATCAGCATGGATGGAAGCAGGGGCTGGACAGAGCAGGGAATGGGGGAAGCAGGGAATGGGGGGAGCAGGGAATGGGGGGAGCAGGGAATGGGGGGAAAAGGGAACGGGGGAGCAGGGGATGAATAAGAGCAGGGAATAGGGGGCAGCAGGGGATGGGTGGGAGAAAGGGATAAGGGAGAGCAGGGATTTGGTGGGAGCAGGGTATGAAGGAGAGCAGGAGCTGGAGCGAGCAGGGGATGGAGGGAACAGGGACTGAGGGCCATGTCTGGAGCCGTGCACTCACACCAGAGGACAGCACCATGATGGTGATTTTAATCAGTCTGTTAAAGATCTGACAGGACCCTGCTGTGGCTCTGCCCAGCACCTCTGACTCCCCTTACCTGGTGCTTCCCTTCACAGGGAACAGAAATAAATCTTCCAAGGGGACTGAGACCTCCCCCCCCACCAAGACCTGGTGGCAGGAGTGAGCTGCATTCCCACGTTGCTGGAGACAAAAGAGTGACATGAATGTCCTGAGTCATCAGGATGCTTGTGCCCAGGGATGGGTTTGCTTTCACATGGACCGCAGCGTGTCTGTCCCCGCGCACATCCGTCTGTCCCAGCACACATCTGTGTGTCCGACCCTCCCTGCCTTGTGCCAGGCTCACTGCAGAATCCCCTTGGGACCCTTCCTGCCTGTGCTGGCCCCATTTCTGCTTTCTGATCCCCCCCTCCCCCCAGATCACCCCAGTGACGGTCCCGGGTTCCAGTCGAGCCTGTGTCTCTCTCCTCTCACCCAGAAGGAAGCCAAGTGCCCTGTCCCTGCCTCGGCCTCTGTGGAATATTTGTGCCCATGGAATGGTCTCATTAAGGCAGAGTAATTAGCAGTCCCTTGGCTGCCCTCCACGCAGCCCAGAGCTCTCGTTCCTTCCCTGTTCCTGCTCTTCCCACCTCCGGTGCCTCAGCCAGGCTCTGCAGGGATGCTGTGGGGTTGAGCCAGGACACGGGGAGGAGTGAAAGTTTGGGGTGTCCCCACCCTGAGGAGCTGAAGACGGTGTCAGTGAGGGGCTGGAGAGGTGCCAGTGATCCCTTGGACATGGTTCCCCTTCAGATGCAGCCGTGGTGCTGCACTGGGGGTCCAAGGCACAGAGAGACACATGGGCTGGGGGTCTCAGGGCTCCCTGGAGTAGGACAGTGCTCCAGCATCTGTCCCCAGCCTGGGATGTCCCTCTGCGGGGGCTGCACAGCCCGGGGGTGCCGTGTCAACCCCAAGGAACGTTTGGCTTGTGCAGGGGCGGGCGTGAGTGTGCACAGAGCCCCAGGGATCCATCCCAGCACCGAGTCAGACATCCTGGCCGTGGGCCACCGGCTTCCACCCAGCGGTTCCTCCTCGCAGCTAAACATCTTAGTAGAGAGGGGGGTGAATTTATTTATTTTTGAGCCTGGTTTGCTGAGGGAACGAGGCTGACGTGACGGCCGTGGCCGTGTATGGTGGTGGCCGTCCCCTCTGCCGTCCCCTCCTGCCTTGCTGGGACACAAGGACTTGGCTGTTCCTGGGAGCAGAGGGGGTGTGCTGGACCCTCGGGGGCTCGGGGTGTCTGTCCAGCGTCCGGCGCCCTTCGGGGCGGGAGTTTGTCTTTGTGCTTGTCCTGTTAACATACTTCTAATTAAAGAAAATTGTCCCCAGGAGCAGTGTTTATCCACGGAGCGCGGTGCCGTCACAGAGACGGTCTTGTTCTCCCGGGGAGAGGATGTCTGTGGAGGGAAGAGGCAGAAATTCCTCCAGATTATGGTATTATGTAAATGTATCAAACGGATCATTCCCTATAAAAAAGGAAAGTAGGAAACCGATGTATTTGAGCAGCCCTGGGGAGCGCATTCCTGACGAGCCTCCGTTCCTGTGCTGCCGCTGGCGTTTCTGAGCCAGAACATTCGGCAACTTTTCCAAGCTGTTTTTGCACCGAGGCCGCGTGCCGGCAGCTCCAGGCACCCGGGGGGGCTCGTGGGGTGGCTGTCTGCCCGCCTGGGTGTCTCACTGGGTGGCAAGTTGGCCACAGCCCCTGCTTGCCCCCGCCTGGAGCAGGAGATGCGGTGTCTGCTGCTCTCCAAGCAGGATCTCCATGGGATGTGGTGTGGATGGGCAGCTCTGATGTTCTCTTAGAGCCTCCTGAGGAACTTGGGGTTTGTGTCAGAGCTGGTTCATCCTGGGAAAGCAAGAACTGGCTGTTGCTGTAGATGTGCGTTTATTGGACATCAGTATTCTTTATTTTTTCTTTATTATTCTTCATTTAAAGCCAGATGTTGGCAGCAGAGGTTGGTCCATCTCTGTTCTCTGCCCCAAGTGCTGGGGCAAGGGGGAAATCCTCACCAGAACGGGAAGGAGGATTTGATGTTGGAGTTCTGTGCCCAGCGATGTTTCTGGCTGCTTCAAGCAGAGCTGGGGCCTCTCCTGCCCACCATCCCTGTCCTGCTCTCCTGGGGGTGCTCCCTTGAGAGGTAGCTGGGAAGTTTCACCCAGACTTAGAATCATGGAATTATTAAGGTTAGAAAACCCCTCGAAGACCCTTGAGCCCAACCATCAAGTCAGTGATGCCAGGTCATCATTGAAGCATGTCCCCAGGTGCCACATCCACATGTTTCAGGAGGAATTTCTTCATGGAAAGGGTGGTCAGGCATTGGAAGAGGCTGCTTAGGGAGGTGGTGGAGTGCCCATCCCTGGAGATGTCTGAGGGGCAGCTGGACCTGGCACTCAGGGCTCTGTCAGGGATTGGTCACAGGTTGGACTCGATGGTCCTGTAGGGTTTTTCCAACCTCAAGGATTCTGGAATTCAGGGATTTTTTCTTTGCTGTGTTGGTTCCTGAGCTTGTTGAACCTTTGTGGATATAGGGGGTTTCTCCTTCTCCTCGCTCAGCTATGCAGGAGCTGCTGAGTGGCTGCGTCCCCCTCGCAGCTGTTTGGGGACTGTCGAAATCCCTGGTTTAATCCAAGGGAAGATTGTGTGTTTCCTTCCTCCTCCTGTCAGGCCACAATTGATGTGTTTGCAGACTGCACAGCAACTGATTCATGCAGAGCAAAGTTATGTGCTGGGTCAGCAAAGCTCCTTCCCCAAAAAACCCACACAGCCCTGCAGTGCCTCACTGGGAGTGGGATAAATCGGGTGGCCCAGGTTAAAGGAGGGAGAACCTCGGGCTGCAGCTCCAGTGGGAATTGTGGGGTCCATGAGCCACTTGTGTCAAGGAGTTCTTTGAGTGGGACTGTCCCATCTGGAGCTCTGGGATCCTGGAAGAAGAAGGACGTGGCCAGAGGGGGGCATGGAGATACTCTGAGGGCTGGAGAGCTCTGCCATGGAGCCAGGCTGGGAGGGCTGGGAGCTGAGAAGGCTCCAGAGAGAGCTCAGAACATCTTCCAGTACCCAAAGAGGCTCCAGGAGAGCTGGAGAAGGACTTGGGGCAGAGGCCTGGAGTGACAGGCACAGGGAATGGCTTCCCACTGACACAGAGCAGGGTTAGGTGGAATTTTGGGAAGAAATTCCTCCATGTGAGGGTGGTGAGGTCTTGGAATGGATTTCCCAGAGCAGCTGTCGCTGCCCCATCCCTGGAAGTGCCCATGACCAGGTTGGACAGGGCTTGGAGCAACGTAGGATAGTGGAAGGTGTCCCTGCCCATGGCAGGGGGGTGGAACAAGATGATCTTTAAGATCTCTTCTGACCCAAACCATTTTGGGATTCTGTGGGAAGGGAAAATCCAAGCAGAGTGTGACACGCAGAATTTTGTGGCAGGAACAGCTCGGTGGGGATCACTTGGGCCATGGCTGGTGTGAAACCAGGAAACAGCTGTGCTGTTTGGGGTTTGCTGAAGTTGCCAACCCATCTGTGTTGAGCAACTTTGATGAAGTTCTTGGTGCTCCCTCCATCTGCCCTCCTTGCTGGCAAGGCCACCTCCCCCCTGAGTGGGGCTGCTGGCCTAGACCCTATCCCCATGAGGTTTTTTGGCTGCCTCTCCCAGGAAGAGCCTTGGAAAGCCGACATTCCCCGCTCTCTGCCCCCACCAGCTCCCTTCCAAACGCTCTCAAATAAATAAATCTTGGGAAATGAGCGCGGTGTGTCGCAATCGCCCGAAACGCCCCACCGAGGTTGAGCAAGGAGGAGGAATTGATTGCAGGGTGGGAATTGGGGAGAGGCACCCGCGGGGGGCTGCAGGAGGGAGGGGAGGTGGTCTCTGCCCCCTGGATTCTGCATGGAAGTCATGTATGACCCCTCCAGGGGACGGGTTCATCCCTGCTGGTTCCCTCAGAGGGGCCCAAGGTGTGTTTTCATGGCCACACATGGCCATGGCAGCATCCCTGGGCTGCGAGAGGGGACACAGGGGGAGACTCTGTGCCCCCCACTCCCTCTCCAAAGATTGGGAAGGAGGGAAGTTAAGGTTTCTGCAGGCCAATGCCAGGGGTTAAAAATAGACATTTTCTAAATTAGCTTCCACCAAAAGTTCAAGAGGAAATCCAGGTTTAGCTGAGGCTAGAAGAAAGAGCTGAAAATAATAATAATAGTAATAATTATTATTATTGTAATGATGAGGAAAATAACAACAACAACGATGATGATGATGATGATAATAAAAAACATAAAAAGTGATTCCTGCGATGAACAGGGGAGGGTGGTGAGCAGGGAGAGAAGGAGCAAAGCTGGAAAACAAAAGCCTTTGAGGAGGGTAATGCTTTCCAGCTGCAAAAATACAGCCTGGGAGAGGAGCAAGTGCTTGCGTCACCCCCAGCCCCCTGGCCCTGTGCTCCCCTGCTCGGAGCTGGGGCCTGTCCGGAGACCTCCGGGTGGACCAGGACCCTCTGCTCCCATGGAAGAGGGGGCTGTGGCAGGATGGGTGGGAGGGCAGTGTGGGGCTGGAAGTCTGTGGCTTGTTTTGGCCGTTTTCCCTTTGGATTCCTCTTTGAGTGTTGGGCTGGACTCAGCTCTGGCTCAGATGGGCTCAGCTCCGGCTCGGAGGGAAAGGGGTGCTGGTGATGAGACAGAGATGGTTGGAGCCCCTCGAGGAGGAGAACCCGGGGGTCTGCAGCCGTGGGTGGAGGGCGAGGGCCCCTGTGCCTTTCTGCCAACGCTCCCCATCCGCCCCTGCTTGGATCGCTCCCGCGGTCCTGTGACTCTGACTCAGCCACGCAGGCGCCAGCCAAGACCTGCTTTTTTTGGGGAATTCTTGCACATCCCTTTGCTGAAGTGTTTCTCTCCCCGGCAGGGCCCTGCCGCCCCCTCCCCGCGTCACAGGGGGGTTTTGGGATGCTGGCTGGGTAGCAGGGGAGAGCGGTGGGTGCTGGTTGTGACAGCAGGACTCCATCTCAGGGACAGAACGTGGCCCTCGGCACCCCAGTGTACATTTTTAGGTGGTTTTTGCTCATCACAAACCCCTCTTGCCCCAGGAGTTGGGGTGGGGGGTCCTGGCTGGAGCAGGAGCCCCAGGAGCCCTATGCCAGCCCCAACACGTTGGGCAGCGCATTGGGAGCCCTGCTCTGGCCTCGGCTTGGGGTTGATGCTCATTCCTTGGCTCGGGCTGTTTCCACTTGTTTTTACGAGCTGCCTCTCGCCGGGTGGTGGCTGCGGGCGCCGTGGCCTCACCCTTCCGGAGGGGGGGTCACTGTCGGCATCGCCGCCAGCTGTGTGTCCCCATCCCTGTCCCCAGGGCCATGAAGGGCTGAGTGAGCTGGTCTGGATAACTCAGGGACAGGGGTTGGAGTTTGTGCACCCCGAATTCTCTGTGTGCTCATCCCATGGGCTCATCCCAGCACAGCAGTGTGGATGGACTCAGACGAGCCCCGGGAGCAGGGTGGGTGGGGGCATTGCAAAACCTCCTGGCTTGATTCATGTTTTCCCTCCCGAGCTCCTGCATTGGTTAATAATCAGTGGTGTCTGGCCTTGCTCCACTGGGGCTGTCTGGGTCTCACTGACCTTGGGGTGCTGGGGATGGGCGGCTGCTGTGCCCCTCTCCCTGCTCCTCCAGGGCTCTCTGGGTCTCACTGACCACAGGGTGCTCAGGCTGAGAGGTTGCTGTGCCCCATCCCTGCTCCTCCAGAGCTGTTCAAGTCCTGCTGGCCTTGTGGTCCTGGCGATGGGGGGGCTGCTGTGCCTCATCTCTGCTCCTTCCTCCAGGGCTCTCTGGGTTCCTCTGACCTCTGGGTCCTTCTGACCAGGGCTGCTGTGCCCCATCCCTGTCTGTGCTGGCTGTGGTGCTGCAGCACTGGGGATGTGGGGTCTTGTGGGGCACTAATCTTAAGGGCAGCTCTCCAGAGCACTTGGGATCTCTGGGATCTCTGCAGCCCCTCAGCCTGGCCTCTGGCCTGGTGGGCACAGGAGGGGCTGAGCAGCTCTGAGCACTGACCTGGTGGTGAGGCAGGAATTCAGGCACGTTGGGCTGATCCGATTTAACAGGCTTTCACTGGTTTAATTAAATACTCACACGCTGCGTGCCAGGTGCTTTCTCTCACCTGCTCTGGGCCCCGGGGTGTCCCTGCAGCTCTGGATTAGCTCTGCTCCCACCTTGCCCAGCAGGATCTGCCCTCGGCTCCCCCCGCTGCTATGTGTCCTGTCTGGGTGCTGCTGTTGGAGCCCCTTCCCCTTCCCTGCTGCCTGCTCCCTTCTCCAGCACCCACCTTGCAGAGCTTCCCCCTGCTCTGCTGGTATTCCTGTGGGATGAATTCCCAGTGTTTCTGCAGGATGCTCTCCTGGTGTTCACACCAGATGCTCTCCTGGTTGTGTGTGATTTCCCTGGCTTGTCTGGGGGCAGCAGGTCCCATTTCCCTGGGGAGCAGAGGATGGGTTGCCATGGGTGCCGTGGGTGCTGCGGGTGCCGTGGGTGCCGTGGGTGCCCTGTGGCTCCACGTGGGGTGAGCAGGGCAGATTCTTCATACTGGTGCAGGTCCCAGTGTGTTCATGGCTCCCATGGTCTCATTCCTCGGCCGTGTTGGTGTTTGTGATCCCGGGGAGCTTCTGGCTCTGTCCCTCCCTTCCTCACCCCCCCTCTCTCCCTCTCCCGGCGCAGATGTGGAGCAGATGGCCATCGACTGGCTCACAGGCAACTTTTACTTTGTGGATGACATCGATGACAGGATCTTCGTCTGCAACAAGAACGGGGATACCTGTGTCACACTGCTGGACCTGGAGCTGTACAATCCCAAGGGAATTGCACTGGACCCAGCTATGGGGTGAGTCCTGGGAATTCACTGCCCTTGGGGACAACTGGCAAGGGTGGCCTGTCCCTCTGGGGTGGGGGCTTTCCTGTACTTCTGTGAGCACTCTCTGCCTGGACACTTCCCACCCAGCCTGCCCTGGCTGCAACTGTGCAGGGCTCAGTCCTGCAGGACTTGCCTGGTCCAGCTCAGGATAAGCCACTGCTTCCAGCTCATGCCACACAGTGGGGTCACAACTTTCTTCAGCTCTTGGGAGCTGAAGTGGCTCCATGCATGACCAGAGCAGCTCCCTTGTGCCCATGTGCCATGCCAGCCACTGCCTTCTGCACAGCCCTGAGGATGGGGATGCCAGGATGCTGAATCATGGGAGCAGCTCAGGGCACACACAGCAGCTGCCAACCCCCAGGAGCTGGGAGCTGGTGTGGCTGAGGCCACGATGGGCAGAGCAGAGTAACCACTAAGGAGGAAAATTCCCCCCTCACCAGCTGCTTTCCTGATGGGCACTTCCCTCCTGGCTCAGATGGAAAAAGCTGGTGTTATTAAGCAGAAAATTTGGAGTATTTCATATAAACAAACAAATATCGCAGAGGATCCTGGAGAGACACTCCAGGCTTGAGCAAGGCTGGTGCAGACAAGCCCCATAGGTAACTGAGTTAAGTCCCTTGGGCTCTGAGGTGGCAGTGCTGATCCCTGGCTGTGCTGTGCTGTGTTGGGAAGCACCATGCTGCGGGTAGGACGGCTCTGGGACGCACAGGCAGCTGCCTCAGGTTGTGTTTTAACACGTACAATCCCATGTGTGCCTGTGGGCTTCTGCCAGTGACACCAACACATCTGAACCTCCCAGGAGCTCTGTGCCAGACCCCAGCCATCCCCGAGGGAATCCACACATCCATATCCTCCCTGTCCCAGAGCTCATCCTGGCTCTGAGCTCCCTCCTCTGCTCTTTTCTCACAGCAAGGTGTTCTTCACTGACTACGGGCAGATCCCCAAGGTGGAGCGCTGTGACATGGATGGGCAGAACCGCACCAAGCTGGTGGACAGCAAGATCGTCTTCCCTCATGGCATCACCTTGGACCTGGTGAACCGCCTGGTGTACTGGGCCGATGCCTACCTGGACTACATCGAGGTGGTGGACTACGAGGGCAAGAACAGGCACACCATCATCCAGGGCATCCTGGTGAGTGGGTTTGGGGCAGAGGGTTGGTATCAGTGTCCTGGGTGCCGCTGGTCTGCAGTTGTGACTTTAGTGGTCCAGCAAAGAACGTGCTGGGCACTGAGCGTGGTCCTGCTGAGGATGATTTTGTGCCCATGATGGATATGACCACAGTGATGGCCAATGATGCACAAAAGCCATCAGGTGGGATCAGGAGTTTTGCACATCTCAGAGCCCAGCTCTCACAACTCCTAAATCCCTTGTGGACACCCACCTGGTATCTTCCAGATCGAACACCTGTACGGGCTGACCGTCTTTGAGAATTACCTGTACGCCACCAACTCGGACAACGCCAACGCCCAGCAGAAAACCAGCGTCATCCGTGTCAACCGCTTCAACAGCACCGAGTACCAGGTGGTGACACGCGTGGACAAGGGTGGAGCGCTGCACATCTACCACCAGCGGCGCCAGCCCACAGGTGGGACGCTCACTTGGGAATAGCAGCTCCCTGTTTCCTCAGCCAGGGGCTTGGGTGGGATTTCAGGAAGAATTTTTCCGTGGAAAGGGTGGTCCGGTGTTGGAAGGGATTGCTCAGGGAAGTGGTAGAGTGACCATCCCTGAGGGTGTCTAAGGAATGCGGATGTGGCACTCATTGCTCTGGTTGGGTTGACAAGGTGGGGATTGCTCACAGGTTGGACTCAGTGGTCTTGGAGGTCTTTTCCAACCTCAAGGATTCTGGAATTCCTTCTCCCCAGACCCCTGGGGGCTGCTGAACATAGTGGGGTGCCCCCCTTTTCCTGTTAGCACTCTCTTCCTTTGAGAGCTCCATGGTTTATGGATCATGAACAGTACAGAGATGTGGGAGCAGATATTGATGGTCCCTCTTACTGTCTGTCCCCACTGCCAGCATGTTCACCCCTGTGCTCCCCAGCACCGAGGGATTTCCAGGGAGTTGAAAAGCTCCAGTGCTGCACTGACTCCTCCCTGCATCCATCCCTGCCTGCCTCCTCCACCCCCAGCACCCCCAGCACCTTTCTGCAGTTAATCAGTTTACTCCTTTAAAATCCTCTTAGTGTCTACAGCCTTCTTGGCATTTTCCAGAATATAAAATTAATCAGGAGATTTCTGAGTGGGGAAGAAGGAGTGTGATTAAGGGGCTCTCCGGGTGGTGCTGGCTGTCCCTGCTCCTGGGACTTGTCCCACCGGTGCAGCAGGATGGGGCAGTGTGGCCATGTGGCTGTGGTGGTGTGCTGGGGCATGCTGGCTTCTCCCCAGGGATCCTTCCCATGGGAAAATCCTTTCCTCTCTGTGCTGTCCTGTGCTGTGCTCAGCCCTTCCCTGTCCATCTGGGAGCTCCTGGGAGGAATGAGCCCCACTAAAGCCCAGGGAGGACCCAATGAGGGCATCCCCACATCCCTGCAGTTGCAGTCCCGTGTCCCTGAAATTTCCGTGAAATTTCCAGTCCCAACCCCGTGCCCCTGACCCCCCCCACCAGCCCCATGCCCCTATCCCCCCACCCTGTGCCCCTGGCTGCTGCAGCCCTGCTCTGTGTTTCAGTGCGGAGCCACGCCTGCGAGCCGGATCAGTTTGGGAAGCCGGGAGGCTGCTCTGACATCTGCCTGCTCGGGAACAGCCACAAGAGCCGGACCTGCCGCTGCCGCTCCGGGTTCAGCCTGGGCAGTGATGGGAAATCCTGCAAAAGTGAGTGCTGCCCTTCCTGGCGGAATATAGGGGGCGAGGGCCTGGAGCCGCGGGCTCTGTGTTCCCTGCAGGGAACACAGCTTGCTGCTGTGACCCCACTGCACCACCAGTGCCACCCCCAAGGCACTGCCCCAGCCCTGTTGGTGGCCATGGCTGTCCCTGTCTCTTCACAGAGCCTGAGCATGAGCTGTTCCTGGTGTATGGGAAGGGACGTCCTGGCATCATCCGTGGGATGGACATGGGTGCCAAGGTGCCAGATGAGCACATGATCCCCATCGAGAACCTCATGAACCCCCGGGCCCTGGACTTCCACGCTGAGACTGGCTTCATCTACTTTGCTGACACCACCAGCTACCTCATTGGGCGCCAGAAGATTGATGGCACGGAGAGGGAGACCATCCTGAAGGACGGTGTGTGGCCAAGGGGCCTGGCCCGTGCCCGTGGGGCTGGGCATCCATCATCCCAATTGGTCTAGGTTGGGATTGGGCACCGTTTGGAGCTGTTGCTTCCACTTTTTGCCTCCCAGCTGGTGTCAAACCCACTCTGCTTTTCCCCCAAAGGCATCCACAATGTGGAGGGGATCGCCGTGGACTGGATGGGGAACAACCTGTACTGGACAGATGACGGCCCCAAGAAGACCATCAGTGTGGCACGGCTGGAAAAGGCTGCCCAGACACGGAAGACGCTGATCGAGGGGAAGATGACGCATCCCCGTGCCATCGTGGTGGATCCCCTGAATGGGTGAGGGTGCCTGGCTGGGCAGGGCTGGCTGGTGGGGCCATGGGGGCGTGGTTGGGTCTTGTAATGAGCCTGTGGTGGCCAGGCCAAGACTCAGCTTAGTGTCCATGGCAGGTGGATGTACTGGACAGACTGGGAGGAGGATCCCAAGGACAGCAAGAGGGGCAAGATTGAGAGGGCCTGGATGGATGGTTCCAACCGCAACATCTTCATCACCTCCAAGACTGTCCTGTGGCCCAACGGGCTGAGCCTGGACATCCCAGCCAAGATCCTGTACTGGGTGGACGCTTTCTATGACCGAATCGAGATGGTTTATCTCAATGGCACCGAGAGGAAGGCAAGTGGGGGTCCAGTGGCCCTGGCACACTGACCACCCACAGCACTGGGGCAGCTGAGCCATGGCTGCTCTCCTCTCCTCTCCTCTCCTCTCCTCTCCTCTCCTCTCCTCTCCTCTCCTCTCCTCTCCTCTCCTCTCCTCTCCTCTCCTCTCCTCTCCTCTCCTCTCCTCTCCTCTCCTCTCCTCTCCTCTCCTCTCCTCTCCTCTCCTCTCCTCTCCTCTCCTCTCCTCTCCTCTCCTCTCCTCTCCTCTCCTCTCCTCTCCTCTCCTCTCCTCTCCTCTCCTCTCCTCTCCTCTCCTCTCCTCTCCTCTCCTCTCCTCTCCTCTCCCCTTCCTGTCCCTGTCCCTGTCTGTTGGATTTTGCCCTTTTTTGACCTAGAGATGGAGCAACTGAGAGGCGTTTTAAAAAACTTTTATTCCATTTTCAGTCTCATATAAAGGGCAAAACAATACAGATGTTATAATTCACTCCATCACAATCAAAAGCCAACTATTTCCTAATTACAATACACTATAAGCATTTCTTGGCCTATCAGCTTTTGTCACATCATGCTGTAAAATGCCTTAAAGCAAATAATCTAAAATCACCACTCATGGATTCTATTACAATGCATCTTTCATAGTTCTATTTCTCCAAAGTATCTAATCTTATTTAGAAAGCCATCCTTTAAAACTTTTTTCCAACTCCCTTTCTCTCTCAACAATATCTGTCCTATTCCATAGCATTTCTAAATCTCCAAGCATTTCTTATCTCCAAGTTTACATACAAATACATAATATAAGCCTGTCAGACCCTAAGAACTCTCTACAAATCCATTTCCCACACCTACCCCTGTCTCTGTCCCTGAGTGCCCATCCCAGCTAACGGAGCCTCTCTGCCTCCCTGCACCCACAGATCGTGTATGAGGGCCAGGAGCTGAACCACGCCTTTGGGCTGTGCCACTACAGCAATTTTCTGTTCTGGACTGAGTACCGCAGTGGCAGCATCTACCGGCTGGACCAGGCCTCCAAGGCTGTGAGCCTGCTCCGCAACGAGCGCCCGCCCATCTTCGAGATCCGCATGTACGATGCACAGCAGCAGCAAGGTGAGGGGGCACGAGGGGCTGGGCTTGGAGGGATAGGGCTGGGGGGTGAGTCTGAGCTGCCTAAGCATCCCCTCATCTCTTTTTTGCTCTCTAAGCCGTCCCCGTGCTCCTTGATTTTCTTTCCTGTTGCTCATGCTCTGCCCTTGCAGCCTTCCCTCTTTTTCCCACCCTAATTCCATCGGGCTCTGATCACTGAGGGGTCCCCGTGGCGTCACCTGGGGTCTCCAGCTGGCTTTTACCTGTGGCTGCTGTCGAGAGAGTCCAGGGGGCTGGGGGCTCCCAGCACACCCGTGGGTCTGCAGGGGTCCCTGGGTACTGAGGTGCCATCTCCTCACTGCTTTGCCTCCACAGTGGGCTCCAACAAATGTCGTGTCAACAACGGGGGCTGCAGCAGCCTGTGCTTGGCCACCCCCCGGGGCCGCCAGTGTGCTTGTGCTGAAGACCAGATCCTGGGGCAGGACTCTGTCACCTGCCAGGGTAGGCTCCCCTGGGACCCTCGTGGGGACTCTCCCCATGGGAAGTTTCACTTGGTCACCTGGTTAAAATCCTGCCTGTGCTTTCCCCTTGGCAGCCAATCCATCCTACATCCCCCCGCCGCAGTGCCAGCCCGGGGAGTTCGCCTGCAAGAACAATCGCTGCATCCAAGAGCGCTGGAAATGCGACGGGGACAACGACTGCCTGGACAACAGCGACGAGGCCCCCGAGCTCTGCCGTGCGTGACCCCTCCTGCATGGTGGGATTTGGGCTGAGGCTCCCCCAGATATGGGGGCAGTGGTTGGGGTAGGGTTGGGTAGCCAGGACCCCTCTGTCCCCTCTCCAACTCGAGGAGAGGAGGAGGTATAGGAGGAAAACGTTGATTGAGATTCTGATCCTAAATTTGAGGCTCTAGCCTGTTTCTGTCCCAGTTTTTCTCTTTGTTGGACATTGAGGAGGGATGGGGTGGGATAAGGGGCAGGTCCTGAGTATGGTTTCCCCTCACAGACCAGCACACCTGCCCTTCAGACCGCTTCAAGTGCAAGAACAACCGCTGCATCCCCAACCGCTGGCTCTGCGATGGGGACAACGACTGTGGGAACAACGAGGACGAGTCCAACTCCACCTGCTCAGGTGAGGACACTGCCTTGTCTTCAAGGAGTCTCAGGAGAGCCCATGCTGAGCCACTGCCTAAGGTTTTGGGGTCTCACATGTGCCTGCACTTTGGCTTTGCACCTGGGCCTTGCAGGAGCCCAGGGGCTTGTTCCCCATCTTCCCCTGGCAAAACAAGGTACCGTGGGCCATTAACACTCCCATCTGTCCCTCCTGGCCAGCCCGGACCTGCTCCCCCAACCAGTTCTCCTGCGCCAGTGGCCGTTGCATCCCCATCTCCTGGACGTGTGACCTGGACGATGACTGCGGGGATCGCTCTGACGAGTCTGCCTCGTGTGGTGAGCTGGGACTGGGGGCACTGGGGGCACTGGGGGCACGGAGCTCTGCCCGGGGCTGTGAGGGTTGGGGTGTACAGGAGGTGTCCCTCATGCTGATGGTGCCTCTGCCTCCTCTCCTCAGCCTACCCGACCTGCTTCCCCCTGACACAGTTCACCTGCAACAACGGGCGCTGCATCAACATCAACTGGCGCTGTGACAACGGTGAGGACCCGGCCCCCTGGTGCTCCCAAGGGGATGGCGAGACCTGAGGTGGGGGTGCAGCCTGGCAGGGACCCCATTTTGGCAGTTTGGGCCAGTTCTCATCATGTGCTGAAGGGCAGAGCCCAGGCCTCAACGGGGCCCAAAGCTGAGCCCATCCTGCAGCCCCCAGCCCCGTATTTCCCTTGGCTGTGTTGGGGCAGGGAGAGCTGCAGGAATAACCTGGCAGGGATTATTCCAGACCTTGGCATCCTTTGCAAGGTTTCCAAAACTCTGCTGGAACCAAGCATGGCATGGCCAGAGCTGCTGGTGGGGCTGAGCAGGGAAGGCAGGACAGTTCTCCCAGACAGCTCCCATCAGCCCTTGGACCTTACCAGGGCTGGGCCTGGGACAGAGGGTTTGCCCCAAGGTTGCTTTCCTTTCCCACAAGTTTCTTTCAGTCTTTGAGCTGCCCTGCCTTGTTAGGAATAATTAGTGTCTTCAGACCAGGCGAGACACTGGTGCCTGGCTGAGCAGAGCTGTGGGTGCAGGACTCTCCCTGGAGTCTTCCTGAGCTCCCTTGGAGCTGGCCTTGCCAAGGGATGGTCCCTTCTTCTGGGATCCCCCACTGTGGAGGCCAGGCCTTGGCATGGAGCCCCTTGTGCAGCCCTGAGCATTGCCAGGTGCCCGGGGCAGGAGCTGCAGTGCCACAAGGGTACCTGCACCCTGACTGCCCTCTGCTCCCCCATCACCCTCCCCTGCTTCTGGTCTCGCCTCCCAGGCTGCCCTGTGCCTCTGTGTGTCTGTGTGTCCGTGTGTCCATGTCCGTGTCCGTGTCCCGGTGTCTCTGTGCCACCCGCTGTGCGTGTGCTGTGTTTGTCACTGTGCTGTGTTGTTTGTCACCGTGCCCACGCTCCTGTCTGGTGGTTCTGTGTTTCAGAAAAAGATTGTGGGGATGGCTCTGACGAAAAGAACTGTCCAAAGCCTACCGGTTAGTGCATAGATCAACATGCACCAGACCCCCACCTGGCCCCCCCAGCCCCCAGCACAGCCCCTCCAGAGGGCTGTGAGCCCCAGGGGCTGCTGCTCTGGACACTGGCAATGCTCCCCACCCTCTCTGGCAATGCCCCCCGTGCTTCTGGCAATATCCCCCAGCTCTCCAGCAATGTCCCCCATGCTCCCAGCATCAGGAGGGATGTGCCAGGTGCCACAGAGTCACTGTTCCTGCCAGCTCACTGAGCAGAGCCACTTGGGAAGCTCCTCTCGGTGGGAGCCTGGAAAGGACAAGGGTTGCAAGTGCAGGAGTTGAGCTGCTGGAGAGGCCACATGGCAGCTGGCAGTGCCATTGTCCCCATCAGTGCCACTGTCCCCACCAGTGCCATCGTCCCCATCACTGCCACTGTCCTTATCAGGGGTCCTTATCAGTGTCATCATCCCCATCAGTACCATTGTCTCCATAGTGCCACTGTTCCCATCAGTGTCATCATCCCCATCAGTGCCATCATTCCCATCAGTGCCATCAGCCTTGTGCCCATCTTGAGGCACCAGGAAGCAAATATCCTTGACCAGTCCCAGGTAGGGCATCCACAGTGGAGCCCTGTGGTGGTCCCAGTGCAGGCCCCCTGTGCCAGGCAGGCAGAGGGGTTGCATTGCCAGTGTCCAGGTACCCTCAGACCAAACCTCCCCCACAACAGGCGTGGGGTTTTCCTCCAGGCAATCCGACCCCCTCTAATTGGCTGCCCCAGTCCCCCTCCCCATGGGTGCACCCCCAAAGGAGCACCCGTCCCCCAGCCCCGCTCCGCCCGGAGTGGAGCCCCCTGTGGCGCTGGGCACCCAGGGCCCCCCCAGGTTCATGGCTGATCTATGCAGTTTCTGTGTTTCATTTTCTCTGTGTGCTGCTGGTGCTGTGGGGTGGGAGGGCCGGGGGTCTCCAGCCCGTGATGGAGAGGGGCTGCTGTCACCCCACGTCCCGTCTGCCGGCGTGGCCTGTCCGGTCCCTGTTGTTCCCTGCTTCCCCTGGCAAGGGGTCTCTGCTGTCCTCCCTCCTGCCAGCCCCCTCCTATCCGGGCACCTGCTGACCCCCTGCCCGCCCTGCTTCCCTCTCCAGACAACGACTGCGGGGACAACAGTGACGAGGCTGGCTGCAGCCACTCCTGCTCCAGCAACCAGTTCAAGTGCAACAGCGGGCGCTGCATCCCCGTGCACTGGACCTGCGATGGGGACAACGACTGCGGCGACTACAGCGACGAGACCCACGCCAACTGCACCAACCAGGGTGAGCCCTAGTATTGCCCAAACAGCCAAACCCTTTCCCGGGCAGAACTGCCCTGCTTCTAGGAAGGGAATTCTGCAGCCTTCTCAGTGCCCAGATCCCCCTCCAGCTGTTTCCTTGCTGGCTGAGTGCCTGGTTCCTGCCCAGCTCTGGAGCCCCCCAGCTCTGCGAGGTGCAGGCAGTGAGCATTGCCCTCCCCACAGCCACACGCCCGCCTGGGGGCTGCCACACGGATGAGTTCCAGTGCAGGCTGGACGGGCTGTGCATCCCCATGCGCTGGCGTTGTGATGGTGACACAGACTGCATGGACTCCAGCGATGAGAAGAACTGTGAGGGGGTCACCCACGTCTGCGACCCCAACGTCAAATTCGGCTGCAAGGACTCGGGTGAGAGCTGGGGCCAGGGTATCCCACCTGGGGGTGCTGGACTGTACTTGGTGCCTGGATGATGGGGAAACACAACCGGCCAGCCCATGAACCATCATCCTGATGGATGGTGTCATTATCACATCCCTTCTCCCCTTCTCTGAGGAAGGGACTGGGACACGCTTTGGTGGGCTGGGGACAAGGGTGGAGGGACTCCAGTTCTGGGGCTGATGCTCTGAGCCCCCAGTGCTCCCAAGTGTTTCCTCCGGACCCTTCCCTGACCTGTCCCATCTGGGCCAGCTCTGGTCCAACTTCTGGGGAACCCTGAGCTACTCTAACACCCCCATACCCCCTGTACATGGGATAACATCTGGAAATGCTGGAATAACGTCCCTTCTGGTTCTGCTCTGCCCCCTCCCCATCAGCCCGGTGCATCAGCAAGGCCTGGGTCTGTGATGGGGACAGCGACTGCGAGGACAACTCTGACGAGGAGAACTGTGAGTCCCTGGTGTGCAAACCCCCTTCACACACCTGTGCCAACAACACCTCCATCTGCCTGCCCCCTGAGAAGCTCTGCGATGGCTCCGATGACTGCGGCGACGGCTCTGATGAGGGCGAGCTCTGCGGTGAGTGTGTGGCCGGATGTGGGGACACGGGGTGACCCAGGAGAGGGACGAAGAGGTGACGAGCATGTCCTGTCCCCACAGACCAGTGTTCCCTCAACAACGGCGGCTGCAGCCACAACTGCACAGTGGCCCCTGGCGAGGGCATCGTGTGCTCCTGTCCCCTGGGCATGGAGCTTGGTGCCGACAACAAGACCTGCCAGATCCAGAGCTACTGTGCCAAGCACCTCAAGTGCAGCCAGAAGTGCGAGCAGGACAAGTACAATGTCAAGTGCTCCTGCTACGAGGGCTGGATGCTGGAGCCTGATGGCGAGAGCTGCCGCAGCCTGGGTGTGTTTTGGGGGCACCAGGAACTGGTAGCAGCCTCCCAGCTGCCTCGGAGGGGTTTGTTCTCTTGTGGAGCTGAGGGTTGTGCTGGGTGTTGGTGGGATCTGTGTACTGACAGTGTAGCTGGGGCTGGGTGCACTGTCCCCTGCCTTGTCCGTGCCCCTCTGACCCTGCCCTGCTACCCCCAGACCCCTTCAAGCCATTCATCATCTTCTCCAACCGCCATGAGATCCGGCGCATCGACCTGCACCGAGGGGATTACAGTGTCCTGGTGCCCGGGCTGCGCAACACCATCGCCCTGGACTTCCACCTCAACCAGAGCTCCCTGTACTGGACAGATGTGGTGGAGGACAAGATCTACAGGGGAAAACTGCTGGAGAACGGGGGTGTGCAGCCTGGGGATGGGGGGGATGGTTGGAGGGAAAGCAGGGGTGCAGGTCTGGGGTCAGTGATTCTGTGGCACCCCACGGTGATGAGGCAGCTGAAGCCCACAGCCCTGATAGTGATTCTGTTCTGCTCTCATTATGCAGTAGTTAATTAGCATTCCCAGTGCTTCCCTGCTGGTAATTGCAGCCCAGCAGCTGGGCACAGAGAAGACACCCTCCCCATCAGTGCTGCTCCTGCAGGAGCCGAGGGCCAGGACTGGGGATGGGGGGCTGTGCCCTTTGGGTCCTGACCATGGATGGATGCTGAGGTCTTTGGGATTTGGACTATGGATGGGGGCTGGGCCCTTTGGGGCCTGGACGGTGGATAGGGGGTGCTAAGCCCTTTGAGGTTTGGACCATAGACGGGGATGGTTCAGGCCCTGTTTGGGGAGGACATGTCCCCTCACAATCAACCTCAGCTGAGTTGGGGGAGGAGCTGTTGAGAGTACGGGGGTGGTGGTGCTGGGTGGGCTGGGGAAGGGGCACCATCCTGAGCCCTCACTTTGGGCCCCATAGCTCTCACCAGCTTTGAGGTGGTGATACAGTATGGCCTGGCCACCCCTGAGGGACTGGCCGTGGACTGGATCGCTGGCAACATCTACTGGGTGGAGAGCAACCTGGACCAGATTGAGGTAGCCAAGCTGGATGGCACCATGCGGACCACGCTGCTGGCCGGGGACATCGAGCACCCCCGTGCCATCGCCCTGGACCCTCGTTATGGGTGAGGCAGGAGGGGATAGTGCTCACAGGGATCATCCTGGGGGATCTTGTGGGGGGACAAGGCCACGGGCTCCTGTCCTTGCTCACAGTCCCTCCTGGCAGGATCCTGTTCTGGACGGACTGGGATGCCAGCCTGCCCCGCATTGAGGCTGCCTCCATGAGCGGTGCGGGCCGACGCACCATCCACAAGGAGACAGGCTCAGGGGGATGGCCCAACGGGCTCACTGTTGACTACCTGGAGAAGAGGATCCTCTGGATCGATGCCAGGTAGGGCCAGGACACCTCTCTCTGTGTCCCCCTCCCTGTCTCTCCCAGTCTGGGTCTTCCCCTTGCTCCAGCGTTGTGCTGGACTGTGAGTGAGAAACCTTCACACTGTGGGGTCTGTTTGGCACGTGCCAGCCCTTGCTCTGGGTTTTCTCCTCTGTGGATCCCTGGTGTAAAATCAGCAACCGTCCCATGGCTGCTTGGACCCTGCTGGTTGTTGCTGTTGGGTTAAAGACCCCGTGGTGCCCCCTCCTCACCTCCCTCACCCTCATCTCCCCCGGCCCAGGTCGGATGCCATTTACTCAGCTCTGTATGATGGGACGGGGCACATCGAGGTGCTGCGGGGACATGAGTACCTGTCCCACCCCTTCGCTGTCACCCTGTATGGGGGAGAGGTGTACTGGACAGACTGGCGCACCAACACCTTGGCCAAGGCCAACAAGTGGACGGGGCACAATGTGACTGTGGTGCAGAGGACCAACACGCAGCCCTTCGACCTGCAGGTGTATCACCCCTCCCGGCAGCCCCTGGGTGAGGCTGGGGGAGTGCAGGTGGGAGGGATGGGCTGGGGGGATCATGGA
Organism: Cinclus cinclus; assembly: GCF_963662255.1. NCBI lineage: Eukaryota > Metazoa > Chordata > Aves > Passeriformes > Cinclidae > Cinclus > Cinclus cinclus. The sequence continues at coordinate 1,933,452 of NC_085075.1, read as the reverse complement.
GGGTGGCATTGGCACTTGGTCTGTGCCCATACCCACTTGGAGCAGCAGGTGGATGCTGCTCTCATCCCTGTGGCTGCCCCTTTGCCCATCAGGTGATGAAGGTGATGCTTGGATGGGGCAGCCAGAGTCTTGAGGGGTTGCAGCTCTTGGGGCCTCCAGGGGCTGGAATGTCGCTGAGTCCTGTCCTCTTCGCAGCTCCTAATCCCTGTGAAGCCAACGGGGGCAAAGGGCCATGTTCCCACCTGTGCCTCATCAACTACAACCGCACCTTGTCCTGTGCCTGCCCCCACCTCATGAAGCTGGACAAGGACAACACCACTTGCTATGGTAGGGGTCTGCCTGGGGAGGAACCCAGCCCCCCAGGGGACTCAGACCCAGCTGGGGAGGATGAGCAGGTGCTCCAGAGCCAAGATCCAACCACTGTCCTTCTCCTCCCAGAGTTTAAGAAGTTCCTGCTGTACGCGCGGCAGATGGAGATCCGGGGAGTGGACATTGACAACCCCTACTACAACTACATCATCTCCTTCACCGTGCCTGACATCGACAACGTCACCGTGGTGGACTACGATGCTTTGGAGCAGCGCATTTACTGGTCAGATGTCCGTACCCAGACCATCAAGAGAGCCTTCATCAATGGCACTGGTGTGGAGACTGTTGTCTCTGCAGGTTGGTATGGGGGACCATCGCTCCCAGAGCTGGGACCCCCAGAGCCTTCAGCTCCCTGGGATCGACCCTCTTCATCTGAGCATCATCCCAGCCCCGTCCTCACAGCTGATGAGCTCCTGTCTCCATTCCCTTGCAGACCTGCCCAATGCTCATGGCCTCTCCGTGGATTGGGTTTCCAGAAACCTCTTCTGGACCAGCTATGATGCCAACAAGAAGCAGATCAATGTGGCCAGACTGGATGGCTCCTTCAAGAATGCCGTGATCCAGGGGCTGGACAAGCCTCACTGCCTGGTGGTGCACCCACTCCGGGGGTGAGTCTGGTGGGACATAGTGCTGATAGGAAGGTGTGTGTACAGGCACAGGTGGGTGTGTGCGTGACGGTGCACACGTGTGACTGGGGAGAGAGCAGGGGCTGTTCCTGTGTGTCAGTGTGTAGGAGCAGTGTCACAGCAGATGGGGGTGTGCTGTGTGTCTGTACACTCATGTGCAAAGGGGCTGTGATAAGTGTGCACCCACCAGTGTGTGCCAGTACAGGTGCGCACGAGGCTTTGGCAACCCCCAAGCACCCTCCTGGGGGTGGGACAAGGGGCTGTGGGGCTGCCCAGCCTGTGCCATGAGCAGGTGAGGGACTTTGCAAGGCTGGGAGGGTGCAGGGGGCTGCTGGCACCGTGGCCCCTCACTCACTGTCCCCTCACCTTGCAGGAAGCTGTACTGGACAGATGGAGACAACATCAGTGTGGCCAACATGGACGGCAGCAATCGCACACTCCTCTTTACCAATCAGAAGGGACCTGTTGGTACGGACCCCTCCATGGCCCCTGGGATCCCCCACCTTACCTTGCTGTCCTGCAGAGCCTAAATCTCCACTCTGGCTCCTTTGGGGGGGTGGCAGCTGCCCTGTGCTGGGTCACCATGACCTTACCTGCCTACTCTCTCCATCCCATCCCATCCCATCCCATCCCATCCCATCCCATCCCATCCCATCCCATCCCATCCCATCCCATCCCATCCCATCCCATCCCATCCCATCCCATCCCATCCCACCTCCTGCTCTGTGATGGTCCCTGTGTGCCACCAGCTTGGTGACATTCCTGTCCTTTCCAGGCCTGGCTATAGACTACCCAGAGAGCAAACTCTACTGGATCAGCTCTGGCAACAGCACCATCAACAGGTGTGACCTGGATGGCAGCAACCTGGAAGTGATCGAATCTGTGCGGAGCCAGCTGAGCAAGGCCACTGCCCTGGCCATCATGGGTGAGGGCTGCTGAAGGGGGACACCTTTCCCTGTCTCCTTGTCCTTCCCAAACTCTCCCGCCCACCTCTCCCACCTCAGCTAGGACAGGAGGGGATGGGGAATGCTGCCACAAGCTCCTGCCTTCTCCCCACAGGGAACAAGCTGTGGTGGGCTGACCAGGCCTCTGAGAGGATGGGGACCTGCAACAAGAAGGACGGGACGGAGGTGACAGTGCTGCGCAACAGCACCACGCTGGTGATGCACATGAAGGTGTACGATGAGAGCATCCAGCAAGGTCAGTGTGGGGTCCTGGGGCAGAGACCCTGTGGGGCTGAGCAGATGTTCTGCCCCTCTGTGATGGCCAGGTGGCTCCATCCCTGACAGCTGGCACAAGCCTCGCCCTTGCCCTCGTGCCAAGTCTGTGCTGGGTGGTGCGGGGCACCCGCACCTCATACGAGTACTGTCTTGGCTGCCCTAGCCCTGGTGGGTGCACCCTGGCCCCCTATAGCCCTTTACACCATTTTCTCTGCCACAGCTGGGTCCAACCCCTGCAGCCAAAACAACGGGGACTGCTCGCAGCTGTGCCTGCCCACCTCAGAGACCTCCCGCTCCTGCATGTGCACCGCAGGCTACAGCCTCAAGAGTGGGCAGCAGTCCTGTGAAGGTGTGTGCTTGTCCCTGTCCCCTCCCTGAACCACCCCTTGGTGCTGCGGTCACCCTGGCTCTGCCCATGGTCACCCCACCTGGTGACTCCTTGCTCTGGCTGCAGGTGGGCTTCTCCCCACTGCTCTGCATCCCACGCCACTGCAGGGGGACGCTGAGGGCCGGAGGGACACTGGGGGGCTTTGAGGAGTTGTGGGCTCAGGTGGCAGCAAAACTCTTGCATGAGCTGTCTCTGATGGCACTGCCCAGCCACTGAGGGTGTCATTGGAGGAGGGGAATGGGACAGCAGAGTGGGACCCCCTCCCAGGGAAGGCTGGGATCCTTGCTGTGGGCAGCAGGTTTGGCTCACCAGGAGCAGTGCCAGGCACAGCCCTGGCTCTCCAGATCCCCCATCCTCACCACATTCCCTCTGTCCCCCCGGGCACTGCCAGGGCCTCTCAAAGGCTGTTTGTGTGCAAAGTGTTCCGGGTGGTTTTGGGGGGAGGGTTGGCAGAGCTCTGCACCATCTGGGTCAGGGCAGGGGTTGAATAACAAGTGCTGCCCTGACCCAGATGCGCCACGGAGCCTTTGCCAGCACGGGGTGGAGGTGGTGGGTGGTGGGGAAGGGTTTTGCTTGTGCCCCCTGGAGCAGGGAAGGACCCTGGAATAGGCTGTGCCAGGGGTTGCAGCCCCCAGGGAGGTCTGTGCTGGGTCTGTGGAACCCTGTCAGGCTCATGCTCCTCCCCTGTCACAGTTTTCCGTGGTGGAGGGACAGCCTGTGGGTTTTGGGATATGTCTGACTGTCCCTGCACCTGTGTTGCAGGTGTTGGCTCCTTCCTCCTGTACTCGGTGCACGAGGGGATCCGGGGCATTCCCCTGGACCCCAATGACAAGTCAGATGCTCTTGTGCCGGTGTCGGGGACCTCTCTGGCTGTGGGAATTGACTTCCATGCAGGTGATGCAGGGCTGGGAACACGATGGGGGGGCTGGGAACAGGACAGGGGACAAGGAGTATGAGGGGACCATCATCAGTCCCCCTTTGGTGGCACTTTGCAGCACTGGGTGAGGGAGGATTTCGGGGCCCTGGGGTGCAGGTTCTTACCATTCTGGAGTGACCAGAAGTGGTCACTGACTCGTCCCCTCCTTGTCCCTCTCAGAGAACGACACGATTTACTGGGTGGACATGGGCCTGAGCACCATCAGTCGAGCCAAGCGGGACCAGACGTGGCGTGAGGATGTGGTGACCAACGGCATTGGCCGTGTGGAGGGCATCGCTGTGGACTGGATTGCAGGTGGGATGGGGCTCTGGAGCCGGGGGAGGGGCAGTGGGGCTTGTGTGGGAGCTCACCATCCCCTCTTGCAGGAAACATCTACTGGACGGACCAGGGCTTTGATGTCATCGAGGTGGCCAGGCTGAATGGGTCCTTCCGCTACGTGGTCATCTCACAGGGGCTGGACAAGCCACGGGCCATCACAGTCCATCCAGAGAAGGGGTGAGACACCGCCCCAGAGAGGGGCATCACCTGTGGGGTGGGCACAGGGTGAGACCCCTGCACCTCCCGGCAAGCTGTGTGTGTGCACACTGCAGGGAAGGACTCACAAGTCTCCTGCCACACCAAAGAGTCCAAGCCTTGGATTTAACCCTCCTTTCACTGGTGGGCTGAACTCCCTGGGAACCACCTGGTGGGTGCCCTCACCTCAGAAAATCTGAGTGGAGCCTCCTCAGAATGGCTCCAGCTTTGGACAGAGCCCCAGGGAGAGCAGAGGTGTTTGGATCTGGGGAGGGATGGAGATGCAGGGAATGTGATGCCAGGTCTGAGAGCAGGCAGGTTCTGGACTGAGGCCCCTGTGTGGGGGGATGAATGGGGTGGTGTCTGTCCTTTACTCAAAGGGCCAATGCTGCTCCTGGTGATGAACCTGTGGTGACATTCCTGCTGTCCCCTCAGGTACCTGTTCTGGACAGAGTGGGGGCAGTACCCCCGCATTGAACGCTCACGCCTGGACGGCACCGAGCGGATGGTGCTGGTCAACGTCAGCATCAGTTGGCCCAATGGGATTTCCGTGGACTATGAGGTACAGTTGGCATCTGGGAGGGTGGTACCAGTCCCAAGAGTCCCTGTGGCCGTGTCCTGCTGCTGGAGACATGGTTACTCTCCTTGGGACTCGGTTGGTGGTCTGAGCCCCAGGACATCCTGCCAGAGGAGCAAAGGGTAGTAGTGCTGCCCTGATGCCAACTGGGATGTTCTCTCATCTCCACAGGACGGGAAGCTGTACTGGTGTGATGCCCGGACAGACAAGATTGAACGGATTGACCTGGAGACGGGTGAGAACCGTGAGGTTGTCCTGTCCAGCAACAACATGGACATGTTCTCTGTGTCGGTCTTCGAGGAATATATTTACTGGAGTGACAGGTGAGGTGCCAAGGAGGCTGTGGGGGGAGCTGGTGGGTGATATGGCAAGGTGGGGAGGGGTCGGTCCTGTGCTGGTCACTTGGTGACTCTGTCCTCCTTCAGGACTCATGCCAACGGCTCCATCAAAAGAGGCAACAAGGACAACGCCACCGAGTCGGTGTCCCTGAGGACTGGGATTGGTGTGCAGCTCAAGGACATCAAAGTCTTCAACCGGGCCCGGCAGAAGGGTAGGTCTGAGCACAGGGGGCAGCTCCTCATGGGGGGTACGGGGACAGAAACAAACAGGTCACTCTAACATCGGAGCCGTGTTGCACCATGGTTCGAGCCTGTTCCTTCCTCCGGGAGTGCCGAGTGCTGAAAGCGGCCGAGTGGGTGCATCCTGCCTGGTCCCTCACCCACTCCCCCCTGTTCCTCCCACCAGGCACTAACATCTGTGCCCAGAACAACGGGGGCTGCCAGCAGCTGTGCCTGTTCCGTGGCGGCGGGCAGAGGACGTGTGCCTGCGCCCATGGGATGCTGTCAGAGGATGGTGTGAGCTGCCGGGACTACGACGGGTACCTGCTCTACTCAGAGCGCACCATCCTCAAGAGCATCCACCTCTCAGATGAGAACAACCTCAATGCTCCCATCAAGCCCTTTGAGGATGCAGAGCACATGAAGAATGTCATCGCCCTGGCCTTCGATTACCGCTACGGCTCCAAGGGCAGCAACCGCATCTTCTACAGCGACATCCACTTCGGCAACATCCAGCAGATCAATGACGATGGCACGGGGCGCAAGACCATCGTGGAGAGTGAGTGGTGTGGGGTTCTCCCTTCTCTGCCTGCCCTCAGACCAGTCTCTCTCTCCCCCACCTCCTCCTGCACTCCCTCTGTCCTTGCCCAAGGGGTTTGGAGGTGTTTGGAGGGGTAGTGGGTACAGGCTGAGCTGTGAGGTTTCTGAGGAGCCTCTGGAAGTGGACACAGGCACTGCGTGCAGAGCTTGTTCTGGCAAGGAGAGCATGTCACGAGGCTTGGGCTCTAGAAACAGGCACTGCAGCAAAGTTGAGATTGGCTCTGTGCTCACACTCACCTCCCGAGGCAGTACCCTTAGCCCTGACCCTCGGGGTGCCCAGCCCTGGCCTCACCTCCAGGCCTCACCTTGCACTTGGTTGGGTTTATTGGCACCTACAGCAGCTTCAAAGAACCGTGGTTGCTGCTCCAGGAGCTCCCTGAGTCAGGGCCTTGGACGTGCTGCTAATGAGGGAATTCACTCACGCTGCTTTATCCCTGGGAGGGAAGAGCAGGACCCAGCTCTCACAGCCTCATTAAACCCTTTGCCGAGTGTTAATGAGGGGGAGAGGATGGGTGCACGGTTCAAGTTCCCAGATGGGAAGGTCTCCCTGGTCCCTACCAGGCTTTGCCTTGTCACTTTGTGCCCCAGGGCCTCAGCTGTCCCCTGGCAGAGGGAAGCTCTCTCCTTCCCAGCGATGCTTCTGTGGACCCAGAGCAAGGTCTGGATACTGGTGTAGAGTTTGAGAGCCAAATTCAAGTCGTTGGTGTGTTGTAGGTGTGCATCCCTCATCCTTCCTGCAAGGGAGGGTCATTCCAACAGAGCTCTACCCATGAGACTCAGGGATCTGAGCACAGCCCCCAGCCCTGCCAAGTCCCCACCCAGCAGCCACAGCCTCCAAGGGATTTTTGTGCTGTAAATAAAAGCAAAACCTTCAACATCGCAGTGTCAGGGACAGCCATGCAGGGTGAGCCGCAGCCTTGCAGGGGTCTGGGCTGGGTGTGACCTTTGCTGTCCCTGCAGATGTGGGTTCGGTGGAGGGGCTGGCATACCACCGTGGCTGGGACACGCTGTACTGGACGAGCTACACCACCTCCACCATCACCCGGCACACCGTGGACCAGAGCAGGATCGGGGCCTTCGAGAGGGAGACTGTGATCACCATGTCAGGGGATGACCATCCGCGGGCCTTCGTGCTGGATGAGTGCCAGAAGTGAGTGGCCAGTGAGGGTCCAGCCAGGCCCCCCAGGGATCCACATTGTGGGGAGGAAGGTCTGGATCCCAGCACAGAGAGGACTGGACTCCCAGGGAGGAAAGACCCTGCAGCCCTCTTCCCACTAATCCTTCAACACCCCAAAGCTGCTCTAGACCCTTCATCCCATCTCCATCCTACATTTCCCAGCTGGCTGCAGCAGCCTCATTCAACCCCTTCCCACTCTTTTTACATGGGAATGATGTCACATGCATCCGCCAGTCTCTGGAAGCCCCCCAGCCATGGAGGGATGGGCTGAGCCAGCCTGGATGTGGCTGAGCTGGGGCTCCAAAGGCATTCTGTGTCCCTCTCCTCCCAGCCTGATGTTCTGGACCAACTGGAATGAGCAGCACCCCAGCATCATGCGAGCCACCCTGTCCGGTGCCAATGTCCTCATCATCATTGACCAGGACATACGGACGCCCAATGGGTTGGCCATCGACCACAAGGCTGAGAAGATTTACTTCTCTGATGCCACTCTGGACAAGATTGAGCGCTGCGAATACGACGGGTCCCATCGCCACGTGAGTCTAAGGGCACTGAGATGGGGAGAAGTGTTCAAACTGGGGCTGGAGTGGGGCTAGTGGGGAAGAGAGTGTCCGAACTGGGGCTGGAGTGGAGTTGGTGGGGAGGAGAGTGTCCAAACTGGGGTTGGAGTGAGGTCACTGGGGAGGTGAGTGTCCAAACTGGGGCTGGAGGGGGGCAGTGGGAAGCAGAGCTGTTCCTGGGGCTGGGGAAGTCAGGCATCCCACTGGGGTGGACACTCTATGTTTGGGGGGGCTGTGGAGCTGCATCCTACAGCAGGTTCCTCCTGCTCCCAGTTTGGCTGTGTCCCTGAGAAGTGAGGACATGACTTCAAGTTGCATCAAAAGAGGTTCTGGTTGGACATGAAAAGGAATTTCTTTATGGAAAGAATCGTTAAACATTGGAAGGGGTTGCCCAGGTTGGTGGTGGAGTCACCATCCCTGGAGGTGTCCAAGGAGCTGCTGGACCTGGTGCTGAGTGCTCTGGAGGGAGTTGGTTACAGGTTGAACTTGATCTTGGAGATCTTCTCCAACCTCAAGGATTTTGTGAAGTGTCTGAGGACAGGTTGGATGAGGCTTGGAACAGTCCTGGAAGGTTTACCATGGCAGGGATGTGGAAACCAGATGAGTTTTAAGATCCTTTCCAACCCAACCCATTCCATGATTCTGTGCCTGGCAGGTGATCCTGAAGTCGGAGCCCGTGCACCCCTTTGGCCTGGCCGTGTATGGTGATTACATCTTCTGGACGGACTGGGTGCGCCGCGCCGTGCAGCGCGCCAACAAATATGTGGGCACCGACATGAAACTGCTGCGTGTGGACATCCCCCAGCAGCCCATGGGCATCATCGCCGTGGCCAACGACACCGACAGCTGTGAGGACTCTCTGGTGTCACTGCAGCGTCCCTGCCCTCTGCCCCTCACTCTGCAGCAGGACCAGGGAAGGGGAACCCATCCCACCCTCTTTCCTGGCTTTTTGGCAACCCATCCCACCCTCTTTCCTGGCTTTTTGGAAACCCATCCCACCCTCTTTCCTGGCTTTTTGGAAACCCATCTGTCCAACCCCCAACACCATCCCACCCTCCTTCCTGGCTTTTTGGAAACCCATCCCACCCTCCTTCCTGGTCTTTTGAAAACCCATCCCACCCTCCTTCCTGGCCTTTTGGAAGCCCATCTCTCTGTCTTTTGTGGTCCTTTGGGAATCCATCCCACTGTCCTTCGTGGTTCTTTGGGAAGCCATCACTGTCCATTCTGGCCTTTTGGGAACCCATCCTCCCATCCTTCTTAGCCCTTTGGGAATCATCCCATTGTCCTTTCCAGCTTGTCGTTGCCCCCTCGTGACACTCATGCCACAGTTGTCCATCCCTGACATCGTCCTCCCCAGTGCAGGCTGAAGACAGAGTGGACTTGCCCTGTCCCTGCTCTTCCCAGGGCATCTCTGTGTAAAATCTGGGGAGACAGGGTGCCTCAGCACCCTACACCCTCCATAGCCCCACGGGAAGAGCCTGGGGAGGGATCCCTACTTTTTGGCCCAGCAGGGAAGATGAGGAGCAGGGGCTGGTGGGTCCATCCCTGGTGTGACCACTGTCCCTCTGTCCTAGGTGAGCTGTCCCCATGCCGGGTGAACAACGGTGGCTGCCAGGACCTGTGCCTGCTCACCCCCAAGGGCCACGTCAACTGCTCCTGCCGTGGGGAGCGGGTCCTGCAGGAGGATTTCACCTGCAAAGGTGAGGGGGTGTGGGAGGGGCTGAGGAAAGGAAGGGTGAGGCTGATCTCAACGTGGCAGAGCTGACATTCCCGTGCTCTGCCCAGCTGTGAATTCCACCTGCAATGTGGATGAGTTTGAGTGTGGGAACGGCGACTGCATCGACTTCAGCCGCACCTGTGACGGCGTCGTGCACTGCAAGGACAAGTCGGATGAGAAGCAGTCCTACTGCAGTAAGGTTCCTCCTCTTGCTGCCTTGCTCACCCACACACACTCCCCAGCACCCCCTGACACCCTGCTCAAGATGCCAGGTCCACTCAGAGAATCACGGAACCGTTTGGGTTGGAAGGGACCAAAATCAGGGGCTTCCCCCTCAATCAAACACACAAGGCAGGTACCTCCACACAGGCTTGCAAGGACTGTCTCTTGTTAATTATTCTTAGAACCTCTTCAAATTTGCCTTTAAAACTTAAAGAAGATGGAGGCAAAAACTTAAGAGGATGGAAGATGGAAAAGGCAGGATTCACAGCATTCCAGTAAATCAGTCCTTTTCCCTATGTTCAAAATCATGGAATCATGGAACAGTTTGGTTTGGGAGGGACCTTACAGCTCATCTCATTTCACTCCCTGCCATGGGCAGGGACACCTTCCACTAGCCCAGGTTGCTCCAAGCCATATCCAGCCTGGTCTTGAACACTGCCAGGGTTGCTCAGCAAAGGGAACCAGGATTCCAGGGTGTCCTTCCACCCCTCAGGTGCTCACAGTCCCTCCTGCCCTCCCAGAGCTGCACCCAGCCAGACTTTAAGGTCTCCAGATCTTTCCCAGTGTAGGGGACAGGCTGGAGAGCTGGACGCCTGGAGCTGAGGTGTCAGCCCTCACTCCTCTGCATGAGGGAGCAGCTTCCCTGATCCTGCTCTGTGGTTTCTTCCCCTGCTGAAAGATCCCCAAGTGTCTCTTTGGGGGTGCTTGCCCTCCATTTACTCACCTCCTCTTCTTCCTCTTCGTCCCTGGCAGGCAGCCGCAAGTGCAAGAAGGGGTACCTGCACTGCATGAACGGGCGCTGCGTCGCCAGTCGCTACTGGTGTGATGGTGTGGACAACTGCGGGGACAACTCGGACGAGGTGCCCTGTAACAGTGAGTGTCTGCCTGGCACCCAGCCAGCCCCTGCCAGGGCTCCATCAGCTGCTTGGGACAGGGACAGCAGCTTCAGGAGGGAGTTACCATCAGCTTGACAGGAGCAGAGCAGAGCCAGGGCTTAACGGAGAGTCAAGGTCAAGTTTGTGCTGCTTTGTAAGCTCACGGAGTGACAGCTGAGAGGAAAATCTCCTGGGTATGGGCATGCAGCACCCAGAGCTTCCCAGCAAGAGTGGTTTGACAGCCAGGAGGGGCACGGGGCGTAGTGTCGCTGCTCCTCATGGCTCCCATGGCTCCCAGGAATTACCAAAGACAGCACCCCTTTAGGGCTGCAGGTTGGGTCTGCTGGGTTTCAAACTGGCAGGGGCGGTCGAGAGCTTTTCAGAGTCCTGTCCAGGTCTGGTTGTGCCAGGGAGAGGGGCTCAGGCTGCCAGGCAGAGCGTGAGCCAGAAGACACCGGGTCTCATCCGGAAGGGGATCAGGTCTGGGAGCACTCTGGGCAGCCCAGAGCTGCGTGGGCAGCGGGGTGGGTGCGGGCCCTGCCTCATCGACTGCGGGGGTTTCTTCCCCCTGGCAGAAACCAGCTGTGCCGCGACCGAGTTCCGCTGCCGGGACGGGACCTGCATTGGGAATTCCAGCCGCTGCAACCAGTTCATCGACTGTGAGGATGCATCAGACGAAATGAACTGCAGTGAGTGCCCAGCTGCTGCCCCTGGCCCCTCCTCAGATCTGGAGATGCTCCTGCCCTCAGTGCTGGTGGCAGGAAGCTGGGTGTTTGGGACTGGGACTGGATAGGGGAGGGAGGAGAGTCCTGCTCCTATCCTGCAGCCCCAGCCTACCCCTGTACCATGCTCAGCACCCCACTACCCAATTGATCCCTTCAGTTCTGGGCATGTATGGAGGACATCTGGAGGTGTGTGGGGTGTGGTGGGCTCTGGCAGCAGGGCACGGCCCAGTGCCACATGGTGGAACCAGACCTGGGGGCTTCTGCTGTGGTTCCTGCTGTATCACCGGGGCTTCTGCTGTGATTCCTCTCAGCTGCCACCGACTGCAGCAGCTACTTCAAGCTGGGGGTGAAGGGCACCACATTCCAGAAGTGTGAGCACACGTCCCTGTGCTACGCACCCAGCTGGGTGTGCGACGGTGCCAACGACTGCGGCGATTACTCGGATGAGCGCAACTGCCCCGGTGAGAGCAGGAGGACAGAGGGGACTCTGAGGGCAGGGATGCCCCTTTGGGGTCTCCTTGAGCTGTGGATGCTTTGTTTGCCCACTGGGACTGTTGTCCTCTGTCCGTGTGGCTCCAGCACAAATGGTGCTGCAGGGATCAGGGATGCGGGACCTCGGGGATTTTGGGGAGGAATCCTTCAGTTCTGGGCTGGGAGGAGGCAGGACATGGCCGTGCCATCATCCTCACTGATGTTTCTGTCACAAAGTAGGTGGGAGGAAGCCTAAATGTCCATCCAACTATTTTGCCTGCCCGAGCGGGAGGTGCATCCCCATGACCTGGACCTGTGACAAGGAGGATGACTGCGAGAATGGCGAAGATGAGACCCAGTGCAGTGAGCGACAGGGTGGGGACAGTCAGGATTTGGGCTGGGGCACGGGGTGGTGCTGGAGGGTGGGCAGGACCCTCTTCTGCCCCTGACATCCATTTGCCAAGGACAGACCCTGGATTCTTCACCCTCTGTGGTTTTACTCCATGGTCTTGGGCTTTTAGCTGTGACCAGTATAAAAGTGCTCATGTGTTGGTTTGTTCAGCCCATGCACAAGTGTCTGTGGCCCTTTTGAACAGGACCAGATATGGCTTCCTTCAGCTCCATTTTTAGTTCTAACCACCTGGAACAAGCCCCAAACAGTGCTCAGGAGCTGGGGATCTTCCCCAGATCTAGGAGCAGGGAGTCTCACACCAGCCCTGTGGGACCATAAGCAGTACCCCCAGCACCCCCCTGGGCTACTGGAGCCCATCTGGTCCAGTCTGGCTGTACTCTGCTGGTATCTCCTCCTCTTATCACCTCACTCTGACCCCCATCTCCTCCTCTTCTCCTCTCCCAGACAAGTTCTGCTACCCCGTGCAGTTCGAGTGCAACAACCACCGCTGCATCTCCAAGCTCTGGGTGTGTGACGGGGCTGATGACTGTGGGGATGGCTCTGACGAGGACAGTCGCTGCAGTGAGTGCTCCACCCTTCTCCCCATCTCAGTCCCTGCCTGCTTCATCACCGCGTTCCTGCATCCATGTTCCTGTCTCTGCCCATCCTTTCTCCCACCCGTGGTCTCACTGCTTTCATGAGCTCTCCTGAGCTCTCCTGGGCTCCTGGGTTCTGTCCTTCTCCCACCCATGGTCTCACCGCTCTCCTGGGCTTTATATTTTGGGGCTCCCCAGAGCTCCAGCAGTGGGGTGTCCAGACTCCATCCTGCTCCTCCCTTCCTCAGGGCTGACCACTTGCAGCTCAGGATCCTTCCAGTGCCCAGGCACCTATGTGTGCGTGCCAGAGCGCTGGCTCTGTGATGGGGACAAGGACTGTGCAGATGGGGCTGATGAGACCCTCGCTGCTGGCTGCTGTGAGTACCTGAGGATGGGGGGCTGGGGAGGCAGGGGCTGGCAGGGGCTGATGCTGGTGGTGCCTCAATCCAGTGTACAACAACACCTGTGACGAGCGGGAGTTCATGTGTGGGAACCGACAGTGCATCCCCAAGCACTTCGTCTGCGACCACGACAATGACTGCGGCGACGGCTCTGACGAGTCCCCAGAATGTGGTGGGTGTCTGTGGGACACAGGGGGACTGACCTGTCAGCTGTGCTGGGTCCTCCTGGGCTTTGGGACAGTACCCTGGGAGGGTCTTCATCACCCTGGAGGGGTTTGGTGTGAGTGTGGTGAGAGGGAAGCCGGAGAGGCAGCAGAGGGGGATTTCTGGTGGAGAGCAGCCCCCCAGCCCTGACACAAGGATCCAAACCCAGGAAGAGATCCAAAGACACAGAGAGATTCAAACCCAGGGAGAAATCCAAAGCCACAGAGAGATTCAAACCCAGGGAGATCCAAACCCACAGAGAAATCCAAATCTGCAGAGAGATTCAAACCCACAGAGAGATCCAAACCCAGGGAGATCCAAACCCACACAGAGATACGAAGCCACAGAGAGATCCAAACCCACAGAGAGATCCAAACCCACAGAGAGATCCATGCATGTGCAGAGCACCCCTGTCCCAAGCCAGCTGCTCTGTGGTGTCCCTGCTGCTCCTGGCAGCTCAGGAGTGTTTGGCTCCATGGTGCCTCTCTCTCTCTCTGAGTGGTTCCACGGTACCTCTGGAAGGCTCAGGAGGGTGGGTTGGCAGCTGAGCCCCTCACCCTCCCTCAGAGTATCCCACCTGTGGCCCCCACGAGTTCCGCTGTCAGAACGGCCGCTGCCTCAGCAACCGGCAGTGGGAATGTGACGGGGAGTTCGACTGCCACGACCACTCGGACGAGGCGCCCAAGAACCCGCGCTGCAGCAGCCCAGGTACCTGCTGGGGTCACACTGGGGGGGGATAGCTGAGCCCCAGCTACTCCCCACTGACCACTCCCACCTCCTCTCTGTAGAAAACAAGTGCAACGACTCCTTCTTCCTCTGCAAGAATGGGAATTGCATCTCCGAGGCACTGCTCTGTGACAACAACAATGACTGCGCCGACGGCTCTGATGAGCTCAACTGCTTCATCAACGAGTGCCTCAACAAGAAGCTGAGTGGCTGCTCCCAGGAGTGTGAGGACCTCAAGATTGGGTACAAGGTAGGGGGCCATAGGGTGGGTGGGCTGGCTGTGGAGATCATAGAATTACAGAATGCCCTGAGTTGGAAGGGACCTACAATGATTGTTGAAGTCCAACTCCTGCCCCTGCACAGGAGTCCTCAGCAAATCCCATCCTGTGCCTGAGAATGTTGTCCAAATGCTCCTGGAGCTCTTGCAGCTTTGGGGCTGTGCCAATCAACAGTGCCTGACCACCCTCTGGGGGAAGAACCTTTTCCTGATATCCAGCCTAAACCTCCCCTGGCACAGCTCCTGCTGTTCCCTCTCCTTCCTGCTCTGCAGACGTGAGGGTTGTGTCTGTCCTGTGCCAGCTGGGCCAGGGATATGACACGGGCGCTTCAGGCACTGTTTGTGTGTCTCAGCTGTCCTTGCTGAATCCACGTGTCCCACAGTGACACTTGTCACCTCCCAGCACCTGCCACCTCCCGGCGTGTGGGCCTTGGAGGTGTCTGACAGCTCTGGGTTGCTCCTGCAGTGCAGATGTCGTCCCGGGTTCCGGCTGAAGGACGATGGGAAGACGTGCGTCGACATCGACGAGTGCTCCACCGCCTACCCCTGCAGCCAGAAGTGCATCAACACCCTGGGCAGCTACAAGTGCCTCTGCACTGAGGGCTACAAGCTCAGACCTGACAACCCCACTAGCTGCAAGTCTGTCACAGGTAAGAGCCAGGTGTGGGCGCAGAGCCCGGGATGTTCCTGGTGACCATGGGATGGTCCTGGCACCGGAGTTGGAGGGTGAAGTGGCTACCACCAACTCATGAGGGAGTGGGGCTGGGAGGGTGGCAGGTGGGCAGGGTTCTGCCCACATCCCAGCAGTGCTCCCATGCCACTTTTCCCTCTTTCCCTGTGCAGATGAAGAACCTTTCCTCATCTTTGCCAACCGCTACTATCTGAGGAAGCTCAACCTGGATGGCTCCAACTACACTCTGCTGAAGCAGGTGCGGGGTGAGCTGGGAGCAGGAGGGACACCAGCCCCGTGTGGCTGGGAGCTGGGGATGGAGCAGGCCCTGAAAGACATGGGAACCACCAGCTGAGGATTTTGGGCTTTTGGCTTCCCAGGGGAATGGTAGATCCATCTAAATGTCAGGAGATCACTGTGAGCGAGGAGCAAGCAGGGAGGCTGTGGGCTCTATAAAACGCCCCCAGACCTCATGCTAGCCACTGAGGCTGCTGCAACCCTTCTCCCTGCCTCCCTCCCTCCCCGCTCTCCAGGGGCTGAACAATGCCGTGGCTCTGGATTTTGACTACCGGGAGCAGATGATCTACTGGACAGATGTCACCACGCAGGGCAGCATGATCCGTCGCATGCACATTAACGGCAGCAACGTCCAGGTGAGGATGGGGGCAACCCCTGGGCACCCCTGGGCCGTGCAGCTGGGCCTCACCCACCTCCTGCCCCACTGTGGGGTCATCACTGGTCTTTAGGAATCAGCTCCAGTTGCTGTGGGATGTTTTGCAGCCAAGCAGGGGTGGGCTCCACACTGCCCTGAAATGCAGGGCAAGGAAGGTTGGGGGAAGAGTCATGGAGTCATGGAATGATTTGGGTTAGAAGGGATATTAAAGTTCATCCAGTTTCACTCTGCTGCCTTGGGCAGGGACACCTTCCACTACCCCAATTTGCTCCAAGCCCTGTCCAACCTGGCCTTGGTCACTACCAGGGGTCCAGGGGTAGCCACAACTTTTCTGGGCATCCTGTGCCTGGGCCTCTCCACCCTCACAGGGAGAAAGTTTTTTCCTAATATCCCATCTAAACCTAAGAGGGGAATCAGGAAGGAGGTCTGGGCTGGGAAGGGGGATGCTGTAACCCCTGAGACATCAGGGTTTGGTCTCTCTGCTCAGCCCTGTCACCTCTGATTTCTCCTGGCAGGTCCTTCACCGCACGGGGCTCAGCAACCCCGACGGGCTGGCTGTGGACTGGGTGGGAGGAAACCTGTACTGGTGTGACAAGGGTCGGGACACCATCGAGGTGTCGAAGCTCAACGGCGCGTACCGCACCGTGCTGGTCAACTCGGGCCTGCGCGAGCCCCGTGCACTCGTGGTGGATGTGCAGAATGGGTGAGAGCCTGGGGGACATGGAGCTGCTGCTCTGCACTGGGGAGGGGGCTGTGGGGGACATTAAACTGCTGCTCTGCACTGGGGAGGGGGCTGTGGTCATCTTGCCGTAGTCCCAGAGGTTGGGAAATGGGATGAAGCCTTCCCTCTTGGCCTCTGGGACATTGGGATGCTTTTCTCTATTCTGTGCCCATGCACCTCCATTTATCACAGGGTGGTTTGGGATGGAAGGGCCTTTAAAAACCATCTTGTTCCACCCCAGTGCTGTCACCTCTACTATCCCAGGTTGCTCCAAACCCTGTCCGACCTTGGACACTTCCAGGGATGAGGCAGCCACAGCTTCTCTGGACACCCTGTGCCAGGGCCTCACCACCCTCACAGGGAGGAATTCCTGTGGTTTCCAACTCAATCTCTCCTTGCTCTTCTGTTTCATCCGCAGCTACCTCTACTGGACGGACTGGGGGGACCACTCTCTGATCGGGAAGATCGGCATGGATGGCACCAACCGCAGCGTCATCGTGGACACCAAGATCACGTGGCCCAACGGCCTCACCCTCGACTACATCAACAGCCGGATCTACTGGGCTGATGCCCGTGAGGACTACATCGAGTTCGCCAGCCTGGACGGCTCCAACCGGCACACGGGTGAGAGCTCCGGGGTCCCGCTGTACCAGCACACCTTGGGGGGTTCCAGGCTGTGGGTGAAGCATTGGAGTGGGAGTCAGGGCTGCTGGGGACAGTGCCCAGCTCTGGCCACTCTTCTGTGTCCAGGGAAGTGGCTGCTTCCATGGGAGAGGGGAATGTGGCACAGTCCCTCACTGAGCGCCTGCTCCTCTCTCAGTGCTCAGCCAGGACATCCCACACATCTTTGCGCTTACCCTCTTCGAGGATTTCATCTACTGGACCGACTGGGAGACCAAGTCCATCAACCGGGCCCACAAGACAACAGGAGCCAACAAGACACTGCTGATCAGCACCTTGCACCGGCCCATGGACATCCACATCTACCACCCTTACCGCCAGCCTGACGGTGAGCACGGCCTGGGGATGCCAGTGCTGGGAAACCACCCTGGGAAAGGGACTTGGGGGGACACCAGGTCGGGCAGGGGGAGCAGAAGCAGGGTGACAAGGGTCTTGCTGCTCCCCTGCCACCCTGAGGGTCCCCAGTGTGATCTGACTCGCTGTTGTCACCTTGCTTTCCACAGTTCCCAACCATCCCTGCAAGACCAACAACGGCGGCTGCAGCAACCTCTGCCTGCTCTCACCGGGCGGGGGGCACAAGTGTGCCTGTCCCACCAACTTCTACCTAGGCAGCGATGGCAAAACCTGCGTGTCCAACTGCACAGCCAGCCAGGTAAGCCCCTGCCTGCCTGTCCCTGCCTGCTTGGAAATTCTCTGTGCCCGTGTCCCTCCTGCCATGATCTCCTTGGGGGTGCTGGGATGTAGCACAGTCTTCCATGGATGCAGGCAGCACCTGCCTCCTGTGGCACTTCATGTTTGGGGGTGTCCAGGAGAGCCAGAGACCCTCCAGCTCTGGGATGTTCTTCTACCCAGGGCCTGGGTGGGGTTAAGGCTTTGCTCTGGGTCAGGATTTGGAAATACCTGGAAGGGACAGCACAGGATCTGTGTCCTTGGCTGACCTCACTGGGAATTAAATCTTTTGGGGTCCCCCCCTCCCCATCGTGAACGACCCCATGAGCTCCTCTCTCCATCAGTTTGTCTGCAAGAACGACAAGTGCATCCCTTTCTGGTGGAAATGCGACACCGAGGACGACTGCGGGGACCGGTCGGATGAGCCGGAGGATTGCCGTGAGTGCCAGGGCGTGGCACAGCCCCCGTGTCCCAGCACCCCATGGCTGTTGGGACATCCCCGTGGAGGGGAGGATCAGTCCAATGTCCAGTGATGGCGTTCAGGGAGCAGTGGGACACACCGGTCCCAGTGTCAGGATTGTCTCATGTCCAGTGCCCTAGCCCAGAATTGGATGCTGGGTCCCTAAAGGACCCCAGAGGGGTAGAGCAGGGCTTTGAGGTTAAGGTTTGCCCTAGAGCAAACCTGTGGCCCTGTGTTACCCCACAGCTGAGTTCAAGTGCAGGCCAGGGCAGTTCCAGTGCTCCACAGGGATCTGCACCAACCCCGCCTTCATCTGCGATGGTGACAACGACTGCCAGGACAACTCAGACGAGGCCAACTGTGGTAGGTTCCCTGTGTCCCCTCGTGACCCCCAGGCCTCCCCAGCGTGGAGCTGCAGGCTGTCACCCCCTGACTGTGTCACCTCTTCCCCAGACATCCACGTATGCCTGCCCAGTCAGTTCAAGTGCACCAACACCAACCGCTGCATCCCTGGCATCTTCCGCTGCAACGGGCAGGACAACTGCGGGGACGGAGAGGACGAGAAGGACTGTCGTGAGTGGGGGGCTCAGGGTGTCAGGTGGGACCAAATGTGGGCCAGACTGAGGAGCTCAGATCTGTGTCTTGGGGTGTTTGGCTCCCTGGGCTGTCCCAGGGCTTTCTCCATACCCCTAGTCTCCACAGACCCTCTGTCCCCATCACCCCTACGGATGCTGCTGTGTCCTAGTGGAAATGAAATTCTTAAATCCCTTGAAGTGGATTTGGGTTGAGCCTGTTGCCCAGCTGAGGGATCTTGTGGCCTCTGCCCTGTCCCTCCATAGCTTGGAGTCTTCTGGGGGCATTTTTTGTCTCTGCTCCATCTCCTCCACCAAGCACGCCAGCCCCTTGTGATCCCTGGAGCATCCACACACCTCTTAACCCCGTGGCTGTTTTTTGGGGAAAGGGCTGGCTGGCTCCTGCCCGCCCTGCTGCCCTTCCTGACACCTCTTCTCCCTCCTGCAGCGGAGGTGACCTGTGCCCCCAACCAGTTCCAGTGTGCCATCACCAAGCGCTGCATCCCCCGTGTCTGGGTCTGTGACCGTGACAACGACTGCGTGGATGGCTCCGATGAACCTGCCAACTGCAGTAAGGGACCTGTGTGGGGAGGGTTCTGGCCACGTGTAAAATGCCCACACCGGGCACCTCTGTGTGCTGGCACAGTGGCAGGTCCCTGCTCAGTTCCTTCTTGGTCCCTGCTCTGTCTCTGCTTAGTCCCTGCCCAGTTCTATCTCAGTCTCTCCTCAGTCCTTGCTCAGTCCCTCCTTGGTCCCTCCTTTGTCCCTCCTTGTTCTCTACTCAGTCCTTGCTCAGTCCCTGCTAAGTTCTACCTTGGTCCCTCCTCATTCTCTGCTCAGTGCCTGCTCAGTTCTGCCTCAGTCCCTCCTCGGTCCCTGTTCAGTCCCTGTGGGCAGTGGCTGATGCTGTTGGTGGCTTTGTCTGGATCTGTCCTGCTGGGATCCTCCTCCCTCTGACTTCTCCCTGAAGAACTGCTTGGGAGGGAGGGGGATCTCACCAAGCTCCAGGTTGTTCATCAGCCCTGCAGAGAAGAACACACGCCTGACCAGTGCTGATCTCTGCCCTGTGTCACTTTGTCCCCTCCAGCCCAAATGACCTGTGGTGTGGATGAGTTCCGATGCAAGGACTCAGGCCGGTGCATCCCAGCACGCTGGAAGTGTGATGGGGAAGATGACTGTGGGGATGGATCTGATGAGCCCAAGGAGGAATGCGGTGAGCAGAGGCAGTGGGGACAAGCCAGTGTCGTCTTGTTCCACAAGGGACAGGTTGGCCTGGAACTGGTTGTCTCCTCTGGGGTGCCCCAGGAGTTCCAGCTGCTCCTATTCTAAGTGGTGTGGGCAGGACTGGGTCAGAGGGAGATGCAGGGCAATGTTGACCCCTGTCCCTGTCTCATCCTCCTGTCATACAGGGCAGTTCTGACCTCTGTCTTTGTCCCACTCCTGCCCTCATGTGGAGCAGTGCTGGTCCCATCCCTGCCCCATATCTCCCATTGTGCAGGGCACTGCTGACCCCGTCACTGTTCCTGTCCCTTCCTTCCCCTTGTTTTGGGCAGTGCTGGTACCTTCCCCTGTCCCTGTTCTGTCCCTACCCTCATGCAGCAGAGTGCTTGCTCTTCCCCCTGTCCCATATTTCCCCTCGTTCAGGACAGTGCTGATGCCTGTCCCTGTTCCCGTTCTGTCCCTTTGTGTGGGGTGGTGTTGACACCTGTCCCCTTCCCTTCCCTTCCCTTCCCTTCCCTTCCCTTCCCTTCCCTTCCCCTTCCCCTTCCCCTTCCCCTTCCCCTTCCCCTTCCCCTTCCCCTTCCCCTTCCCCTTCCCCTTCCCCTTTCCTTTCCTTCCCCTTCCCCTTCCCCTTCCCCTTCCCCTTCCCCTTCCCCTTCCCCTTCCCCTTCCCCTTCCCCTTCCCCTTCCCCTTCCCCTTCCCCTTCCCCTTCCCCTTCCCCTTCCCCTTCCCCTTCCCCTTCCCCTTCCCCTTCCCCTTCCCCTTCCCCTTCCCCTTCCCCTTCCCTTCCCTTCCCTTCCCTTCCCTTCCCTCTTGTGTGGCAGTGCTGACCCGTGTCCCTGTCCCTGCTGTCCCTCCCAGACGAGCGCACGTGTGAGCCGTACCAGTTCCGCTGCAAGAACAACCGCTGTGTGCCGGGGCGCTGGCAGTGTGACTACGACAATGACTGCGGGGACAACTCTGACGAGGAGAGCTGCAGTAAGTGCCACCCTGCAGCCTTTGCTGTCCCCGGGATGGAGCAGTGGAGAGGGGAGAGGTTTGGGGCCCCTCCCCGGCCCTTCTTCCACCGAGGAGTGTCAGGCTGGTGGCCGGCAGAGCCACTGTGTCCCCCGGCCAGGACGCCTCTGACTCCAGGGGTCTGGAGAGCCTGGCCCTGCACAGGGGAGGCTGTGCCAAGGAGACACCCCAAGGGTGATGGATGACAGGGAAGGGGTGATGCCAGGACACTCCCTGCAGCAGCATGGGGGCCCAGTGTGTCTGGAGTTACCCCAGGGCACCTTGTCCTGCTTTGCCACTGAGCATCAGCCCCTGTGTCACCCTCTGCCTGGCAGTGGCACCTGGGACGGCGGTGGGGACACACACAGAGCTGTCAGGAGGGACCCAGGTCACAGCCTCAGGCCTGGGCCGGTGCATGGGGAGGTGACTGATCCCCAGAGCTGGGGCAGAGAGTTCAGCGCTGCCCCTTTGGGAGCTCCTGCTCATGTGCCAGCACCTGCCCTGATGAGCAGTCAAGGAACACGAGTGTCCTCATGGGCAGGACCATTCCCAGGGCTCCATTGTGGCTCTGTCCCTCCAGAGGGGTTCAGGCTGCCTATGGGATGGCACCAGGGTCTGCTGCCAGACTCTCTCCCATCCCGCAGTGCCCACTGGGTCCTTCTGTCATCCTACAGCTCTTTAGGGTGCAGTGCAGCTTTTGTTTTCTTTTCTGTTGATTTCCTGTCGTGTTTTTGAGTTTGTGCCATTTCACTTCATCTTATGTTTTTCTCCATTTTCACACTGTCGTTATGGGGCGCTCAGAGGTAGGTTCCTGCCAAAATCTTTTAATTCCATGTACAGTCTCTCTAAAATCAACGAAGACAATTTCTAGGTGAGGGCAGAGGGGTTGGGACTGGACAGTCCAGGTGGATTTACTGAGCATAAACACCAGCATCTCCCTCCACGCAGCCACAGCCAGGGAGGGTCTGACCCGTGCATGGCTTGGTCTTGGCTCCAAAACCTATCCCCACTGTGACTCTCCCTGCTCCACCTGGATACCTCGATCCCCTCTTCTCCCTCTGTTCTGTGCCATGACCAGAGAGTCTCTGTGCCCCCATACCCCAGGGCTGTGGGGAGGGGAAGGGTTCCAAGAGCCATCCCAGGTGGGCGGCTGTGCCACGTGCCATCCTCCTGGATTTGGCACTGGCTATGCCAGTAAGCTGTGAGCAGGTGTCTGTCCCCATACCCTGTGAGGGGGAACAGGGATGAGGTTTTGCCAGGGCGCCGCTGCAGTTCCTCCTGCTTGGGAGACAGCTGGGGTGGGCAGCAGTGGGGCTGGTGCTGCCCTGTGGAGAGTGAGTGACCTGGGGGACAGCCAGGTTGTGTGGCCTCAGTGCCCCCCGAAACCCCCACAGGCAGCTGGGAGCCCTGAAGTGGGAAGGGACTGGCAGGTGGTACCAGCTGTGCCCCTCTGGCAGCTGCCACAGCTCTGCCTGTACCCCCTGTCCCTAGTGCTGCCAGCCGTGTGTCCGTGTCAGCCTGTGTCCCCCCAAGGACACCCCCTGCCCTCACAGCTGTCCCCACACTCAGGGCACACTCTGTGTTCTCTGTCCCCAGCACCCCGGCCCTGCTCTGAGAGCGAGTTCTCTTGTGCCAATGGCCGCTGCATCGCGGGCAGGTGGAAATGTGACGGGGACCACGACTGCGCCGATGGCTCCGATGAGGTACGGGAAGGGGACACATCCCCCCCTCTGCCCCTGCCTGTGGCCCTGGGGCTCAGAGCCTGGGTGTGGCAACAGGACAGGAGCCTGCTTGGTCCTGCTGAGCGTGTTCCTCGCTGGTTCCCCTGCAGAAAGACTGCATCCCCCGCTGTGAGTTTGACCAGTTCCAGTGCAACAACGGGCACTGCATCCCCATGCGCTGGCGCTGCGATGCTGACGCCGACTGCATGGATGGCAGTGATGAGGAGAACTGTGGCACCGGGGGTAATGGCAGAGCTGTGTGTCCCCCGAGGCTGGCTGTGTCCCCCCTCTCCCTGCCCTCATGTCACCGGTGTCCCCGCTGCGGGTGGGAGCGCTCCCCTGTGTGTGTGTCCACCCCTCTGTACCCCACCCTGGAGAATGCACGGCCATGTACACAAACCCTGGAAACCCCCAACCCTGGAGACCCCCAGTCCATGCTGGGAATTGGAATTGAAGCCCCAGACCAGGGTTTTGGCAGCAGGGCACTGACGTGTCCCCTCTTGCACTGCTGCAGTTCGCACCTGTCCCCTGGATGAGTTCCAGTGCAACAACACCCTGTGCAAGCCCCTGGCCTGGAAGTGTGATGGGGAGGATGATTGTGGGGACAACTCGGATGAGAATCCCGAGGAGTGCTGTGAGTGACCCTGCGGTGCCTTTGCCCCGAGCCCTCCCATGCCCCAGAATGGGGGGGCAGTCCCAGAGCTTGGGTACCCCTGCGGGGACAAGAGGGTTTGGGGGGGACCTCTGGCAGCTCCTCTCAGGGGTGGCCGCTGGGGATGGGGGGCTGGAGGTAGCTCCAGTTGAGGGGAAGGAGTTCCAGAGGGGCTGAGCAGAGCAAGGGGGCTGGAGGTGGGGAGAGGGCTTGGGGGGCCGGGACTGGGTGAGGAGAGGGCTCACAGCAGCCGGGCGATTGTCTTTGCTTCAGTCTCTTTGCTTCAGCCTCCGGAGCCCGCTCGCCCGCGTGGGACATCCCTCCCCAGAGAGCGGGCAGAGGCCGAGCAGCAGCTCGTGACATGTGTGACAGCCTGGCTACGGCGTCTCCTTTCACCGTCACCGTTTGTTTCTGTTTGCTGGTGCAGTGAAATTCCAGTGTCCCCCCAACAGACCGTTCCGCTGCAAGAATGACCGGGTATGTCTGTGGATTGGTCGACAGTGCGACGGCATTGACAACTGTGGAGATAACACGGATGAGAAGGACTGTGGTGAGTGGGGCTGCCCGTGGGCACAGCCCTGAGCCTGCCTGGCCACGGTGCCTGCATGGTCACTGTGGCCCTTGGGATGATACTCCCTGAGCCCAGGGTTCAGCCCAGGTGTTGGGGTTGGCTTTGCCCAGTCTTTCCTCCCAAAATCAGGGTGTGGATGCAGGGTCCCAAGTCCCTGCTTGCTCCCAGAAGGTCCTATGGGGATTGGGTGCCCAGGACATGGGAGGTCACAGCTGCTGCCCCTCACCCGCAGAGTCACCCACGGCCAAGCCCAAGAGCTGCAGCCAGGACAAGAACGAATTCCTGTGTGGGAACAAGAAGTGCATCAGTGCCAACCTCCGCTGCAACTTCTTCGATGACTGCGGAGACGGCTCCGATGAGGAATCCTGCTCCCATGGTGGGTGGGGAGCCGGGGGCCTGTTGGGGGCTGGGGAACTCGCTGTGACACGTGTGTGACAGCACATCCCTCCGCAGAGCACAAGTCATACGATTGCATGACCAACACCACCATGTGTGGGGATGAGGCCCAGTGCGTCCAGTCCCAGTCTGCCTCGTACTGCACCTGCCGCAGAGGATTCCAGAAGGTGCCGGACAAAAATTTTTGCCAAGGTACTTCCCACTGCTGCTGGAGAGGGCTTGGGCTGTTGGGATCAGCATTGGTTTTTCCCAATGAGATGTGATTTCACAGCTGGGCTGGGGCTGGGGCAGCAGGAATGGTGTCCTCGAGCAGAGTTGGGGTCTGTGGGAGCACCTTCCAGATCTCCCCCTGATCCCATCTCCTGCTGCCCAGACATCAACGAGTGCCTGCGCTTTGCGACCTGCTCGCAGCTCTGCAACAACACCAAGGGCTCCCACGTCTGCAGCTGTGCCAAGAACTTCATGAAGACGGACAACATGTGCAAGGCGGAAGGTCAGGAGGGAACAGGGACCCACACGGGTTCTGTGTGTACCCAGCACCCCCCATGCGCCCCAGAGCTCCTGTGGGAATTCTTTACTCTTCCCTCCAAACCCCTGCAGCTCTGCCCACCCTTCTGGTACCACTGGTGCCATCAGTCTGTCCATCCCTGGCAGAGTGAGCCCCAAGGCAATGACGAGCTCCCAGTCACCCTGTCCCTGTCCCACCAGGGAGCTGGGCTGAGTCCCTGTTCCTGGCTGAGTCCCCACTCCTGGCTGAGCCCCTGTTCCCAGTCCAGCCTATGCCAACCTCTCCTCCTCCTCTGCAGGCTCTGAGCACCAGATCCTCTACATTGCGGATGACAACA
This sequence comes from Cinclus cinclus, assembly GCF_963662255.1. Lineage (NCBI taxonomy): Eukaryota > Metazoa > Chordata > Aves > Passeriformes > Cinclidae > Cinclus > Cinclus cinclus. The sequence goes on along the minus strand of NC_085075.1, from coordinate 1,908,474 downwards.
AGATCAGGAGCATGTACCCGTTCAACCCCAACTCAGCCTACGAGCCGGCCTTCCAGGGCGATGAAAACGTGCGCATCGATGCCATGGACATCTACGTCAAGGGCAACAAGATCTACTGGACCAACTGGCACACGGGCCGGATCTCATACCGGGAGCTGCCTGCGTCCTCCTCCGCCTCCACCGCCTCTAACCGCAACCGGCGCCAGATCGACGGCGGCGTCACACACCTGAACGTGAGTGAGCTCTGCCAGGGCACGGTGGGAGCAACAGGCTGATGTTTCCTCCCCCCTCACCTGTCCGCACTCTGCCCCACACAGATCTCAGGGCTGAAGATGCCGCGGGGAATCGCCATCGATTGGGTGGCCGGGAACATCTACTGGACGGACTCGGGGCGGGATGTCATTGAGGTGGCGCAGATGAAGGGCGAGAACCGCAAGACGCTGATTTCAGGGATGATCGATGAGCCCCACGCCATCGTGGTTGACCCACTACGGGGGTGAGGGACTTGAGCCTTCCTCCCATGCCTCTGCCCAGCCCTCACCACACTCCCCTCACCACAAGCCCACCCATGTGTCCCAGTGTCACTCTCTGTGTCTCTTCTGGAGTTGCCCCAGAGTTACCTGGTGGCTCCAGGATGCTTCGGGAGCAGTGTGGAAGGGTTCCTCCTCCCTGGTCATTGGGCCGTCCTGTTCCCCTGGGAATGATCTGCCTGTGTCCTTACAGAACAATGTACTGGTCAGACTGGGGCAATCACCCCAAGATTGAGACAGCTGCCATGGATGGGACGCTGCGGGAGACCCTGGTGCAGGACAACATCCAGTGGCCAACAGGTGAGAGAGGCAGGTGACATGAGGGGCGCAAAAGCCATGATGGGGACATGTTCATCCATTTATGTTGGGAAAGGTTGTTCTGGGGGCTTGGAGCCCCTGGCAGAAGAGTGTAGGGGTGGTGGGCGGTTGCTCTGTGGGTCAGTTGGTCAGGAGGGGCTTGGGGTGGAGTGGGGGCTCACCAGGGGCTGTGTCCCCTCAGGCCTGGCCGTGGACTACCACAATGAGAGGCTGTACTGGGCCGACGCCAAGCTCTCCGTCATCGGCAGCATTCGGCTCAACGGCACCGACCCCGTCGTGGCCATTGACAACAAGAAGGGTAAGGGGAACCCCCTAGGGTTCCCTGGCCTTGGTCCTACCCCAAATCCCTGCCTCCACATGTCCCCTCCTGTTTTCCCCAGGGCTGAGCCACCCATTCAGCATCGACATCTTTGAGGACTACATCTACGGCGTCACCTACATCAACAACCGCATCTTCAAGATTCACAAGTTTGGGCACAAGCCCGTCACCAACTTGACATCTGGCCTCAACCACGCCACCGATGTCGTGCTCTACCACCAGTACAAGCAGCCAGAGGGTGTGTGCAGGCCTGGGACCCCCACCCTGCTTCTGGGGTGGGAGGGAGGTGCCAGGGACTGATACCTGACATGAGGTGCCAGAGGGTGAGGGGTATGTTGGCAGAGCTCGGGAAGAGGTCACTCAGACCCCCAGCTCCGTGCCCAAAGTGGGGGTGTCTGGGTGGGCAGAGCAAGGGTTTGGTGGGGTGGGTTGGGGAAGTCCAGCTGCAGTGGTGAATGGTCAGGTGGTGATCTCAGGGCATGGGAGGAACAGCACAGGGCTGTGAAGGGGAATGCCCTAGAGGTGCCGTGGAGCAACAAGGACTGTGGGTCACCATGCTGTCACCACCCCGCTGTCCTCACCACCTGTGCCTTCCCCTCCTGCAGTGACCAACCCTTGTGACCGCAAGAAGTGCGAATGGCTCTGCCTGCTGAGCCCCAGTGGCCCTGTGTGCACGTGCCCTAACGGCAAACGCCTGGACAACGGCACCTGCGTGGTCATCCCCTCGCCCACCGTATCCCCTGTGGGTAGGTGACACCAGAGGAGGAGAGGGTGAGGATGAGGAAGGAAGTTGGGTCCTGCCAGCACAATCTTGCTCACTTCCATCCCCTCCATGCCTCCCTCCCAGTGCCCACCACCGACACGTGCGACCTGGTGTGCCTGAACGGCGGCAGCTGCTTCCTCAACGCCCGCAAGCAGGCCAAGTGCCGCTGCCAGCCACGCTACAACGGGGACAAGTGCCAGATCGACCAGTGCTGGGACTACTGCCAGAATGGGGGCACCTGCGCCGCCTCCCCCTCAGGTGAGCCGGGGGTGGGTCAAGGACGGATGGACGGATGGACAAGTGGGCAAGGAGCTAACGGGTCTGATCCATAGGAATGCCAACCTGCCGCTGCCCCACCGGCTTCACCGGGCCCCGGTGCAACCAGCAGGTGTGCACGGACTACTGCCAGCACAATGGCAGCTGCACCGTGAACCAGGGCAACCAGCCCAGCTGCCGCTGCCTGCCCACCTTCATCGGGGACCGCTGCCAGTACCGTGAGTGCCACCCGCTGTGCCAGGGGGTGGGGACAGCAATGGGGGTGTCGGAAGGATGGGTGTCCTTCACCTGGGGATGTTTGGGGACAGCAGTAGGACGTCAGAAGGGTGGGCATCCCTCACCTGGAGATGCCTGGGGGGGAGACCTCTGGGGACAGTGCCAGAGGGTTGGGCTCCCAACTCTCTTTTGGGGATGCTGTGTGGGAATACCTGGACAGCATCAGGGATTGCAGTCCCATGTTCCCCTCTTTTGGGGAAATCCCTGGGAATAGCACCCATTGGATTGGATTTTCAGGTCCCCTTCTTTGGTGGGATGCTGTGTGGGGCAGGGTGGTGCTCCATGGGGAACTGGAGAGGCAGCTGAGGAGCTGCCCACCCTGACCCCCTTGTCCCCCACAGGGCAGTGCTTCGACTACTGTGAGAATGACGGCGTGTGCCAGATGACAGCCAGCGGTGCCAAGCAGTGCCGCTGCCCCCCTCAGTTCGAGGGTGCCCAGTGCCAGGAGAACAAGTGCTCCCGGTGCCAGGAGGGCAAGTGCAGCATCAACAAGCAGAGTGGGGAGGTCTCCTGCATGTAGGTGCTGGGAAAGTCGAGGTGGAGGGAGGAAAAGGGGTGGTGGGCACAGGGACCCCAGAGAAAACCAGGACCGGCCACAGGTGGGTCGATAATTCAGGGCAGATAAATCCAGGGGGCCTAGTGGTCCTGGGAGAAGGAGGTGGAGGTGTCTCAGTTGTCTCCCCGACGCCCATCCTGGTGTCCCAGCCGTGAGCTGTGTGGGTGGGATGAGCCAACAGCTGAGTCCTGAGGGGCTGGGGGGAGCACAGAACACCCGGGGGAGGGCACAGGGGAGCCAGGAGTGCCCATGGGACTGATCCTCTGTGCCCTACAGCTGCCCTGATGGGAAGATAGCACCGAACTGCCTGACCTGTGACAATTACTGCCTGCACGGCGGAACCTGCTCCATCAGTGACAAGACACAGCTGCCCGAGTGCCTGTAAGAGGAGGGGGCTGGGGGGCATGGGAGGGGGGACAAGGCGGGCTGTTTGCCCCCCTGAGACATCACTGACACACCCCGATCTGTGTGCCCCTGCCCCACCTTGACCCCAGGTCTGTGCCCGCCCCTCCCTCCCTCCCTGCATGGCCCTGCCCTGCTAATCCTGGTGCTCTCCCTGCGCTCCCAGGTGTCCCTCGGGGATGACGGGCACGCGCTGCGAGGATTTCATCGTGGGCGAGCAGCAGAGCAGCCGTAAGTGGGGGACGGTGTGTGATCCCCCCCTTCCATGCCATGCCACAGCTGGGGGGGTTTGTTGGTGATCCAGGGCTGCCCAGTGCCCCTGTGTGATTCCTGACCCCGTTCTGTGGTGGAAGGGGGACAGGGCCAGCCCAGGCTGCCCCATATGAGCACTGTCCCCCTCCAGGTTCTGACTATTCCCGTGCCTTCCTCCCGCAGGAACAGCCTCCATTGTCATCCCCATTCTGCTGCTGCTCATCCTCCTCACCGTGGTGGCTTTTGTCTGGTACAAGTGGAGAATTAAAGGGTCAGTCTGGCAGCGTGGAAGGGACGGGGAGCTGCCCCTGCTGTGAGAGCCTCGAGGGTGGGGGATGGTCGGGAGTGTCACTGGCACTGACCCTCTGCCTCCCTCACTGCAGTGCCAAGGGCTTCCAGCACCAGCGGATGACCAACGGTGCCATGAACGTGGAAATTGGGAATCCCACCTACAAAATGTATGAGGGGGAGCCCGATGATGATGTGGGAGAGCTGCTGGATGCTGACTTTGCCCTGGACCCTGATAAGGTGAGGGGCTGTGGGCTCTGCAGGGTCCTGCCTGAAGTGGGAGGTGCTGGGATGGTGGGCACATTGCTGTGACTGTCAGGGCTCTCTCTGCAGCAGTCCTGGGGGGGCTCTGAGGGCTTGAATGGGCTTTGGGGCTGATGGGGCTCTGAGGGTCTCAAAGGCTTCAGGGCTGGGAGCTTTGAGAGGTTGCAAAGGTTTTGAGGGATCACAAAGCTTTTGGGGCTGAGTGGGCTCCAAGGGTTTGCAAACTTTTTGGGACTAGGGGAGCTCTGAAGGGTGGCAGAGGCTTTGGGGCTGGTGGAGATTCTGAAAGTTCACAGAGGTTTGGGTCTGGAGGTTTTGGGGCTGGGGGTGGATTCTGAAGGTTCACAAAGGTTTGGGAGATGGGGATGCTCCAAGGGATGCTCCAAAGGCTCACAAAGCTCGCAAACGCTTTGGAGTGGGAGAAAAGGGGGAAACTCCAAAGGGCTTCAAAGGCTTCAGGGCTTGGAGGCCTCTGAGGGATTTGCAAATGCTTTGGGGCTGGGGGGGCTATGAGGGGTCACAAAGGTTTTGGGGCTGGAGGGGCTCTGAGGGGTGAGAGAGGATTTGGGGCTAGGGGGGTGCTCTGAGAGCTCACAAAGGTTTTGGGGCTGGAGGCTGCAGGCAGGGCCAGCAGGGCTATCCCATGTCCCTGGAGGAAGTCACGGCTGGTGGGAGCTGTCACCGAGTGACCCCAGGGTGGGGAACACCCCTGGGGACAGCAGTTCTGGTCAGGGGGACTGTCCATGCCCCCCTCCCACCTGCTCCCCCCTCTCTGCAGCCCACCAACTTCACCAACCCAGTTTATGCCACACTGTACATGGGCGCCCACAACAGCCGCAACTCCCTGGCCAGCACGGACGAGAAGCGGGAGCTGCTGGCACGGGGGGACGACGACCTGGCAGACCCCCTGGCATAGGGGCATGGGGGGCGAGGGGCTGCGGGGCCGCGGTGCCCGGGCCCGGCACAGCCCCCGCTGCAGGGGCGGGCGGGGGGCCGGGGTGGGGGGGCCACGAGCCGCTGTATAAATGTACAAATGAAGGATTATTACTTTTCTATGTGAGCAGTATTATTACCTGTATATTCCCCGGTCCCAGGCCTCGGCGTCTTCATTGCCAGACCCGGCTTTGGTTTATTTTAAATCTCTTTACATCGGGCACCCCCCTTCTCTTCCCTTTCCCTCCCTGTCCCTCCTGCCCCCAGGACAGGCCGGTACTGGGGTGAACACACCGGGGCTGGGGCTGACGGGAGACCTGGGGTCACTTCTCCGGGGTGCACGGATCGGGGGGAGGCAGAGCTGGGTCCCACATGTTCCCAACACCCCCCAGTTTCAGCAGCTCACCTCCCCAGGGAACCCGTTTCCTTCCCCCCACCTAAATCTGCTGCTCCCCGGCTTCCCCCTCCTCCTGCAGCTTGGCCTCTGCAGTCCCCCCCTCCAGCCCCCTATTCCCATCCCTCCCTCCCCTGTATTTCCCCCCCATTTTCCCCTCTCTCCCCAACCTTCCCCTCCCTCTCTTTTCCTCCCTTTCCCTCATTCTTTGCCCGACTGTTACAGGGGCCAGGATGAAGCCCCCAGACCCGCTGCGGTGCGGGAGGGTCCCCAGCCCCTAATCCCCACCCACCCCCCCACGCCCCCCCACGGCCTCTCACCTGCCCCTTGCCCGCTTTCCGACATGCACATTTTTTAACAGGAAAAAAAGAAAAAAAAAACCACAAAAAAACCCCTGGAAATGACCTAGCTTTTATAGTAGAAATAAATAAACGCATGTGGGGGGGGCGGGGGGGGACCCCATCCTTTTATTGGGGGGAAATGTTTTAATAATTTTTGCTGGATTACTTTACAACTAAACAAAACAGATATTGTTATAAATAAAATTTTTAAAAACTGAAGCACAGGCTGCTGGTTGGAGGGGGGGAGTGGGAGTGGGGGGGGAGGCAGTTTTGGGGGGAGCCCGGGCATCGGGAATCATGGCCGTGATGCCCTCAAAGTCCAGAGGTGCCAGTCCTGGCCCCGGGGAGGGAGAAGGGGGAGGTCGGGGAGTTATGGGGAGTGGAAAGAAGGGGGGTCATGGGGAGGGGGGTCATGGGGAGGGGGTTACAGGTGGCTGCTGAAAGGCAGGAGAATCCAGGACCTCTTTTTCCATCGCGTGGTGCAGGGGGGGCATCGCTGGGGTGAGGGGGGCACCGACGACCGGGAACGGGAAATGGGGAATGGGGAATGGGGAATGGGGAATGGGGAACGGGTAAAGGGAAATGGGGAATGGGGAACGGGTAAAGGGGAACGGGAATGGGGAATGGGGAATGGGGAACGGGGAACGGGGAATGGGTAAAGGGAAATGGGGAACGGGAAATGGGGAATGGGGAATGGGGAATGGGGAATGGGGAATGGGGAATGGGGAATGGGTAAAGGGAAATGGGGAATGGGGAACGGGTAAAGGGGAACGGGGAATGGGGAATGGGGAATGGGGAATGGGGAACGGGTAAAGGGAAATGGGGAATGGGGAATGGGGAACGGGAATGGGGAATGGGGAATGGGGAACGGGTAAAGGGAAATGGGGAATGGGGAACGGGTAAAGGGGAACGGGAATGGGGAATGGGGAACGGGTAAAGGGGAACGGGGAATGGGGAACGGGTAAAGGGAAATGGGGAATGGGGAATGGGGAATGGGAATGGGGAATGGGGAATGGGGAACGGGTAAAGGGGAACGGGGAATGGGGAACGGGTAAAGGGAAATGGGGAATGGGGAATGGGGAATGGGAATGGGGAATGGGGAACGGGGAATGGGGAACGGGAACGGGGAACCGTGAGCGGGAACCGGACACAGGGGAACCGGTGCCGGCGGCGCGCGCAGTCCCAGGAGCCGCCACCAGGTGGCGACACCGCCATCGAGAACGGAGCGGGGGGGCAGCGCTCGCATCCCCGTGCCCCCCCCGTGTGACCCCCTCCGTATCCCCTCTATTCCCCCCGTGTAACCCCCCGTGTAACCCCCCGTGTAATCCCCCGTATCCCCGTCTATCCTCCCGTGCATCCCTCCGAACACTCACGTGTTTGTCCCCCCGTGAGCCTCCTGTGTATCCCCACTTGTATCCCCTCTGTACTTCCTCCAATGTCCCCCCATTGTCCCCGTGCGTCCCACCTGTACGCCCCCATGGATTCCCCCCCGTAAGCCCACCCTGAGTATCCCCCATGTCCCCCCACTTTGTCCCCCACATCCCCTGAGTACCCTCTATGTCCCTCCCATCTTCCCTTTTCGTCTTCCCATGTGTCCTTCTCATGTACCCCCCGTGTCCCTCTCCTGTGCCCCCCCGTGTGTGCCCCCCACTCCGTGTCCCCCCATGTTTAGCACGACCATGGAGCTGTCCTTCTCATCCTCCTGCCCTGCCACAGCCACAGGAATGACCAGGACAGCACTGGGTGCTGTGGGTGAGGGGCTCAGTTGGGACCCCCACTTACAGCCAGGGCAGCAGCAGGGACCAGGAGCAGGACCCCGGCAGGGACTCGTGGCCGCCCCGGGGGGCTCCTGCTGCGGGGGTGGGGGGCTCAGGCCCACTCCTGGCATCGAGCCCTCAGGGCGTCGAGCCTTTGTGGCATCGGCCCCAGCCTCACCACGTGCCAGGTGGGTGTGAGGGGTCCCCAGGGCCATGGCAGGTTCTGATGCCCCCCGGCCAGTGGCTCAGCAGAGCGGGTCGCCCCTCGCCTCCCCCCCCCAATCATCACCAGCCCCCCGCAGCCGCTGCCTTTGAGCCCCCCCAACCCCGCGCCGGGTGCCGGCGGCCTCAGATCTATTTCAATACCGGCTCTTTGTTCACTTATCGGTCCTTAAATCTCCTCCCGAGGTTTCTCCTCCCTTTCCCCTCTCTCCCCCCTCCACCAAACCCTTTTTATCTTTTTCCTTCAATATTTTCTATTTTTCACTCTATTCCCCATTCATCCCCACCCTCCCCCTGCCTGCTTCTGTCCCTCCCATCTCAGCCCCGTGGGCTGTTGGGGGGTGGTGGGGGGAGGCTCTTCCACAGCCCCTCAATCCCTCTCAGACCCCCGTGCGAGACCATCAGGGACACCGGGACCCACTCGGGGACTTTTCTTGGCGATGGGGGGGGGAGGTCCCGAGGGGTCTGGGTGCCCCCACAGCCCCTCCAGGCTTCAGCCACTCTGCAGGGTGAATGTGGTACCAGGGGGAGCAGAGCTGGGGGACCCCGGCGGGAGGGGAGAGGGGTACGAAGGCTCCTGCAGTGCTGGAAGTGGGGGGCCAGGGACGAACCGGGGAGCTCTGGGGTTGGCAGTGGGTCTCACACCCACTGGCAGCGCTGGGAGAGAGACTGGAGGGATTCTACCTGAAGTGGGGGAGGTTCCTCTGAACCCCGGCTGCGGATCCCGGGCAGAAGGGGCCATGTGCCCACATGCCCAGGGCCCCCATGGGACCCCCCTGACGCCAGCACCTCTGGACGCCCCGCTCCTCGTGGCTCTGCTCTCTCCTCTCCCTCCCCCGGCTCGGTCTTCCTCATTCCTCGCCGTTTCCCTTCCCTTTTCCCATTTCTCGGTTACCTTTCATCATTCCGTCTCCGCATGTCCACGCGGTTCTGCAGTGCCCCCTCCGCGTGCCCCCACCACCCCCGAGTGCCCCTAGACCACGGAGTGCCACCAGGTCCCCCCCGAAAGTCCCCAGGCCCCGCCGATTGCAAGTCCCTGCCGGCAGCTTCCCGGGATAATCACAGAAATAACAGCAATAATAGGAATAACGATAAATTGATGGGGGGTGGAGGGGGCTGTGGTGGGGGGATGGGTGGTGAAAACCCCTCGGATGGGGTGACAACCCCTGAGAGGGGGCCCAGCACCGCGCTGGTGGATGAACACACGCGTGTCCATGTGCACACACGTGTCCATGCAGGTGACGCAGGTGCCGTGTCCAGACCAACACAGGTGGGGGTGCAGGACAAGACAACCCCCTCGGGTGTGGGAGGGTCTGGGTGCCCCCCACGGACGCTCCGTAGGGTGCCCCTCCATCCCTTCCTGCTGAAGTTTTGGGGCGCTAAGCAGGGGGGGACCCTCTGCCCTCCCCAGGAAGGGCAGCACTGTCAGTGTCCCCTCGGTGCCTCCACGGAGGTGTGGGGTCTGCGGGAGATGGGGAGGGGGGATTTCAGAACCGGGAGCATCTCGGGGGGCGAGGGGGGAGGGTGACAAGCCCGGGAGCATCTGGGGGAGTGGGAAGATGGAGTAGGAGGGGGGGCCACCCTGGGCTGCTGAAGGATCGGGGGTCAGGACCGATTCCGAGGCATGCAGGGTCTCCGAGAGAGAGAGGCAGGACCGGGATATCTCCGGGTGTGGGGGTCTCCAGGAAAAGGGGGGGGGGGGGGGGGAGGGGCAGGACCGGGGTCACCCTCGCTGCTGCGGAACAGGTAGGGCTGGACCCCTGGACCCCGAGGTGATGGAGAAGAGCGGGAGGCACAGCTGGGGATACCCCGGGGTGCGAGGGAAGCTGGGAGGGGTAGGACCAGGGACACCTCGGGTTGATGAAGGAGGTGGGGGGGGCAGGATCGGGGACACCCCGCGATGCTGAAGGAGGCGGAGGGGGGTGGGTAGGACCAGGGACACCCCGAGATGCGGGTGAAGAGGGGAGAGTAGGGTCCGAGGCACCCCGAGATGTGGGGCTCTCCCCGTGTCACTCGCCCCGGTCTGTGGCGGAGCCGCCGGTGCGCGCGGGGCCGGTGCGGGGTCCCGGCGCCCTCGGAGCCGCCCCCCCGGTGCCCCCCCGCCGGTCGGGATTGGCGGGGCCGCCGAGGCGCCGCCCGGCCCCGCAAGTCTCCAACTTTCTTCCTGCCGCCCCTCGCCGCCGCCGCCGCCGCCGCTCCCGCTCCCGGAGCCCCGCGATGCTCCGCCGCCGCCTGCCCCTGCTCGGGCCCGGGCTGCTGCTGCTGCAGGTACGGGGCATCCGGGACCCCCGCCCGGGCGAGCTGCCGCCGTGCGGGGGTGCGTGGTTACCGGGCAAGGGGGCGATTACCGGAGGGGGGGCAGTTCCAGGAGGGGGGAGCCGTGCAGTTATTGGGGGCGTAGGACAAATCTGGGGGAGGGGGCGTGGGGTCCTGACGGAGGTCGTGCAGTTGGGGGTGGGGGTTCGGTCCTGGGGGGTTCATATAGTGTGCGGGGTGCGGTTCGGGGGGGTGTCATGCGTTGGGGGGGCAGTGACAGTCACGGAAAGAGCTGATGATTGGAGGGGGTCGAGGGGAAACGGCGGGGGGGGTCGTAGGGGGGTGAATGGGAGAGTTGTATGGGGGGCTGCTGACAGGGGGTGCATATGGGGGGGTCCTGCCCCTCCCCCAAGTTGGAGGGACATAGGGCTGTCCCGGAGCTCGGGCGGAGTTGTGGTGTCGGGGGGAGCCTCGGGGGGTCCCGTCGCCCGTGAAGCCCCTCCAGCTCCCCCCCACCCCGGTTGCAGAGCGCGGGAGGCGCCGTCTGGCAGGTGCGGGGAGGGGGGGGGGGGGGGCAGCGAGACGGAGCCGCGCGTGAGCGTGGGGGCGGCCACGAGTGGGTGGGTCGGACCCTCTGCCTGAGGAACCCCTCGGGGGGGTCAGGGAGCCCTTGTCCTGCACCCCGTACCTGCAGCACACCTGGGGAGGCGAGAGCAGGGTGACTTCCCCACGGCGGCCGTGTCGGGGAGCGAGGGGGGGCCCCCACGCAGGACTGGGGTGGTCCAGATGTTCCCTGGTTCTGCCAAGGGCATGAGCCCCAAAACCACCTGCAGAGACGACGCCTCATTCCTGACCCGACTCCATTCGGCCTCAGCCCATGCACGGGGGGGTTCAGCCCTGCCGGGGGGCTTCTCTCACCTACCCCATTCCCATCTCACCGAGTGCCCCCCAGCCATGTTGGTCTCGTCCCACGGGACAGGCCTGGAGGTCGGGGTGGGGGGTGCTTTGCGTGTTCCCCCCTTCTCCTGTCGATGGGAGCTGAGGAGCGGCTGCAGCCGCAGAGACCCCCCCCGCCTGCAGAGTCCCCCCGACAATGTCCCCCAGTCCCAGATACTCAAAGCTTCCCAAGGCCACCACCCCCACGTGTCCCCCCTCCGCCACCTCCTCTTGCAGCCCCTCGGGGGGCTACAGCTGCATCCAGCGCCGTGGTGATCAGGAGGGGGGGATGGAGCCCCCCCAGCCCAGCCGGGGGGGGGCGGGCTCATCACCCAGCAGATCTGATTTTCTGACACTCCATTTTTACTTTCTGTGTTTCATGAATAAAATCAAACGAGTCAATTCCCTCTCGGGAATTGGATACACATCAGGGACCCCCCTCAACCCCCCCACTCACCACCCGACCCCCCCAAGGCAAAGGCTCCTGCAACTTGTCTCTCCCTGGCACGCTGCTCCCTGCGTGGGGAGGGGGAGACGTGTGGCCGGGTATGGGGGTGGCTCGGCATGACCCCCCCTCCCCGTGTCCATCCATTGCAGAGCATCTGTCGGTGCTGGAGCTGCTTCAAGACAAATGGGTTTGTTTTGATGAAATCCGGAGCAGGGCGCTGCCCTGGCCCCCCCCACCCCGCCCACGCAGGCGGCGGTGCTGAGGGGGGGCATGGGGGGCTCAAAGCTGGGGGGCACAGACGTGGCCTGGGGCATGGGGTGGGGGGCATGAGGGTGCAGGAGCCTCCTGCTCAGGGATAACCACGGGAGATGCCCTGAGACCCGACCCCTCTGTGGTTGGGGTCCAGGACCCTCCCCCTTCGCAGGGCTCCGGGAGGGGCCGGGGTCTGCCCAGCCGCGGGCCCACCGGGTGCCAGGGAAGGGTACCGGAGCCATTCCTGCCCCTCGGCTCCTTGGGCCTGCCGGGGAGAAACTTTCCCAGTCTCTTTTGGGGGTCAGGAAGCGGCCGGATGGGTGTGGGGGGGTCCAACTGGTTTCCCCACGGCTCCAGTGGGCACCTTGGACTGGGGCTCCCAGTGCCACATCCCACCAGGACTGTGGTGGGAGCACTGGGCGAAGGGGCGGATGGGGCTGCACCCCCCAGGGCAGCAGTGACAGCCTTGTCCCTGTGCAGGAGCGAGGGACCCGCAGCGTGCAGGACCCCCAGGCTCTCACCTCGCATGCCCTGGGTTTGCTGAGGGTGCCCTGCTGGGATGGACAAATTCTGTCCTGTTCCCACTGTGAGGGTGCAGACCACCCCTCCCCAGCCTCCTCCACCCTTCGTGACTGCTGCTCCCCGGGCTTTGCTGTGCTGGCAGTGCTGGAACAGGCAGGGGGACTAGTCCACCTCTGATTGCAAGGGACACCCCTCCCTCCCCAGCCTTTCCCAGGCTCCTGCGTTATTTTTTTTTATGCATTCCATTATTTTCTGATAATTGAGCATTAAATCTTGGGGGTCCCTCCACGTGGGGCTAGCCTGGCTCCCCGCTGGTGAGGGACCCAGCCAGACCCCCAGGCTCACCCAGGACCCTCGGCTGGGCACAGCCAGCCTTGGTTGGAGTAAGGGCGGTTCTATCTGCATCCCCCAGGATTCCTGGGAGGTAGATGCCATCCTTGGCCCTGGGTGCCCCATGTCCTGGTGGGGTGACCCCCACCCAGTACTGAGCAAGCTTCAGCAGTGGAGAGGATGGGTGATGTTGGCTCTGGATTGGGCTGGAACAGGCTGGAACAGGCAGGAACACCGGGATGAAGCTACGATAGGATGGCTGAGTGCCACAGCAGGACAAGGGTATCTTTCCTCACCCTGCTCCATCCCTGCTGCCTTTGCTAGAATGTGCCCCCCACATCCGCTGCGCCCATGCCTCGGTTTCCCTCCTTTCTGGCACAGACAGGTGAGACAGCGGCTGTCTGTGAAGCACCTGAGTGGTGCTGGCAGGTTTTCCTTCTTGGATTAACCCTTCGCAGGAAAATCCTGCCTTGCTCTGCCGGTGGCCATGCCAGCCGGAGCCTGGTGGCCCAGGATGCCAAACTCATCCACTTTGTCCCTTCCTTCACCTTGCTGTCACCCAGGAGCTGTCTCCTGGGCTGCTGGCTTTGATCTTAGCAGATGCTGCCAGCCCTTTCCATGCAAGGACACCTCAATTCCCACCTCCCCAGCTGCCATTTTTAGGGGGAATTTATGCAGTTTGTGGCTCGGAGGAGTGCATCACATTTGGGGCCAGAGGAAAGGATATAGGCTTTGGATGGTGCTGCTGCCCCATCTAGCCGGGGGCCCCTGGGGGTGCTGAGCTCCGGGCCTGGCTGCAGCGGGCCGGTGCCTAGCCGGTGCCCGCGGGGTCGGGATCGGCTCCGTGCATCCCCCGGTGCCGTTCCTGCAGCTCCCCGAGCCGCCCGCTGTTGCGGCGGGTGCTGTGTGCTCAGCATGGCTGAGCTAATCTATCGCCAAACAAACACACGCTGTTATTCCGAAAGAAGGTTTCCAAGCGACTCATTTCCCTTTTTTTAATAACTCTTCCCTCTGGTGCCCTTTGCACCCTAAGCTGGGAGATTCAATAAGGCTGGAGCCTAGAGCGTGGCTGGCGCAGCCTCACCGAGGAGGGGGAGCTGTGGCAGGGGAGGGGGGGCACCCAGGGGTGCCCCCGAGCCAGACCCACCCACCCTTGCACTTCCCGGTGCCGTTCTGGCTCCAAGCCGGGTCCAGTTTTATTGCTTTTTTTCCCCCACTCTCCTGTTTTTAATTGCCAGTTTTCCGCTGGGAACTGGCAGAGGTGGCCGAGCCGGGATGGGGAACAAGGCGGGCGCTCCCCCCTGCGACAGCAGCCCCCAGCTGAGTCCTCACCGCTAATCACACCCTTGCCAATTAACACTCCCGGATTAATGACTTTGCCCGCCCTTTCTGCATCCACAGCTCCTCCTCTCAGGGAGCCACGCTCCCCGCAGCCGGTGGCCCAAGCGTGGGGTGACGCCGCGCTGAGACCCCGCAGCTGGAGCCCCCCACCCCCTGCCCTGGCCGGGCTCCAGCCTCGCCGCGGTGCCTGGCTCAGCCTTCGCGCTCGGGCGCTGGAGGTAAATGGCCCAGGAAAGATGAAGCTTCCTCTCCTGCCGCTTGGATTGCTGCTGAAGGAATAATCACATCCTCGTGCCCCCCCTCCCCTCCAGCCCCCCCCCCCCGCCTTTTTCCCTGTTGCCAAAGGAAAGTCATTGTGGAGGAACAGAGCAGGGACGCGAATCAATCCCAAATCAATTCCCGCCGCACCCCGCTGTGCACAGATCCCGTGTGACCCCCGTGACCGTCCCAGCTGCTGGGCTGATGTCACGGTGGGGGAGACCCCCTCATTGTCCCCCTTGAGTCCTGGGCCTGCAGCAAGGCAGAGCAATGCCTCACCTGGCACCTGTGAGAGGCTGGAGCTGGGGCTGGGTGATGGGTGAAAAGTGGGGCTGAATCCAGCCCTGGGGGGAGGTCCCAGGGGACCCTGGGCTGCAGAGATGCTGTCCCCTGCTCCTGGTGGGAGCCAGGTGGGTCATGCTCCTTCTGACCCCAGAGGTGCTGCGGTCCCAGCGATGCCCTTGAGGGTCCCCAGCGCTCTTGGGAGTCTCTTGGAAGGTTTCAATCAAAGTCCACTGCTGGGGGGGGTGTGGGGGACAGCCATGTTTTTGCTGCTGCCCCGGACTTCCTGGGGGGAACAGATCCCAGGAAGCTGGCACTGGGAGTGTCGGGGGGGAGATGTGCAGTGTGGGGGCCACAGGGATGGGGGGGGTCACAGAGGGGACAGCCTGGCATTTACCCCCCTCCCAGGTGACCTTCGCACTGGCCCTGTGTCATCCAGGGGGTGCAGGGAGTGGGGGGCTGGAAATGCGATTTATGATCCCGCCTGATACGATCTTATAAAATTTCCCGGGCACACTCGAAATTACATTTCCATAGCTCAGGAGCAGCGATCTCTGTGCGCGCCAATACCTGCCACTTTTATGGCTACATTTATTGCAATAATAAAGTGAAATGGTGAGGCGAGGACTGGGGGTGGCTGGGGGGGGGGGAGCAGCTGAGCAGAAGGTGGGGGCTGTGTTGGTGTGGGCCTGGGGTCCCCCTGTTTCAGGGGGACTCAGGGGAAGCTTCTGCCTATCTGCCTTCACCTGCTGAAGAGCTGGAGGAGGGGTAGAGGGAACCTCACAGCCTGTTGTGCTGGGGGGAAACTGAGGCAGGGACAAGGAGGGAGAGTGTCCTGGGGGGCATCCCCCCCACTGGAGATGTGGGAGTGACACCTGGGACTCGTCCCTGCTGGCTGCACTTTCTTGTCCCCACACACCATCCCCACGAGCTGCCCATGTCCCCATGTCCTGTACAGTGTGACTGGGGGTGGCCAGGAGGAGCTCCCAGCCCAGTGGCCCCCACAAGGAACTGGGTCCCTCCAAAGTCAATCGAGAGGGTTCCAGGCCTGTTTGCCTCTGGGAGCTGCTGGATGACAAATGTCCAATAGCCACATGTCCCTGTCCCCCACCACCCCCGTGTCCCCTCTCTGCTGGCTGCTGCCCACCCACCTGCACCCCCTCTCCCCCTCCTGCTCCGTTTATCTCCTGTTTTCCCATTCATTCCCTTTTCTCCTCCAGCCCAATGAGTCACACAAGCCCCGAATCCTTTGCCTGCTGCCATCTCCTCCTTTCTATTATATTTTTTCCTTTGCTCTTAACAGCACTTTCCTTTTTCACCCGTGGGGGGAGAGACTCGGGATGTACATTTTTCCCGGCTCCCCCCCAGCCACCTCCCAGCTCCTGCCTCACCATGAAGCCCTTAAAAGTAATAAATAAATAAAACAACGGCTGAGGAAAGAAAAGGCAGGAAACGAGTGACAGGGAAAAGGAACCAAAACGAAAGAAAGAAGGAGGAGGGAGAAAAAAAGTCCTACTCGGGCTATGAAATATTTATTAGCCAGCGCGTGCCGAGCGCGTTAATAAAGCTACAGCATTTGCATATTTTTTTTCTGTTGGTGAGGAGCGAGGTGTCTGTTTGGGGGTGAAGGCACAGCTGATCCAAAGCTGATCCCCTCAGCCCCATGCAGGTTGTGGTTCTGCTCGAGGTGACACCGGCCCTTGGGCACGCAGCACATCAGTGTCACCAGGAGCAGGACCCCAGCAGGACCACGGGCACACGGCTGGAAGGACCCAGTGGTGGGTTTGGTGGATTTGTTTGGATTTGGTGAATTTGATGGATTTGGTAGATTTGGCTTTGGTGAGCTCATCCACGCTCTTCTCTGGCTGAGGAGGTGCTGGTGTCGGATTCACCTGTCCTGATGCCGGGGATGCCCACCCCAGTGCTGGGGGTGCCTGGGCAATGTTGGGGGTGCCCATCCCAATGTTAGGGTACCTCTTCCCAGTGCTGGGGTTGCCTATCCTGATGCTGGGGTGCCCATCATAGTGTAGGGGGTGTTGTGCTCACCTGCCCACCACCCTGTCAGGAGATGTGGCTGCATAGGATGGGACAAGTTGGGAATGGAGTTGGGGACATTGATGGAGATGGGAATGGGGTTAGGGACAGGGATGGGAACAAGCTGGTGGTTGGAACAGGAGCAGGCAGGTGGTATTAATGGGAACAGGGTGGTGGTAGGGACAAGAACAAGTTGATGGGGGACATGGAGACAGACTGGCCATGGGGACAGGGACAGCATGGCTGTTGGAATGGAAACAGATTGGCAGTAGGGATGGGGACAAGCTTGGGACAGGGAAAGGCAACACAGAAGGGGCAGATGAAGGACCGAGGAAGCCTTGGGGTGATCCTGCTGAGCCCCTCTCCAGGCAGGATCCATCCAGCCATCACTGTGATTGTACACATGGCACAGTGGCCATTGTGGGGGTGTGTCCTGACTTGTCTGTGTGTCCCCTCTTCCCATGTCCTTTTACCCTCGATCGCTTGCCAGCATCCTCGACTGCAGCCATCCTGGGGAGGGACCAGGTGTCATCTCCCTAGTGTCCCCAGTCCCCTGCTGCCAGCCCAGGAGTGCCCAGCAGCACATCAGTCCTTTGCCCTGGCACCAAGTGCTCCCCAGGATGGTCACTTGCAGCTCAGTGTGGCAGCAGCATGGCCATGCCCTGCCTGTCTGGTAGGGATGGGGACAGTGACGGGGATAGGAACAAGCTGGCAGTGGGAATGGGGACAGGTAGGGAATAGGGATTGGGACAGGTTGGCTGCAGAAACTGAGACAGGCTGACTGTAGGGTCAGGGTCAGCCTGGCAGTGGGGATGGGGACAAATTGTTGGTAGAGATGGGGACAGGCTGGTGGCATTGATAGGGTCAGGCTGGCAGTGGGGATGGGGACAGGCTGGGTGTAGGGATGGGGACAGACTGGGTGTAGGGATGGGGACAGACTGGCAGTATTGATGGGTACAGGATGGCGGTGGGGACAGGGGCGGGTGCAGAGGGAGCACAGAACGCCTCACCCGGGATGCACAGCCACACTGAGCTCCATGTATGTGCATGTCACCACGTGTGTCACCGCGTGTGTGTCACCACGTGTGTCACCACGTGTGTGCCACCGTGCATGTGCACACACAGACGTGCTCGCAGGGCCCCGCAGGACGTGTGGAGGTGTTTGTGCGCACCCAGCTGCATGTGCAGCAGTTCACGTGTTCGAGAGCACCCGCTGGCATTCGTTGCATTACTCGGGCACACAAGTGGACCGGGCGCACAGGTGGCCCGGGCACACACCTGCGGCACCCATGGGTGCACACGCTCACCCAGAGACTCCGGAACAGCCACCCCGGAGCTCTCCGCGCTCCCTCGCCCACGCGCAGCCGCTCGGGCACGCCTGGGCACGCCGGGTCCCTCCCGCAGCCCCGCGGAGCACGGCGCGGCACCGCGGCACCGCATTAGCACCCGCGCGGCGCCGGGAGATAAATGGGAGCTGTCAGAGGCACCTTGTTTGCTGCTAACCTTTGGAAATGCCACGGCGCCCCGGGCTGCGCGTGCCGGGGGGAGCGGGCCCGCGGGGATTGTCGCTCACCACCTCCAATTAATCTCTTCGCGCTAACGAAGGCGTCGGGGTGACAGGGGAGAGGCTGGGTTGACCCTGCGTCCATGGGGAGAGCAGGACACCCCCGAGCAGTGGAGCAGTGTCCGTGATGCCGGCGGACCCCGCCAAGGTGTGGGGGCAGGATGGAGATGGGAACAGGAGCAGGCCGGTGGTATTAATGGGGTCAGGGTGGTGACCATAGGGACAGGCTGGCCGTAGGAATGGAATAGAAGCAGGTTGGCAGTAGAGATGGTGACAAGCCTAGGTTGGGCACAGGCTGGTGGTGGAGATGAGGCCCTTGCTGGGGGCTGTTGTGGTGCTCTGCTTACCCCCCAGTGCTGGTGGGGCTGTTCTGCCTTGAGCCCGTACTCCATTGTTCCCAGCCCCATTCTCGGGGTGCTGGAGCTCATCTCGACCCACACTGGAGCAGCCAGGCCCCCCCGTCCCTCCCCCCCACTGCTCCACGCCCCTCCACCAAGGTGACCGAGGGTCTCGGGGGAGCAGCTGACGGCACTTGGCCCCAACAGCAAATGGGATGTGAGTGGCCATCACTGCCGGGCCTGACAAACCAAATTGATGCCGGCACCGAGAGCCTTCCTGGTCCCTCTGCAGCTGCCTCCAGCCCTTCCCGCATCCTTGCCTGGCTCTGTGTGCTCACGGGGGGTGGCACACAGTGCCTGCGGACACACAGCAACCCCACACGGGTACAGAAGGGCACACGAGGGGCTTGAGAGCAGCTAAACCTGGAATGATGCCGTGGGGATCATGATGAAGAAGGGCACAGGCAAGGGGATGAAGAGGGGAGCAGCAGGGATGTGTAGATACAGCAGTTCATGTGACGGTGAAAAACAACCATCTCGGGTAACCTGTGTGTGGTAGCAGAGCCCCTCGCGCCACAGAGCCAGGCATGGCCCTGCCTGGCAATGGCCACAAGTCCTGGTGAGAACAGGGTGGGAGGGGCCGGCACCGGGACCCCCCGTGCACCCACAATGTCCAGGAGGTTCAGGGGCACGTGCGTGTGGCTGCACCCCGACGGCACAGCAGGAGCATTAATATTTAACGCGAGGTGTACGGGACCTGCCCTGAATGCCGACAGCGCTGCCAGGGCGCGGGGGGGTGACCTTGGTTCCCCTCGGCGCTGGCGTGGCTGAAGCGTCCCTGGCCCTGCTCATCCCTGCCCCGAGCCCGCAGGCTCCGAGCCCCCGGCCGGCCTGGGCGTAGCGGGGGCTGCGGGCAGCAAGGGTCCCCCCGCGCTCCCGGGCTGCGCTGGTGCCGCAATCGATCGCCCTGGCTGCATCTCAGCCGCTGCCCTGCTCTGCAATTCCCTTTCATCCCCCGCTCCCCCAGCAGCTCCTGCCGAGGGACTGGAGGGGTTGGGGGGGCTGCCAATCTGGCCCCTCGCCCGCAGGGGTTGGGGCACCTCTATTCCTGCAGGGATAGGGGATGTTTGCTCTGTCCGTGCCCGGCCTGTGCCCCCCAGCCCCTGGCTCTGTCCTGCACCAGCCTGGTCTGGGGATCCGCAGCCCCCAGGGGCACAGGGGACGCTGCCAATGTCTGTCCCCCCTGTTCCCACTGCGTCCCCTCCCCACTGCCTGACCATCCGTGTTCCTTCCCTGTCCCTCCTCCCTCACCATCTCCAGCAATTCCCATCACTGCCTGTTCCAATCCGATCACATCATACCCTCCCCTTACCCCTGCACGGGATCATGCAAGGGGGGATTGGAAAGGGAAACTGAGGCAGGGGAGGAGGGCACAGGCACCTGCGGCACTGCTGGGGACCGGCCTTGGCTCACAGCCCTGGCTGAGATGGAAATCCAGCGCAGAGCTTGGAAACCTCCAGAAATCCTTCCCGGTGGTGGGGGCTCAGCAGGATGTGCTGCTGTGCGTGTTCCCCGTGGGCTGCAGCCCCCAGCCCCTCTCTGTGGGCGAAGAAGGATTTGGGGGGCTCCCAGCTGAGGGGTCACTGGTGCCCCTCGACTTCCCCACAGTGGGGTGTGAGGGATCCCAGGCCTGACAGATGGAGAGAGGAGCAGAGTTGGGGTGCAGACATCACCCCTCTCCCAAAAAATGCAGCTCTCTCAACTGGGGGGTTGACCCTCTCCCTCTCCCCTCGTTATCTTGCCATCCCGGTCCTGCCCCTCCTCTCCGGCTGGTGAAGGCGCCCGGCTTTGAAGCTGCGTTGAAATATAGATAAGGGCGAAGGCAGCAGTCGTGCTTGGAAAGAGCCGGGGGGAGCGGGGGCCTGGCCGGGCTGGGGGTGCAGGGGTGGATGTGGAGCTGCAGCTCTGCACTGCACACCTCGGCCCCCCCATGATGGGCTGAAACACCCCAAATCCCTTTCCCACGGACATGATGGGGCTGTATGCCCTGCCCAGGGCTGCTCTCTCTGGTGCATCACAATCAGAGCAGATTTAGGGGCTCAGCCCGACACAACTCAGGGGGATCCCAGGGATGGATCAGATGGAGCCCCTGGCTCAGTAGAGAGAGTGGGGGTCGCTGGCTGGGCTCCCACAAGGGTGCTGCTCCATCTCTGCAGGGAGACCCTGCACTGAGACCCACCTGGCCATGGAGGAGGGGCCTGGGGGACTCATGAGACCCCTATCGTTCCTGAGGGGGATCATTCCCAAGCAGGAAAGGGCATCAAGCCAGTTCTGTAGGGGGAGTGATGCCAGGATGAGCCCCCAGCATTGACAGGGGCTATTCCCTGGGCCTGCCTCAACTTCCCATGAGAGCACAGCCCCCCCACGCTCCCCCCAGCCCCTCCAGCTGGTGCCTCTGCTCACCACCCCCTCCCCACTCCCCCTCCCTCGTTCCCCCTGTGATCCAGGTCATCCAGAGCAGAAACTGTCGGAGCAGCCAAGCACCTGCCAGCTCAGGGCGACAGTGATTGACGAGGCCGGGGCTGCTGGGGCAGCATCCCGCGTGCCAGAGCAGCTGGCAGGGCAGGAGGGCACAGCGGGCACCCCGGGAGCAGTAGGATGAGGGATGGGGGCACGGGGGCAAGTGGGCAGGGGGATGAAGGACAGGGGATGCGTCAGAGTTGGGGTCCCAGGCTAGGGCTGGCATCTGTCTCTGCTTGCTGGTGTCCATCCCAGTGGAGGATGGAGGAGGGGGCTGGTGTGGTCCCAGCCCAGCTGGTGCAGGAACGAGGATGAGGAGGGGCAAGTAGGTAGGAGGATGAGGAGGGTGCAAGCAGGAGGATGGGGAGGGGGCAGGCAGGACGATGGGGAGGGTGCAGGCAGAGGGATGAGGAAGGGCACAGGCACAGCTCGCGCAGTCTCCGCCCTCTCTCCCCCAGACGGTGTGTGCTGGCGGTCACGTCGCCAAGACCTTGGGGTACTTGGAGATGGGCACCTCTGGCCTCCTCAAGGATGTCCCCTATGGCACCCTGAAGCCCCCAGTGCTCAACCCCGGGCGGCTGATTCCAGCAGAGCCCTCCCGGGGCATGGGGACACCGATGGGCACCGGACGGAGCCCCTGGGACTGGCAGAAGAACCAGACAGCCGGGGAGCTGCTGAACCCTCGCGCCCACCGCAAGCCCACCCTCAAGTCAAGCCGCACCAAGAAGATTTTTGGTTGGGGCGACTTCTACTTCAACATCAAGACACTCAAGTTCAGCCTCCTGGTGACGGGGAAGATTGTTGACCACATCAACGGCACCTTCAGCGTCTACTTCCGACACAACTCCTCCAGCCTGGGCAACGTCTCCGTCAGCATCGTGCCCCCCTCCAAGGCGGTGGGTTTTGAGGTGCTGGTGCCCGGCCCCCCACCACTGCCACAGCCACCGCCCCCTCCCCAGCAGAGCACCCTGCCTGAGGGGCGCCCGGCCAAGGCGCTCAATTGCCACGTGGAATATGAGAAGACGAACCGGGCGCGGAAGAACAAACCGTGCCTGTACGACCCGTCCAAGGTGTGCTTCACGGAGCACACGCAGAGCCACGCGGCCTGGCTCTGTGCCAAGCCCTTCAAGGTCATCTGCATCTTCATCTCCTTCCTCAGCATCGACTACAAGCTGGTGCAGAAGGTCTGTCCCGACTACAACTTCCAGCACGACAACCCCTACTTCGGCTGACGACACCAGAGCAGGGGATGGGTGGGGGATGGGGGGGGGGGGTTGCAGTGCTCTGTTTGTCACTCGGGGCCCCCTGTCACCCCCACACCGGCCCCCTCTTCATCACTGGAGCATCTCTGTGCTGGGTTGTGGGACAGCCAGTGCTGGGGGTTCTGGACCCCACCCAATGCCATCCCATCACAGGGATTCAGTTGGCTCTGGGGGTTGAAGGTTCCCCCCCAGAATGACATCCCATCCCTGCAGCATCCCTGCACCACAGTGGGGTACAGCCAGTTCTGGGGGTCCCACCCACCCACTGAGACTCCATCACTGAGTACCCCATACTGGGGTAGAGCAGATGCTGGGGATCCCAGTTCCCCCCCAGTGACATCCCATCACTGCATCACTGGGGTAGAGCTGATGCTGGGGGTCCTGGACCCCTATACAGTGACACCCATCACTGGGGTACACCTGTTCCTGGGGATCCCCTCCACCCATTGAGACCCCATCACTGCAGCCCCCCATTCTGGGCTACACCTGTTTCTGGGGGTCCCAGTCCCCTCACCCATTGACACACCATTATTGCAGCACTGCCTGTGCTGGGAATCCTGGACTCCCACCCACTGAAATTTCATCACGCCCCACCCGGAGCCGCCTCGGGTACAACTGGTGCTGGGGGCCCCGGCCCCCCCACCCACTGAGACCCCCCCCCACTGCAGCTGGGGGGGTACAGGCACGGAGCCCCCCCCATCCTGGGGACTAGGCTGGGGTCGCTGGCAGTGTGGGGGTGCACTGGGGGGCACAGCCCTGTGCAATGTCACCTCTGGGGTGTCACAGGTGGCACGGGGGGCAGGTCAGGGTGCTGGAGCGGGGGGTCAGTCCCCACCCCGTACACTGGGGACGGTTTTGGTGTCTCTGCAGCCTCCCAACCATGCACACGTGTGCGTGTGACACACATGTACCATGCGTGTGCAACAGCCCCACCCAGGTATTCTGGAGTCTCTCCCTCCACTGGCCACGCTCCGGTGCCACATCTGAGCCGCCGGTGCCCTCTGGACCACCCCCCACCTCCATGGGGGACCCCCCCCAGGTGTGCAGCCCCTCCACCCAACGCCGTGAAGAAGTGCCAGGTGGTGGTTAGGGATGCGATCGGGTGGGGGGGGTTCCCGGGGCCTGCCCCCTCCTCTCGGGGAGGGCCTTCTTCTTTTTTTTTTTTTTTTTTTTAAAGAAAATTAAAATGGAAAAAAAGTGGAAAATAAAGAAAAGCCTGGGGGAAAAAAAAGAAAAAAAAAAACCTAAAAAAAAAAGAGTGCGTTAATCCCGACCCGACCGGGAACGGGGGGAAGAGCGAAGGAGGAACCCCCGGTTTTAGGAAGAAGGGAGCTCCCGGAATTAGGGATGGGGAGTCGCGGGGGGGGGGGGGGGGGGGGGCGGTGGTGCAAGGATGTGAGACCCTGATTTGGGGGATGAGCAGAGATGGGGACTCTAGGATAAGGCGTGGGGGGAGGGTGGGGGATCCGGATTGGGGTGAGGGGGTTGCAGAGATGGGGCGGACCCCTAGATTAGGGATGGGGGGATGCAAGGATAGGGGATCCCAAAATTAGGGATGGGGGGGTTTGAAAGATTGGAGTGAACCCCAGGATTAGGGATGGGGGGTGGAGGGATGGGGGGAACTGCAGGATTAGGGATGTGGAGTTTCAGGGGTGGGGGGACCCCAGGATTAGGGATGGAGGGATGCAAGGATGGGGGACCCCAGGGTTAGATGGAGAGATGAGAGACCCCAAAATTAGAGATGGGGTGATGCAAGGATAGGGGACCCCAGGATTAGGGATGGGGGGTGCAAGGGTGGGGCACCCCAAAGTTAGGGATGGGGGGGTGCAGGGATCGGTCTGACCCCGGTTGAGGGGGGGTGGGGGAGGTGTCGGACCTCCAGTTTCCCGGCGGCCCCGCGGCCCCGGTGGCTCCGCCCTCCCGTCAGCGCGCGCGTGGGGGCGGGGCCAGGCGGGGGCCGGGACCGGGAGCGGGGCCGGGACCGGGGCTGGGACCCGGCCGGGACCCACGTGCCGTGCGGACCGAGATGTGGCCGCTCCGCCTGAGCAGGGTGAGCCTCGGGGCTGGGAGAGGGGCCCGGTCCCCGGTGGGGGGGGGGGGAGAATCCCCGGTTCCCGGTACGCGCCCCCGGTAAGGATCCTCGATTCCCGCATCCCCCGGTGCACGCCGGGCGCTCCGGTCCCTAGTGTGTCCCGGTGCTCACAGGGGTCCCGATGCACGGGGGGACAGTCCCGGTACCTGGGGCGGGGGGACACCCACTGGTGCCCCCGGTGCACGGGAAATCCCGGTGCCCGGAGGGGGTGTCCCGGAACCCAGAGGCGTCCCGGTCACCGGGGGACTTTGGGTGCTCGCAGGGGTCCCGGTGCCCACAGTGTGCCGCAGCCCCCGGTGCGTTCAGGGGTCTCCGTCCCCGGCATGTCCCGGTCCCCATGAGAGGTCCCGGTCCCCGCCGGCGGGTGTGTCCCGGTGCCCCGTTGTTCTCCTCCTGCGTACCCCTTCCTCCAACCTCCGTCGGCCCCGGGGATCTCAACTCCATCCCGCTTCTCCTCCTCGCGCCCGGTTTGCACCGGGACCCCCATCCCGGTGTCGTGTGTTCCACCCCCCCCCCCCCCCCCCCCCATCCCGGTCCGCCCCCCCCACGCCCCCGCGGACTTTGCGTCCATCCCAAAGTCCCCGGGGCCGGGACTGCCACGGCCACCGGCCTTGGCCCCTGGCCGGAGCCCGCGGCCCCGCGGGTGATGCAACGGGGCCGCGGAGGTTACATCACCCAGCACCATGGTGAGGGGGACACCGGGAGCCCCCCTGCTTGTACCCGGGGCAGCGGGGGGGACTCTGCGAGGTTCCCCCCACAGCCACCCCCCGGCAGCACCGCCTGCAACGAGGGAGGGGAGGGGGTCCCATGGGGAGAATTCAGGTGTACTCCTGAGCTTGGCAGGGGGAAGATCCCTGTGTGCATTGTGGGAGGACTTTGAGGGGGTCCTCATGTACCCTGTGGGGGCCTTGGGAGGATCCCCATGTGACTTGTGGGGTCCCCATGTACCCTGTGGAGAGCTTTGGGGGGTACCTATGTGTCTTGGGGGTCCCTTTGTGCCTGTGGGAACCTTGGCGGGATTCCCATGCACCCAGTGTGGAGCTTGTAGTCCCCATGTGCTTTTGGGGGACCACGGAGGAATCCCCGTGTGCCCTGTGGGATCTTTGGGGTCCCCGTACGCCCACTTTGTGGGGTGACACCGGTGACTGGAGACAGAACACGGGGGTGTTCTGCCTGCCAGTGTCACCTGCGGATCCTGGGATGGGGTAAAGGGACTCCAGGGGTCACAGCCTGTCCCCCCCTCTCTGTACAGACCCTGCAGCGATGGGGGTGCCGGGTGGGCACCAGCAGCCAGCGGGCACAGCACAGCCCCGCTGCCACCGCCACTGCCCCCAAGCATGTCCCTGGGTGGACGGGGCAGGAGAGCCTGGCCGAGAGCGACCCTGAGATGTGGAGCCTGGTGCAGAAGGAGAAGGATCGGCAGTGCCGGGGGCTGGAGCTCATCGCCTCTGAGGTGGGGGCCGGGGAGCTTGGGCAGGGGTGGGGTCAAGCCGGGGGGGAGCTCCTGTTTAGGGGGATTTGGCTGCTCTGTTTCCCATCTACCTTCACCCCCCCCCAGAATTTCTGCAGCCGGGCGGCACTGGAAGCCCTGGGCTCCTGCCTCAACAACAAATACTCCGAGGGATATCCTGGGAAGAGGTAAAGTGGGGAATGGGCTGGGAGGTCGCTGAGACACCCCAGTGGAGCCCCTGGGGTGCTCCCCAGTGTGGGCTGCCCTCTGCACTTCGTCTCCCATGGGGATGGCAGTGTGGAGCCCCTGGTGACTCCGTCCTGTGTCCCCAGGTACTACGGGGGAGCCGAGGTGGTGGATCAGATCGAGCTGCTGTGCGAGCGGCGGGCGCTGGAAGCGTTCGACCTGGACCCCGCACGCTGGGGCGTCAATGTCCAACCCTACTCGGGCTCCCCGGCCAACTTCGCTGCCTACACAGCCCTGCTGCAGCCCCATGACCGCCTGATGGGGCTGGACCTGCCTGATGGGGGACAGTATGTGGGGAGCTGGGGGAGGGGGCCATGGGGCTCGCTGTCCCCCAGGGGTCCCAGCCTCACCCTGCGCCTTCCCCGCAGCCTCACACACGGGTACATGACCGATGTCAAGAGGATCTCCGCCACCTCCATCTTCTTTGAGTCGATGCCCTACAAGCTTGATGTGAGCTGGGGGGGAGGATCTGGGGGAGGGGAGGGTGTGTGGGTGAGGGGTGTCCCTGAGGTGTCCCTGAGGTGTCCCTGAGGTATGTGTGAGGTGTCCCATCTGCTCTGTCAAACCCCTGCCCTCCCTCCCCTCCACGTCCCAATGCCAGGGGAGGTGCCCAGGGCTCAGGTGGATGTGCTGTGCTCAGGGCAGCGGGCAGAGGGGTTCCTCCACAAGGCGTCTGTCCCTGGGATGACTGACCTGTCTGTTGTCCGTGGGCTGGCTGATGGGGCTCTCTGTCTCTCCATCTATCCCCGGACTGACTGACCTATCTGTCTGTCTGTCCCTGGGCTGACTGACCCGTCTGTCTGTCTGTCCCTGAACTGACTGGTGTGTCTGTCTGTCTGTCCCTGGGCTGACTGTCCAATCTGTCTGTCTGTCCCTCCCAGCCTACCACAGGACTGATTGACTATGCCCAGCTGGAGGTGACAGCCCGGCTCTTCCGCCCCCGGCTCATCATCGCTGGCACCAGCGCCTACGCCCGGCTCATCGACTACGCCCGCATCAAGAGGGTACGTGGGGAGGGGCTGGGGCTGCGGGTGGGGGTCTGGGGCCAGCAGGTGACCGTGGTGTCCCCAGGTGTGCGAGGAGGTCAAGGCCTACCTGCTGGCAGACATGGCTCACATCAGCGGGCTGGTGGCGGCCAAGGCCATCCCGTCACCCTTCGAGCACGCGGACGTTGTCACCAGCACCACACACAAGACCCTGCGCGGTGCCAGGTGAGACCCCAGGAGTGGGTGCTGGTGTTTTGCACTGCTTCATTAACGCCTTGTCTGAAGTTTCTTTTGTTTTTACTCAGAGCTAGGATCAAAAGACACGGAGATGAATTTTCTCTTGTTTGGGCTTGGTTGTTCATTATATCTTATTTAAAGTACAGAAAGTTTAGTAACACTCTTAGCCATGAGCTAGAAGTGAGCAAAATGGAGGTGAATTTAGCTAGGTATAAGGTCTCTTAAAGCTAAACAGTCCAATACAGATTTAACTTATATTATACTATATTTTATAATGTATTTTATATATACTTTTAAAATATACTTTATATAATATCTACTATATATATACTATACTATAGGATTATACTATATATACTATTTTATATAAAATATATGTACTATATTATACTACATTATCTATAATATAATATACTATGTATACTATATTTTATAATACAGTATAGAATACTGTATATTTATTTAATTTATATTATTTATACTTTTGACTTAATAACCATACTTCTGTGATGCTCAGTGTAGCACTAACTGTACCACTAGAAACTACTACTTGAAACCATGAAGAAGAAGGAGGAAGAACACTGAGAAAGGACACCACCCAAAATCTTCCATTTTGTCCCACACCTCTTACTATATTATAAAAGCCTCAAATTGAAAACACCATGTGAAATCACACATTTCTGTTTAGCTACACACCCATGATTTTAACTCCACAACTTAAATTTGTAAGCCTTCTCCAAGGCCTCAGATTGAAAGCAGTGTTCTCCAGGGGGTCAGTGCCAGAAAGCACAGAAAGCTCAAAAATGCCAAATTTCTAGAATTTAACAAGCCCCTGGCATGGGGGCTGTGTCCATGAGGATGGAGGCCCGTGGGGGTGGTGTCCCCTAGGGAGGAGAGGTGACCTCGTCTCTTGCCACCAGGTCAGGATTGATCTTCTATCGCAAGGGCGTGCGCTCTGTGGATAAGAAGACAGGCAAGGAGACCCTCTACGACCTGGAAGACAGGATCAACTTCTCCGTGTTCCCTTCCCTGCAGGGGGGACCCCACAACCACGCCATTGCTGCCGTGGCTGTGGCCCTCAAACAGGTCTGTGCTGGGGTGGGGGGCTTGGGGTGACCTGCGACCTGTCCCCACCCTGTGCTGATGGGCTGTCCCCCCTTCCCAGGCCAGCTCCCCGGCTTTCCAGGAGTACTGCCAGCAGGTGCTGAGGAATGCCAAGGCCATGGCACAGGCACTGCTGCAGTGTGGGTACACCCTGGTGTCAGGTAATGCTCCAGCCCTGCAGTTTTGGGGTAAGGAGGGGTGAGCTGTGCTGCGGATGAGTGGCTCCACTCAGTTTCAGTGGGGTGTGAGGGGTGCTGGGGGGCAGAGGAGTGGGGGTGTGGCAGAAGAGAGGCAGGGGGTGATAGAGGGGTCTGGGGGTGCTCAGGGGTCCTCACGCCTCTGCTTTGCTCCCCAGGTGGCACCGACAACCACCTGGTGCTGGTGGACCTGCGACCCAAGGGCATCGACGGGGCACGGGCAGAGCGGGTGCTGGAGCTCGTCTCCATCACTGCCAACAAGAACACGTGCCCGGGGGATAGGAGTGCACTGACACCCGGGGGGCTGCGCCTCGGTGAGGGACAGGCCCTGATAAGGGTCCCTCCCTGGGGTGGGGGTCCCCAGGTTTTCATCCCACTCTGTTTCAGCCTTCTCTGAGGACTCCAAGTGGGAATTCAGAGCTTGTTTTGGCCGAGAAAGGGGGCAGGATCCAATGGGGACCAGGACTTGGGGATCCCCTTGGGAAGCCCCAGTGAGGGGCTGGGACTCACGGAGCCCTTTTGGGGGGGCTGATGCCCCCCACAGTGCTCCTGTCCCTGATGGGCTCTGTCCCCAGGTGCCCCCGCACTGACCTCCCGCCAGTTCCGCGAGGAGGATTTCCAGAAAGTCGTGGAGTTCATCGATGAGGGCATCTCGCTGGCTCTGGACGTCAAGAGCAAAACCAGTGAGCAATGGGGAGCCCCTGTCCTTCCTTCCCCCCCTCCTGGGTGCCTCTCACCCCTTTTCCCCTTGTGGTGCCAACCCTGCTCCCCTTATGGGGCCAGTGCTGCTCCCCAGACTGGTGCTAGTCCTTCTCCCCTTGTGGTGCCAGCCCTGCTTCCCCAGACAGGTGCCAACCCCTGCTGTGGGTACCTGGGAAGAGATGGAGCTGCCCTGTGGCCCCGCCCTCCTCACCTGTTCTCCCCACCCTCAGGTAAGCTCCAGGACTTCAAGACTTTCCTGCTGCAGGACCCGGACACTCAGAGACGCCTGAGTGACCTTCGCCAGCGTGTCGAGACCTTCGCTCGTGCCTTCCCCATGCCCGGTTTCAGCGACCACTGAGGGGGGGGGGGGGGCACCCCTCCTGCCAGGCTGTGGGGTCACTGTGGG
Source organism: Cinclus cinclus (assembly GCF_963662255.1). Lineage (NCBI taxonomy): Eukaryota > Metazoa > Chordata > Aves > Passeriformes > Cinclidae > Cinclus > Cinclus cinclus. Next base: position 1,878,820 of record NC_085075.1, on the reverse strand, counting down.
GGGCAAGGAGAGGGGGAGGCCCACCCTCTGCCTTTCCCCCTCCTCTTTTCCCTTTGGGTGCTGCGCCCTCAGGGTGGTGCACACCCGTCCTGCTTACAGTGTTAGGGTACAGAGAGCCCCCAGACCCTGCTTGGGGTGGGGGGGCACTGCTTGTTCCAGCCTCATCTTGCACTTTTCTATGGGGAGGGGTTGCTAATAAAAGTGGGGGCAGAGCCTGGAGGTGTGTGGGTGCTGTTCTGGGGGGACAGGGGACCATTTGGGACAGGTGCCTGGAGCCCCTCAGCACCATGCCGGGAGACCTGGGGCTCTTGTCCATCAGTGTCCCCATCCTGGTGCTTCCCCCAGCAGGCTCTGAGGGCAGAGGGTGATGCTGAGCCCCAGAACACGTGGGGTACAGTGGGGGAGTAGCCTGGGATCCTTTCCCACCCTCTTCCTGCCCAGATGGGCACCAGCCAGACCCTGCCCCATGTCACGTATTCCAGAGGGTGTGCACACATCCAAGACATCACTCACACGTGTGGGTGTGACCCCTCCCAGCTCCTTCCCTCCCCAGAGGGGCTGGGGAAGGGACCCTGGAGCGTGGGAGAGTGAAAACAGCACCCGAGAGCTTGTCCTGGTTCCAGCAGGATGGGAGCCCCCCCTGCCCCAGCCTTCCCGGGGGGGGTGATAACATCTCCTGCCTTAATGGCTCTGGGAAACCATAAAGAATCCAGTTTGCTGTCCCCCCTCCCCCATAATTTATTGGTGTGCTATGAGTTCAATGCAGGCACGAGGTGAGGATGAGGGGTGTGGGGACACCCGCAGGGATGTGGTTTATTGGGGGGGTGGGACATGAGTGCACGGTTTGGGGGTGCTGGGGAAGCAGCAGTGTTGGCTGTGGTGGAGCTGGGGGGGCCGTGAGGCCGTGAGGTTCTGTGTGGCGGGGGGGTTCCCCCTCCACCCCAGCACGTCCCAGAGGTGACTCAGAAACTGGGACGGTCCTTCTTGAGGTTCTTGTAGTCAGTGGAAATTGCCAGAAACTGGAGAAGGGAGGGAGGTCAGGGAGGGGTGGTGGCCTCTCCCTCCAGTGTCACTGCAGCCAGGCCTTGGTGTCACACAGTGCCCCCCTCCCCCCCCCCCCCCCCAAATTCAAGCACAAGGATTTGGGGGCTCTGCTCCAGGACTGATCCTCCTTACCCCTTCCTGAAGAAAATGCACTGTTTTGTCCTACATGTACTGTGTCCGTCCCCCCCCCGCAACACATGCACACAGCCAGCCCTCCCCATTCCCATAGTGCTCACTTTATACTGGTCTGTGGGGCTCAGCTTATTCCAGGGTTCAGGATTATTCTTTCGGTCCCAGCTGCAAGGGGTGACAGGGACATTAGTGCCCGTAAGGAGTGGGGGAGAGAAACGCGCCCCCCCCCCCCCCCCCCCGTTGTAGCCTTCCAAGGTGCCCCCAGCCCAAACACCACCATCCCCAGTTCTCCCTGAAGCCTTCCCAAACTGGACATGTCCTGTCCTGTCCCAGAAGAGGCTGTGGGAGGCCACTGGAGCCGTGGGATGGGGTCCCTGGAGAGAGCAGCTCATGTCATGCCCCTTTCTTTCATCCCCCCCATCTGCTGGTGCTGGCCAAGAGCAGAATTTTCCATCTGGGAAGATGTTTGTGTGTGCGTTGGGGGATGGAGGGGGGGCTGTGCTGCACACAGCCACCTTGGAGCTGTTTAATGGCATTCATGTGTTTGAGGGATGGGGGGCCTGTTATTCCCTCCAGAGCACCCCCCCCCTGCACTCCCACCCTCCAAGCCAAAGTGTCTGAATCTACTAATTGTGGAGCAGAGCTCATCTGGTGCTAGATTAAATCCATGACTGGTTTTACCGGGAGCAAACAATTACAAACGAGGTGAGGGGCAGTGGGGGGATATGAGAAAACCAGCCTGGTCACCCCAGAATGTGGAGCTGTCCTGCCCACCCATCCTTTGTGATTCCACACCCCTCTTTCCATCCATCCATCCATCCATCCATCCATCCATCCATCCATCCATCCATCCATCCATCCTCATACCTGGCTCTTTGCTCATTCTTCCCCACTGGTTTTGTCCCTCCCTCTCCCCATCCCTCTCTGACCATCCATCCGACCATCCCACCTTCTCCACTCCCATCCATCCTCGCACCTCTCCCTCTGCTCATCCCTCCCTGCTGGTTTTGTCTGTCCCTCCCTCCCTCTCGCCCTCCCTCTCTCCCTCCTCCAACCATCCTTCCTGCCATTTCCCACTGCCCTCAATATCACCCTCCCCACACCTTTGCCCCTTGTCCAGCCCCATTCAGCTCTTACCTGGCTAAGAGGGTTGAAGGGGCCCTTTTCCCATCCCCCCCAAATCCAGGAGAGGGGATCCAATGCCCCAACTTCCCTCCTGTCCTCTGGGTGCCTCTGGACCCACGTTTTCCCCCCATCATTCACCATGAAGATGTGTCTGGGCATGCCAGCACCTGCTACCACACCTGGGCTGAGCCCCCCATGCTTTGGGGGTGTGGGGTGAGAGCCCGAGGGGTGCCCCGAGGGGTACCCAGGGCACCTCAAGCCGTACCTGACGTCTGGGCTGTACAGTGCCAGCCGCAGCAGGTACAGGACTGCACTGCCCAGACCCACACTGATGAAGCCAATGAGGGGAACGAGCTGCAGAGAGAGAGAGAGAGAGAAATGAAAAATACCCCAATAAAATGAATATTTATCAGGCAGACTGGAGAGTGAAAGGGAGAGCTGACACGCGGGGAGATTTACAGGGGGGAATATGGCAGAGCAATCCTGTAGCCAGGCTGCGGTACACAGTGTAGCTGTCAGCTTGAGTGACTGAATTAAAAGAGGGAGAGAAAAATCGGCTCGTGCTGGAGAGGAATTGGATTTGGAATGAGAAATCACTTCCCCTCCGCCTGTGGCTGCCCAGCACTGGCTCTGCTGAGAACCTGCGGACCCCATTCCCGGCATTCCCAGTGTTCCCAGTGACTCTGCTCAGGGCTGAGCCTCAGTTTATGGCTCCTCCCTGGAAGATTTGGTCCTTGGCACCCCATTCCCGGCTTTCCCAGTGGTCAGAGTGAACCTCAGCTTATGGTTCTTCCCTGAAGGACTCAGTGCTGAGCACCCCATTTCCAGCATTCCCAGTGACTCCACTCAGGGCTGAGCCTTGGCTCATGGCTCCTTCCTGAGGTACTCGGCCCTGAACAAGGTTTGTCCCTGAGCCACGCCGTGATTCCGGAGATGGTCCCTGTCCCCCCACAGCTACCCAGGCTCTGCATCACCTCTGCACCATCTCCTGATGGAGCACGAGACAAGGAGGTTCTGTTCATCTTACTGGGATGGACTGGGACACGCTGGAGCTGAGCAGCCGGGGGTCCAGAGCGGGTCCTGGGTGGCACTCAGTGACCCCAGCCCCGCCACATCCTTCCTGAGAGCAGGTCCCCTCACCCCCCGCTCCGTGCCCACGGTGGCTCCCACCGCACCTTGGCTCCATCTCCTCATCTCTGCTCGCGCTGCCAATCCCCCAATGCCCGGAGCGACGCGGCCTCAATCGGAGCCGAGCCGAGGCGGCTTTGACCTCCCCCAAATTACCGCGGCCCCCGCGCTGGGGAAGACGCGGGGAGAGAAATGAGAGCGGCGCCAGCCCGTGCCCCTGGGAGGGAGCCGCGTCCTGCCCATTAACGGGAGCGGTGCCGGCGGATCCGCTGCACCGCCAGCACCTGGCTCCGTTCGCAGCTCTGCTCGGCAGCCGCAGCTCGCTGAAAGTGCCCCCGAACCGAACGCCCACCGCTCCGTGACTCAGTTTCCCCACTGGGATGACACTGGGCGGGGGTGGGGGCACGAGTGGAAAATACGATGGAAGGGGTCAGACGAACCCATCTGTCCGCTGCTAAGCACATCCATGTACGGGGAAGGAGGGAAACACGGATGTATCCCCCGCGTCCAGCCTTTGCTTCCCGCCGGATTCCCCCCCCACCGTCCTCTCCCAGTGCTCCCAGTATGGCCCAGCTCCGGCTCGGTAGTGCCGTGCCCAAGCCAGGCTGGAGTGAGAGAGTGCCCGGCAGATGCCAGCGCCCATCCGGGAGGTCAGGGCCATCAGCGGATGATGGGCCTTGGCACCGAGCGCCAGCAGGAGCTGGAAGCAGCCGCTGCCCAAACGCTGGCGAATCAAGAAGCCGCCGCAGCGCCGGGAATTGCTGTGGCTGCTGGAGAGGATTGGGGGCAGCGGGGCCGTCTCACCATCTGCTGCCGACACCGTCTGGGTAATTAATGGCTGGGAAGAATCAGGGGCAGGAGGAGGCTGCCAAGCCGCAGGTGCCAGCGGTGGAGCCCGATTTCCCCCAGGCACGGGGTGCGTGGGCGGTGGGGCGCAGTGCCAGCCTCTGCCCGGTGCCCGCTCGGTGCCCACCGAGCCGTGCCAGCGGGTTCTGGTCCTGCCAGCGCTGCTGTGCCTCACGGCCGCGGGGCTGCTCGGCGTGGCTGGGACATCCATCACTGCCAGGCAGCCAGGCACGCTGCGGCGGAGGAGCCATTGCCGGGTGAATAAAACGTGGCTACACCTGGCCAGCAGCGCTGAGGCTGGGGCTGAGCACGCGGGATGGATGGATGGATGGATGGATGGATGGATGGATGGATGGATGGATGGATGGATGGATGGATGATGCCGCATGGAGCAGATAACCCCACAGAAATTGTCCCAACCACCTCTGGCAGCAGCAATCCTGCTGTGTACAAACACCCAGGACCCCCCCCCCGCCTTTACAACTCCAGTTTGGGGTCTTCATTGTGTCCCCAGAAACCGTGTCAGGAACCAAGACAACCCAAATCTCCCCATTCTGCAGCAAGGATTACACAGGAGCCTTGGCCTGTACTGCCCATCCAAGCACCCTGAGGGTCCCAACTGCTTGTGCAGCACGGTCCTGGCACCCCCTGACAGTGCCCAACCCCGGATTGAGGCATTTTTTACCCCAAACCCTCAGACTGACGTTTTGAGGGGTGACAGGGACAGATCTGGGGCTGCTGGGGTGAGTGGGGAGGGGGCTTCATTTCCATCCATGCTGAGAAAGATGTCCCCACACAGGGTGTAGTGGGAGGGGAGGCTCACGGGAAGGTCGCCTCACCCACCAGCTGGGGTTGGGGTGTGGGTAAGAGTTGAGGTGCCCCAGCCGGGCTCGGTGAAGATGCCCCAGCTCCACCAGCGCTGGATGGAGGGAATGGGGTGGGAAGCACAGGGTGGTCTCACCTTTCCTTGGTGAAGGAGAGATGGGGATCCTCGGGACCCCTGGCTCACCTGGAGGATGCTGTGAGAGCCAGAGGACAGCGGGAAGGGGACACCGGAATAACGCGGGACTGGGGGGGCTGAGGAGGGTTTTGAGGAGTGGGAGGAAGAGGAGGCTGAGGAAGGACACAGAACAGGAGGAATGGGGAGTGGGATGATGTGATGGAGGGAGAAGGATATGAGGGAGCCCAGGGGCTCCAGGCACGTGGCGAGAGATAGACAAGGACGAGCCTGAGGGATGGGGGCTGTGCGGGAACCCTGGGAAGAGGGGGAGAGGGCAGGGGAGGGATGGGGGGGTCCCTGCAGGAAGGGGGGGCTAGGTGACTCACTCCGGGGTGCCGTTTGACATGCCGGGAGAACATTCCTCCACGCAGAGGACCCTTCATGGCCAGAGTGGAATCGGTCGGGCGGTGGCAGCGGGTTCCGAGGTCCGACCGAGGATGGAGGGGTGGGCAGGAGGCGAGGGAGGCGTCTGCGGCCGGGCTGGGAGGGACGGGGCGGGTCGGGACATCCCGGGGACACGGCTAGGGGAGAGGGAAGCTGCGGACCAAATCCTGAGCACCGGCGCCCTCCGCTCCTTCCAGCGGGTCCCCCGGGAGGGCCCTGATGTCTGCGGGACTGGTGAGCTCTGGGTGCGAACCCCAATGTCCCCACACGGCCTCGGTGTCCCTCGCCACGCGGGGCCAGCCCCATCCCAGGTGGCTCCGCACTTCGGTGCCGGGGCGAAGGATGAGCCGTGTGATTCCTGATGACAACTTGGCCCGGGTTCGCCGCCCCCCTCCGCGCCCCCCACCCCCCAGCCCCCCCGCCCTCCCGTTTATGATAAATGATAGAACACCCAATTTACATTTAGCGATGCAAATCTCCCTGGCAGGAACAGATGCTGCCGTGCATATGGAAACCGGCTATTAGTACCCAACAAAGGACGGCGAGAGGGATGGAGCGGGCGGCCAGGTTGGACCCAGCAGGGATGGGGACCCCCACCCTCGGTGAGGGGGGGGTTGGTAATGCTATGGCAGCAGCGAGTGGCAGCACAGCCATGCCTGTGAGCCGTGAGACCCCACTTTGGGGGTCCTTGGAGTCGCTCTGGGATGTTCCCCTCTCCCACTCACCCTTTCTGCTTCCAGCCAAATCTAAGGGGAAAAGGGGAGGAATTTCTCGGAAGTCCGTGGATACAAGAGAAGGCTGAGGTGCATCCAAGGCCCCGGGTGATATAATTCGATATTTGAGATGTGATTGATTAAGTGCCACTCCCCGAGACGGAGCATCCTGCCCTGGGCATGGCCCTCGTGTCCTTCGTCCCCTTCCTCTGCCCAGAGGGGCCAGGGGGGTACGAGGGGGGGCAGAGAGAGGGGGCATGGGGGATCTATGGGATTTTTGCATAGGAACACCTATGTAAGTGGTGGGACACTGACCCAACACCTCAGCAGCAGGTCCAGAGGGTCTGGGGGACCCCAGCCCTGTCACCACCAGCTCTGCTTTGGGGCACCCTGGACTCCCAGGCCCCCATTCCCTGCAGGAGCTCCCCTGGGATGCTGCAAGATTCTCTGCCCATGGAGCCCAGCTGCCTCCACGTTCATTAATGACTGTAATTAAGAGTTTAATGCCGTGTGGTGCTTCCCTGTTCCTAAGGGAGTGCCAGGAGCCCTCGGGAGCAGGGGGAGAGCTGGGGGCGTGGGGGAGGAGTTCCAAGGTGGGTCCCAGCCCCACCGAGGCTGCCACCGGAGCTTCTCCTCTAGCCTGGCACACATGGAATTGGGGGTCAGCATTTTGGGGGAAGAACACACAAATCCTGCCCAGAAAGAAAGGAACCACAGCCCAGGACAAGTGAACATGTGGGAACATGCATGTGCTACACAGATGTGCACATCTGGGCAGCTCCACCACCTACATCAGGGAGCTCTGGTCCATTCAATGCATGGGAATCCATCCAGGAAATCCAGGGGTCCGGGAAGGAATCCCTGCCCCAAAATTCAGAGGTCCAGAGAGGACTCAGAGGTCTGGAAACATCCCCTCACCCTGAAATTCAGTGGTCTGGGAGGGATTCAGCTGTCCAGGATGGGGGGATACAGGTGTCTTAAGGTGGTGCCAGGCGTCTGGGGATGACCCTCACCCCAAAATCCAGGGGTCCAGGGGAACTCAGCTATCTGGGATGGGGCACACAGGGGTCTGGGTGGGACCCTCACCCCAAAATCCAGGAATTCAGGGAAGGGTCTAGGATTCTGGGTAGACCTTCACTACAAAATTCAGGGATCCAGGGGGGCACCCCGAGGGTCTGGGGGAAGGGGGAAGGGAGGGCACCCCGAAGCCCTATGGTGCAGCTGCACCTCCCTGCACACGTGCACGGCCACGGACCTGCACACACACGTGCCCGGCCATAGACACACCTGCTCGGCATCCAGATGGCCACACACGTGAGACACACACACACAGAGGTGACATCGCCAGTCAGGGGCTGGGAGGACCGGGGGGGGGGACCGAGGGGGACAGGGGGTGGGGGATTTGGAGCCCACGGCTCCGCTGGCAGCTGCTGCGTTGGGTTATTTTACAGCCGCTCCAAAAATATTATTCAAGATGAAGGAGAATCACGGCTGCTGCGAGCGAGCGAGGGCCGTCGCCGGGAATTTATCACCCGGAATTGGGTGCCCCCCCTGGCACGGCGCCGTGATGAAGTGCTTCATTAATGGGAGATGCTGCGGCTCGGGATGAACGTGCCTGCACCTGAGCACACGCTTCCTCCGGCTCCCGGCCTCGGCGCTGAGGCCCCCCCGCCCCACAGAGCCCCCCACGGCTCCCTCCAGATCCTCATATCCGATGGAAAAAGCCCACAGCCCCCCGAGACACCTCCCAATCCGCACATTTCATGGATCAAACCCACAGCGCCCCCAGACCCCTCCCGACCCACACATCTCATGGATTAAATCCACAGCCCCTCCCAAAACCCCTCCCAAGCACAATCCATGGGTCAAGTTCACAGAGCCCTCCCAGACTCCTCCTGATCTGCACATCCCATGGGATAAATCCACAGACCCCCTGTTCCCATCCCAGCTCCACACATCCCACGGGACAAGGTCACAACCCCCACAGACCCCTCCCAATCCCTACATCCCCTGAGGACAAATCCCCACCCCCCCCCCACCACCCCTGGCCCTCCCAGTTAGCACCCACTGGTTGTGCCCCTCAAGCTTTTGGGGACCCCCAGTGTGACCCGGGGTCACCACTCACTGCTCATGGGCCCTTCCACCCGATCTGGCTCCACTCCCTCCAGAGCCGTAAATCCCACGGGATTTTGGCGTGGCGCGATGGAAACCGGCATAAAAAATTCATCCCGAGTAAAGCAAGCAAACAATAAACAAACAGCCGATAATTAAATGGAGAATTAAAGGGATGGATGCCATAACCCCACGGAGCTGCGCTCCGGGATCAGCCCTGGAGCAGCAGCTGGATCCCAGAGATCCTGTGCTGCTTCCTGGGACCCCGAGGGATGCAAACGGGCATCACACAGCAGCATTATCGCGACATGTCGTGATGATTTGCACAGCCCGATAATGGAGGAGCAGCCCCGGCCCTGCCAGACCCGCGTGCCTAGCGTCGGCGGCGCTGAGCCAGCGTGTGATGTCACACCTGCCCTGTGACGTCAGCGATCCCCATGACATCACAGCCCCCTCCTGGCTCCCACCCTGATCGTGACGCGGCTCCGATCGCGCCCACCCAGGGCCTGGCACCATCCATCACCCATCGGGGCGCGGCGCCTGCAACTGGCACCGTCATTTAAGAGCCATTATCGGCCTAATTCCCCACATTAATCACAGGAGTGGCTGGAGGAGCACCGGGAGAGCCCAGCTCCGACCCAGAGCCGCGGCGGGGTGTGGGGATCACCACCACATCCGGACACCCCCAGACCCTGAAACCCCAAGACTCTGCCTCCTCTAGACTTTTATACCTGCAAACACTGACACCCCCAGCTCCTGACACCCCCACACCCTGATACCCCCAAACCCTGACACACCCAGACCATTGTTCCCCCAAATCCTGACTCCTCCCCGACCCTGACTTCCTCACTCCTGGACCCTGACTCCTCCACACCCTGACATCCCCCAGTGTTGCTGCAAAAGCCTCCCCCAGCTGTCGAGAGGGGTTTGGGGAGCCAGGAAAGATCCTGGGGAGCTGGGGATGGTCCCGGGGAGCTGTGGGGTTCAGCTCAGCTGTGGCAGCGAAGCAATTCCTGGAACCGACCCCACAGTTCCCCACTACCTCGGCCCCAGCCCGCACTATCGATTCTCTTTTCCATAATTCTCCACAGAAAAGCCCCAGCCCGGAGCTACGATTTCCCCGCCTGCGTTATAAATAACCGGGGTCAGCGGCTGCGAGGGCTGCGCCGCGCCGTGCTACAATTTAATAAACAGAATGGCCTCGTCCTTCATCGTGACAAAAACACCGGTGGGGACACATGGCTGGCACATGGCTGGGACATGGCTGGGGCACGGACACACATGGCAGGGACACGCACGTCAGACACACACAGCAGGGATACACACATGTCTGGTACACCTGTGCACAGGCAGGGACACACACAGAGCTGCAACATGGACACACACGGAAGGGACACAGACATGGGCACACATGGCAGGGGCACGGCTGGGACATGGACACATGGCTGGGACGTGGACACGCGTGGCAGGAACACACACAGCTGGGACATGATTGTACAGGCACATACACACATCAGATGTTCACACAGCTGGGACACTCATGAATACAACAGACATACCTGCACAGAGGTGACACACATGCACACATTGAGACATGCATGCACAGGTGGGGACATGCACACCTGCATCAGACACACACGCAGCAGGGACACACACACAGTAGGGACACGCGCACACAGCAGGGACATGCACACACAGCAGGGACACACACGCACACAGGAACCCCCGTGCACACGCAGGGACCCCCGTGCACACGCAGGGACCCCCGCGCACGGCGGGGCCGCTCCCGGGGGGTCTCGGCCCGGTCCCGCCCCGGGCCCGCGGGAGGCCTGTGGTGCCCTCTGGTGGCAGCGGCGGGGCTCGGCCCGGGGGCGCCGGCACCGGACGGGGACCGGGAAGGGGCTGCGAGGGGCCCTCGGCAGCGTGGGACACGGCTGGGCCCATGCCTTCCGCCGTGCCCTTCTCCTTGTTATTTTTTGCCTTCTGCTCCTTCTCATTCTCCTGCTGCTCCTTCAATCCTTCTCTTTATTCTCCTCCTGCTCCTGCAGCTGGTGCAGGGTCAAGGAGCTTCCTGCAGCCACACTCCCCTCCTTGAGCCATTCCGGTCCCACTTAGCGCGGCCCCGGGACCCGCAGTACCAGGGCAGGGACCTCAGCAACAAAGAGACCTGTCCCCCCCTCATGGAAGCGGTGACCCCCAGCACAGCGTGGGGACCACCACGAACAGGTCGGGGGGGGGGGGGGGGGGGGGTCCCCATCTCCCACATCCTGGGGGCTGTGTCATCCCCCAGCAGCTGTCCCCTCTCCATCCCTCACATTGCCCCCGCCCCAGCCTTGCTGACTGATTCCAGAGCCTCCAAAATCAATTCCCATCCCCGCCAGGACACGCCAAGAAGGCAACAAATCACAGTGGCGGCTCCGCAGCCCCAGCGCCTCATTTTTCTTCCTGAACTCCATAATAAGAAATCAATGGCAGACGCTGAGCTCCCGGTGCGGCTCCCCTGGGATGGGCGGCAGCGGGTCCTCCCCCACCCCCAAATCCCGGGTTCCCCCAGCAGACCCCAGTTCTGGCAGGGCCCACCCTGAGGGGCAGTTCCCTTCTCCCTGCAGATCCTTCCCTGGATCCCCAAAGGCTCCCCAGTCCTGCACACCTCAGCTGAGGTGCGCTCAGCCCCCAGAGGTATCTGGGGGGGACTGGTGAGCCCAAAAGGATCCCTGAAAAATCGTGGGAAGGGGATCCAAGCCCACCACGGAACAGAACAGAGGACAGCACCCAGCAGGTATTTCAGCCAGTCCCGCAGCACCGAGGGGTGGGGAGAGTGGGATCGAGGGAGAGGGTGGAATCCAAGGGACAAGTAGAAACCAGGGGTAGGTGGGATCCAGGGCATGGGTTGGATCCGGGGTACAGGTGGAATCCAGCGGGAAGATGGGATCCAGGGAACAGGTGGAATCCAGGGACAAGGTTGGATCCAGGGGCCAGGTGGCTCCAGACATCCTGCGGGCACCGATCGCGGGGGGGGGCCCGGGCCGCTGTCAGGCGGCAGCACCAGCAGCTGCGGAAGGGTCTGGGCTGGGATTGCTGCTCCAATTAGCTGGAATCGTGCTTCCCCGCCGCGCCTGACACCGAAAAACCGACATAATTACCCGCAGCGACAGGGAAGGCAGGACCGCGGCTCCCGCTTAATTGAGTGTTTACAGCCTGCGCGGAGGGGGAAACAGCCCCCCAGACAAGCAAAGCCATCCCCCTCAGGCAGGAAAAAACACGGGGGGAAAACCAGCCCCATCCCCCCTCACCGGGGCTCGCCCCATTCTCGCACCCCTCCCCTGGGCGCCCCCGTCCCTGTCCCCAGGTAGACAGGACAGGTGGCCCCTGCAAGCGCAGCCGCCGGTCCTTCAGCTCCTGGTTGACTTGCAAATGCAGCCGCAGGAGCTGCAGGTCTCGCTCCTGTCAGTCGCGATGAAATCCCGAGGGGCGGCTGGGGGGAGGTCACGCAGGCAGACGCGTCCCCGTGGTGGTGATGGAGCACGGGGACACGGTCAGATGTGTCCCGAGATGGTGATGGGGCAGGGGGACAACCTGCCCAAAGGCTGGGTCCTCTGGCGGCGTGGAGGCCCCATCCCAGAGGGATGTGGTCGGTTTGGGGCTGGACGGGCACACCAGGGCATCTGTGAAGTACCCGGCACGGAACCCCATCCCATGCCCCCCCCAGCCTGTCACACCGTGCCACCTCCACCCCCCGCGGACCAAGCTCCTGCCCAGCTGTTTTGTCCTCGTTAATTTTTGATGAGTGGGATGAGAATTCAGCTCGCTGCCTCATCACGGACCCCATAACAATGAGCACCGGTACCACCCCCGGGCCCGGAGCGCAGGCACTGGGAGGCAGCCGGGGCCAGAGGGCTTGGAAGGGGCACGGCCGGGGCTCCCCTCGCTGCTCTGGAATGGGAATCTGCTCCTGCATGGCGGGCACAGGGCACTGAGTGGGTACACAAGTGCCAATACGTGTGTGGAGATGCTCAGGAATCGGCTGGCAGGGAGGTACAGGTGTGGAAATCCAGGGATGCACATGACACCCCCACCCCAAATATGACACCCCGGGTCCCTGGGTCCCTGCAGCATCCCCCATCCCAGCAATGCCCCTGCTCTTCTCTCTCCCCCCACCGTGCCCAGAACCACCTGTGGGATGTGATATCTGGGGGAAAAAAGGGCCTTGTGCACTATCCCACAACTGGGAATACTGGGAGGGGGTGTGGGGTGCGGTGGGAGGGCACCTGAGCCCTTCCTGTGGATGCTCCCCAGCATTCCCGTATCACCACCGAGGGACCCCAAACCAGACTGGGGGGAGAGGAGGGGAGCAGCCCCTCAGCCCCTCCAGACGTCTGCCACTGCCTGATGTGCCCAACTGGAATCACTAATTCCAATAAAGCCAAGCTAGATTAATTTTCATTTCCCCATGCAAATCAGTGCTAATTAGGATGGATTTAGTTCACCTCACAGGGGCTGTGGGGACAGAGGCTGCGGTGGCCGCGCGCCCCAGCCAGGCTTTGGGGGGTTCAACTTCCGTCAAGGATTTTGGAGGATGGATCCCACGGCCGGGGGAGGGGGGGCTTGGTCAGGAGGCGGGAGCAGAGGCAGCAGGAAGGCAGGAATTGATCCAGATACTTTGTCCCTCCCGAGACCCTCCAGGTCTCCTCCCTGGTGCCTAGAAGTCAGTGGGGGGACAGCAGGAGGGCAGGGATTGATTCAGATGCTCTGTCCAACCCCAGGACCTGCCCAGGTCTCCTCCCTGCTCCCCCAGAAGCCAGAGCTGCCCCAAAGCTCATCCCTGCCTCGATTCGTGCCTGAGGGGGTGTCACCGGACCACTGCAGGGAAACAGGAGTACCAGGGAGATAAGGGGAGGTCTCACCACCCAAAGACCCCGGCCCATCGGGGGTCCAGGGCTGGTTAGCTCAGCTGAAAGCGCAGCAGGGACAGGGGGTCCTCAGGGACCCCTCTCCACCACCCACCCTGGAACTGCAGGGGTGGGGTCTATGCTGCCCTGCCCGGGGGTCCCAGCAGGATGAGACCCCCCTCGGGTGCCTGGGGTCTGCCCCGCTCTGCAGCGGGGTGGGGTGACAGCGCTTTCTCCCTCCCTTCCCAGTTCTTTCAGATTCTGCTTTCGCCTTCCTCTTTGCCAAATATTTAACTAATTCCCGCTGCCCGCAGGCTCCTGCTTGTGCAGATTGTTGTGGAGCCAAGAAGGACGCGGTTTCCTCAGAGCAGAGGCGCTGCAGACGGGACCCCTCATGCTCAGAACTGCCCCCAACCCCCCCCAAAAAGGGCTGGGGTCTCCCCGCTGCTGAGGCTCCCCCCAGCCCTGGCATAGCTAAGAGCGGTGCCCAGGATTTGGGGTACAGGCAGCCTGGCCCCTCCATCACCTCAGCAGCTGGGACAGACCCCAACACTGGCACCCCCCAGACCTGTATTCAGCCCCCAAATCTGAGGGGGGTTCTGAGGGGCTGTGAGAAGCTGCGCAGGACTCGGAGTACCCGGTGCTGTGCCATATGGGGGGACCCCAGAACCTGTCCCTCCAGCCCTGGCTGCAGCACCCTTAGCCCCTGGCTCTAATGCCCCCCAAAATCTGCCTTCCCTGGTGCCTCAGCCCTAACCCACTGCCCAAGAGCCCCCAGACTCCTGTGTCTCCCACCCAGGGGCTGAGAAGGGCAGAGGGGCACTGCCCCATCTCCCCAGGTCAGCTGGGGGCAGAGAGAAGGAGCTGTGGGGGCGATTGTGGGATCTGTGAGGGTCTTGAGGGGGCTCTTAGGAGTTGGGGGGCCTGTAGGGGCTTTCGGGGGGCTCTGAGGGACTCGCTGCCGTGCCATGGAGGGGACCCTCGCGCCCGAGGCCACCGCCAGTGGCAAAGAGCCAGCGGCGGTGGCTGCTCCTGCCCTCATTAAATCCCCCATAACGAGCTCAGAGCCCTGGGGCCCTGCCGGGCTCGGGTCATTACGGCTGACAAGGACCTGTCACAGTGGGAGACGTGGCGTGTGTGTCCCCAGCCACTGCATAACCACTGGGGACCCTTGTCCCCCAACCCTCGCCAGCACCCCCGATCCTGCCCTCGGAGACGGGCGGGGAGGTGCCCGTGTCCCTCCCGAGAGCCGGAGCAGGATCAGCCCCTGACCCTGCCCATGCTGGGGTGGGGTGCAGGGGGGTCTGTGGGGATCCCGAAGCTCCCCGGCAGCACCCGTGGGAGAGGGGGAAAGAAACAAGAAGGAAAGAGGGAAAGGGAAAACGGGAAAGGAGCGCTGCCGAGCCTTGGGCTCCCCATCCTGAGCTCCTTTCCCAAGACCCGCCGGAGCCGCGAGCGGTGGAGGAGGGTGAGGAGCAGAACTCCCCCACTCCCCACTCCAGCCCCTCAGAAAGAGGATGAGGAGAGGATCCCACCCCTCTCCAGCCCCTCAGGAGCAGGATGAGGAGCGGGATTCCTCCCCAGTCCCCCCGGCAGGGCCGCCCCCGGCACAGATAAGGAGCCCTGGTGCTCCCCGGGGCGCGTTTAATCTGGGACAGGACAGTTATTGGATAAATACCATGAATATGGAAATTACATTTATGCTGATTTATGGCCGGGGGGGCAGGTGGGGAGCGCAGACGCTTCAGTTTACTTTAATCCATTTATTTCCCTGCCTGGAGATGGAGAACAAGCTCCGAGCGCTGCATCTGCTGCTCCCTGTCCCCCGTGCGCTCCAGAAAGGGGGTGCAGGAGGGGGTGTCCCCACCCTCGCATCCCCGAGCTGCTCCCCTGGGATGATGTATAGATCTGGCACGAGACCGGTGGGATTTAAATTAATTCCTGGGCCTCGCAGACTCCTGACCTTTCATGGGATGCGGAGGGAAATGGAGGCGATTAATCTGGAGGTCAGGGGGGCTCCAGGCTGAATCCCTGTGTATTCCATGGGGTGGGATGGGGAGCAACCCCTTCACCTAAGGAGGAGCAGGGAGATGCTATGTGTCCCCGCGCCGGGAGGGACAGCCAGGTCACAACCAGGAGTACCAGGAACGGGAAAACCACGGAAAAACAGGAAAAACGAACCCTAAAGTGCTCAGCAGCCATCACATGGGGGGTGGAAAATCCCATCTCAGCCCATCCAGCGGGTGTCAATGACTCCCCACCTCTGCCTGCCCCCCACATCCACCCGGAAAGAAGAGGGAGCCGGGATGTGAGGAGGGGGATGTACATGAGGGGGGAGGTTCTTAATTCCCTATTAACTGCTGATCAATCCAATTAGCTCCTGGCTGTAACGAAGGGCAGCTGCTTGGCTGGGGCCAGATCTCCCTTCCTCTCAAAACATATCCCAAAACGCATCCTATCCTGGCATCCCACCAGGAACCGGCAGAGAAGGGGGCTGGGGGGTGGGAGGCTGGTAGAAGGTGCTTTACCCAATTTTCCAGCTGACTCTAATTAAGTTGTTCTCTTCAGCTGTTAAATTAGCCAGAGCCCTCCCCCCTTCCCAGGGTGGTTCCCCCCTTTCCCTCCCCACCGTCCAGATGCAGCAAATCAGCTGCTCCGCCCCTCGCCTCTCCCCCCTCCCGCAGGGCTCCGCAAATAAATAAATAGACAGTCCCGGGAAAATTAACCGTGTGAGGAGCCGCAAATGAGGTGGAAAATTTTAATGGTTCGGCATTTAAAGCTGTGTGACAGGAGGGGGGGAGGAGAGAGAGGGAGGGAGGTTAGTCCCGAGGACTGCCCCATCTCACCCCCACTTCGCACCCGTTCATTTCCATCATTCCCAGAGCAGCATCTCCAGTACTTGGGGTGCTGGGAATGAGGGGAGACCCCCGGGGGAGGGGGGTCACACACCTGTTTCCCTCCCCACACGGGGGGTCCCTGTACCCCCCAGAACCCCCTCAGCAGCCCCTGCCAGGCCCCACAGAGTGAGGGGGAACACGAGGACCCCTCCTCACGGCCCCCCTCCCCGTTCCCCCTTCCCCCAATTCTCTCCCCGGTACCGGAACCGGGATGGGGGGGCTGCCCCAAGAACCGCCCGCCAGGGGGCGCCGCTTCCATATTAATTTACATATATTTGCATATTTTTGCATAGAGCGGTGCCGCGCGGCGAGTCGGCAGCGCCCCCTCGCGGCGGACCCGCGGAACCCCGGTCACACCCACTCCGCAGGCCCCGCCCGCCCGTCGCTGTGGTTACCGCTGACGTCACGGTGCCGTGACGTCACGGGGAGCAGCCCCCGCTGCGGGGCCCGGGCACCTGTTCCTGGCTCGGCGCCCGCCCCCGCCGCGCTCCAAGGACTCGTCCTGTCCCCGGCACCGTCACCTGTCGCCCGCCGCCCCTATTCGGGCCTCGCCGGGCGCCGCGCCAGCGCCCGCCCCCCGAGCGACGGGGCGGGGGGGTCCTGGTTCCGCCCCTTCCCCTCCCACCGCCCGTGCACGGCTGAGCCTCCGCTGGGGGCTACCGGCACCCCCATAGTGACCGGTGACAACCCTCCCAGCGGCGGGCATTGGCACCCCCAGAGTGCCCCCCTACCCCCCCACCCATTAAATCCACACTGGAGAGCGGGGGGTGGGCACAGCCATGTATTGCCAAAACCCAGGAGCAGCGGGGCAGGAGCCCCCCGACCCTTCCCGTGGCACCCAGTGTCCCCCCATTCGGTCGGGGGGGGCTCCACAGAGAGTCTGGAGGTGCCCCCTGCTTGCATCCAGTGTCTCTGGAGGCACCAAAACTTCCCACGGGGAAGAGCCCTTGGGGCACCTCCTGTCCCCCCATCCTGCCGCGGTCCTGGGGGTGACAACAGTCCCCCAGGGACCCCACTGCTGGAGGCAGCAGGAATCGGGGTGCCCTTCCCTGACCCCACACCTGTCCCGCAGCCAGGGCCCCCCATCCCAATCCCGGGGTCCTTCCATTCCCCATCCCGAGGGTCCCCCGTCCCCATCCCCACCCCGCAGCCAGAGTCTCTCCGCCCCCTCCCAGGGGTGTCTCCGCCCCCATTCCAGGGGTCTCCCCCCGCAGCCCCCCTCAGATCTCCTCCAGGAAGTCCACAGGGAACAGCCCCACTTTGCGGCCGGTGAAGACTTTGACGTAACCGTTCACCTCCTCCCCCTTCTGCACCACGATCTGTGGGCGAGACGGGATCGGGTGAGATCCCCGGGACCCCTCCAGAGCAGGGGACCCCTCCCAGGTGTGGAGGGGTCGGTCATCATCCGAAGGGCAGGGGGAGGTGGGAAGTGGGTGGACGGTGATGATGGGGTGCAGCTGTGAGGGAGGGGGGTTCAGAAAGGGGCTGGGGGTCCCCGAGTGGTGATGGGGGGGGTCCCGTCTCACCTGATCCTTCTTGAGAGTGATCTGCCCGATCTCTCGGTTGCCCACGAAGGAACGCGTCACTTTGTGCACCCGCTCACCCGCCCGCACCCGGATGATGAAGTTGGGGGGGAAATACCCGACTTTCTCACCAATCTTCCCCTGCAAGGAGGCAGTGGGGGAGTGTGAGTGGGGATTGGAGCCTATTCGGGGGTCTCAGACCCCCCTCCGTGCCAGGCTGGGGGTTGGTAACAGGTTTGGGGGTCCCTCCTTGCAGTGCCACGTGCTTTCCCAGCCGAGCTCTCCTTCCCGCCGCATTCTGGTCTTACCCGCCACCATTCCTCATTGGAGTCATCGACCACCGTGATCTTCTCCCCCGGTCTGGAAGGGAAAGAAGGGCTCTCTGAGGGGAGCAGGACCCCCAGCCGTGGGAGACCCCAAGGAAAATCGCTTTTTCTTCAGAATCAGCTCCTCGAGCCCCATATCTTGCACCTGACAAACGCAGCCCGTGGGCTCAGGGATGGGCAGGTCCTGCACAGAGCAGCTCAGCCTCGGGAAATCCACAGAACCACATCAAGCCAAACCCCGAAAGCCTTGGGAAAGAGCCCAGAACAAGGCTGGGAACTCACGGGAAGTCCAGGTCGTCCTTCTCCAGGGCTTTGAAGCGATAAAGTGCCACGAAATAGTGGGACTGCAGGAACCCCCCGGGCTGCAGCTTCTTGCTCTGGGTGGGCACAGTGGGGTTTGCAGTCCGAGGGGCTGCAGACAGCTCTGAGGATCCCCACAGGGAGATCCCACAGGCTCTGCTCAAGGCTTTGGGGTGCAGGGCGAGGATGAGGGGTACCTTGTCATCTGTTGGGCTCTTTTCAGCCTTCTTGTCCCCTTCAGAGGCACCTGGGAATGGGAGGAAGGGGTCACACCTCTCCTGGTGGTGCCTCCTGAGGGTCTCCTCAGCCAATGTGGGGATGCAGCAAGAACCCCTGGGTGGGGACATGAACTGGGGATCCTCTTTCTGCAGGGCAAGCCCACCCTAGTGACCCCCCCAACACAGCCAGGGGCTCCCTCCCTGTTCCATGGGCTCAGCCCCCCCAGCCCTTGGCCCCGCGCTCACCACCCTCGGCTTTGCTCCCCACCGGCTTCGTGGCCTCCGACTCCTCGTCCATCATCGCAGCCAAGGGCTGGAAGGTAGAGAGAGCTCTCAGAGGATGCAGAAAGGGGGGAACTGGGGGCTTAGTGGTGTGCTGGCACTGCACCGGCAGGAATTTGGTGAGAGCCCGACCCCACGCTTACGTTCTTCTTGTCTTCCTGCCCCTTCTTGCGCTCCTTGTTGGCCATGATGACGCCCGTCCGCAGTGTCTCGAACACAGGGTCACTCCTGTTTGCTGTGGGGGCAGGGGTGGGACACGAGGGGTTGGGACACCCCGTGATGGGGACCAAGGGGATGGGGCACCCCAGCACGGGGACTTACCGAGCTGGTCCTTGGTGCCGGCGTACTGCTGGTCACTGTAGAGGGGGGAGCTGTACGCCCGGCGGAACCCGGGCGGCTGGGAGGACAGAGGGGGGGTCGCACCATCAGCCACCCCCCGGAGCCACCTGTCAGAGCTGGGGGGACCCCGAGATGGAGATGCCGGGGTCCCCCTAAGAGCCAGGAAATGACAGGCGTGGTGGCACCTGCGTCCTGCCCGTGGGGCCGAGGAGGCCACTCCTGGGGCTGGAGTGGGGTGGGGGGTGACACTCACGATCTTGCCGAAGCAACGCTGCATCTCCACGTAGGACTGGCAGTGGTGGTGGATGTTTGTTTTGCAGTTCTTGCACCTCAGGCCAAATTTGTTGTTGACTGGCAGTGGAGAGGGGGGTGGAAAGGAGAGGGAATGTGACACTGCAGCTGTGAAACGGCCGGGACAGAGCCCTGGGTAGCCTAGGCCCCCAGCCCCAGCCATACCCGAGGCCCCCAGCCCTGCCTGTGGCCCCCAGCCCCTTCAGGACTCACGGACGATCATGCGGGCACAAACATCACAGAATTTGGGTTTTTTGAAGTAATGATCTTTGAACTTGTGGGGTTTGTCATTAACAAGTTTCTCGGGTTCGGGAGGGGGCTCAGGCTCCTCCTCCTCTTCCTCCTCTTCGTCATCCTCATAGATGTAGTAGATGGGTCCCCCCGAGGGGCTGACCAGCTCCCCGTTGGGCTGTGGCTCCGGCACCGGTTCCTCCTTGGGCTTTCGCTGGAAAAGTTGCTTCAGCTTCTGCAGCTGCTGGGGCAGGAGAGGACGGATGGTGTGTGGCAGTGTGGGGGAGGCAGGAGGGCAGAGACCCCGTGCCCAGCTCCCCGCCCCAGTGATTCCCTCCACAAGCAGGAGAATGCTTGTGGATCCAAGAATGCTCTGAATATGGGGACCCTCCTCCCAGTCCTGTGAAATCTCCACAAAAGAGGAAATTCTGGTTCCTGAGCGCCTCAAGGATGTGCGCACGCCGGGGAAACGCCAAGCTGAGAAATGCCCACCCAACGCCCGGCTGGATCAGGGTCCCACCAGGCACCCCAGGCCTCCCAGAGCCTCCTGGGGCTGCGGCAGGATGATGATGATCGAAGGGGGCTGCCCTCACCCACCCAAACTGCACTGTGGGCACCCACTTACCCGGCTCTTGGGTTTCCCACCTGAAGCAGGTGAAGCTGGTGGCTCTGGCACTTCCTTCTCCGTCATGCTGCAAGGTGAAGAGACAGAGATGGCATTGGCTGGGGCAGGTCCAGCTGCAGGATCCCAGCAGGGGCTGCAGTGGTCAGACAGTGCTGGGTGGGCAGTGCCTCCCCTTCTCCTGCCCGTCCTGCAGTCCCTGCCCTGGCAAGGGCTGGTTCTGCCAGGGGAAAGCCCAGGGTTATTCCCACCGCCCATCCCACAGCCCCTGCCCCGGCCGGGGCTGGCACTGTCTCGAAGAGCCCCAGGGCCAGGCTGGAGGATGTTGATGCCCAGTCCAGAGCGTGGCACATCCACTGGCTCAGGGATGTGGTGCCAAGTGCTGTGAGCCAGCCCCTGGGCAATCTCTGCATGTGCCCACCCTAGCCTGGACATCTCCATCTCACCGTGAAACTACAAACGGTGCCACCCTCGGTCCCTCAGATGAGCACAGGGGGCACACCGATGGGCATCACCCGCCTTTCAGCTGCCGCCGGGGTAGGACCTGCTCCCGCATCCCCCAAACCATCCCGGTGCCACATCTGACACCCCTCCCCGAAGTGCTTCCACCCAGACCTCACTATTTTTGGTGATACACACCCCCAAACCCCTCCAGCGCCCAGGGAAACCAGCCAGGAAAACCATCAGGAAGCAGCAGTGGGAACGGGGAGTGCTGGGGTGAGGGGCACTGCTGGAATGGGGCACCCCGAGGCCCTACAACAGCGGGGAGGGGGGGGGGGCAGGGTGAACACGGTCACGGCAAGGGGGGGCACACACGGGGCACTTACCCTGTGCTTGGAGGTCTTGCCCTGCGCTGGAGAAGCCCCCGAAGAGAAGCCGGTGCTGGGGCCCCGTTGGCCGCAGAGGCCCCAGCCCTCCGTGCCGGGTGCGCGGGGAGGGCGGCAGCGGCCCCGGTCCGGTGGCGAGAGGAGTGACAGGGCAGAGGGGGACGACAGCTGAGCGGTGGCGGGGGCTGACGCCGGGAAATTGGAGCCCCAGCGTGCGCCGGGCAGGGGCAGGCGGAGGAGCCACCGGCTATTTGCGTTGGTGGGTTGCTGGGCGTGCCAGGGCCCCCCCAGCCTGGCCTGGGACAAAGAAGGAACCGGGAACAGCGAGAGCTCCAGGAACTGGGCACACTGAGGGTTCCAGGAGCTGGGCGCACCAAAGGCTCCAGCTTCAGTCTCTCCCCGTGTGTTGGAGGCACGGGGGGTTCAGCGGGTACAGGGGTCTCTCACTGGGTGCAGTGGTTGCCTCGCACCCCTAGGCACCAAACCCTGCTGGTCCAGGCTCAGCTGGGATGGCAGGAGAGGGGATCCCACTGCTGCTGGGCTACCTGTGGCCAGGAACCGGGCCCTGGAGTTAATGGGCACCCAAGGGTCCTTAGGTCTCTGCTTGGCTGTGGGTGGCAGCGAGGGGGGAGTTGGCACAAGCTGGGGTTGGAGCTCCCCCTTCCTGGCAGGTCTTACCTGTCCAGCTGCACCTGCTCAGGAAGGTTGGGAGCATCCCACTACTGCCAGAGGCTTTGGCTGTGCCACCCCAAATCCTATCCCCACCTGCACCTGCCAGGTCTAGGTGTTGCTCCTGTCAGCAGGAATATGATGTTTCCTGGCAGGACACACAGCTGGGGCCACTCCACACCCTCATTCCTACCCTGGAATTCCACAGCTGGATGGGGCTGGCAGCTGGGAACATATCAGGCCATGAACATCTGTCAGGGCAGCCGAGCCCCAATCCAAATGCTCTGATCCCAGCCTGAGATCCCCACTTTGGGCTTGCAGCCCTTGGACATGCCAAGCTCAGGGGTACAACTGGGCAGGATCGCCCCCCTGCCAGTGTCCCTCCTGCTGTGCCCTCACCCCACTGAGGCAGCACAGAGCTCCCAGCCCTGGCACTGGTAGAATGGTAAGTTACGTTCAAGTGATGGACAATTTACCTTTTTTTTTATTTAAAAACAACCCCCCAAATAAAATAAAACCAACAAATTCCCCCCCGCAAAATAATAATCCGATTAAATAAAATGTGCAGTGAACATACCAATCAACACCTGTATGTGCGGTCCAACACAGTGCTTAAACAAAACCATAGACACAGGGGAGGGGGGCGGGCACGGGCGTCACTCCAAAAATAATAATTAAAAAAAAAAATCAACTTCTCATCTCTTAATTATGTTCATATAAATATATCAAGGAAGGAGGGTGAGAGGAAGGGAGGGTGGGAGGAGAAGAGGCCCAGGGGAGTGCCCGGTGCCCACGGGAGCCCTACTGGGAGCTGGCCCGCTCCAGCACCCGCAGGTCGTAGTTCTTTTTGGCCACGCGCAGCTTGAAGCGGCTGAGGGAGTTGTTGAGGCGGAGGGAGGCGTTTTGGGCAGCCAGCGGGCTGGGGAACACGGCCACGATGGTGTATAAGGCAGCGAGGTCACTGTGCCTGCCGTTCTCGGGAGTCCCGCTGTTGTCCCCGCCGCCTCCGTCCCCGCGGCGCCCCTGAGTCTCTTTGAGCCACTGGATTTTGGCACCGGCCATGGCGAGCTGGGTGAAGAGCTTGTCAGCCTCTGTCCGTGTGATGCCCTCGGGCAGGTCTGTCACCTCCAGCACCCGGCCCAGCACTGCAGGGAAGGAGCCGCGTGTCATCGGCCAGGTCCTGGTGCCCCGGGAGCCGCCCCGGCTCCGGGCTGGAGCACCCACCTCTCCTGGGCCCAGGAATGCCAAGCTGCCCTCACAGCAACAACCTGTTCTTTTAAGCAACCACTTCCCCTCCAAAGCAGCCCTACCTGTTCTCTGGAATGCCTCATCCCAATTCCTGTGCCCACACACTCAGATGTGGGTATTTATTTCCCAGTGTCCCACAGCTCCAGGGACACCGTCCTGCTGGTGTCCTTTGAATAGCTGGGCAGTTCAGGCTTTCCCAGGGGCTCTGTCCTGTTTTCTACCCCAAACTTCAGGTACCAGGACTGGGAGCCAACCCCATGCTCCCACCCTGACCCTGGGAGGAAGAATGGCTGTATCCATGAAGGATGGTGGCACTGGTACCCAAACCCCACTGCAGCCCCTGGTTCTCCCCTATTCCTGCCCCCATGGCCCCCAAACCCCTCTGCAGTTCCTGGCTCTGACCTCTGCTCCTGTCCTGGTGGTACCCAAATCTCTCTGTAGCTTCTGGCTCCAACTTTTATCCCTGTCCAGTGGTCCTCAACCCTTCTGCAGCTCTTGGTTCTCCCCTATTCCTGCACCATGGCACCCAGACCCCTCTGCAACTCCCAGCTCCAGCCCCTGCCTGGTGGTACCCAAATCTCTCTGCAGCTCCTGGCTCTGACTTCTGCCCCTGCCCTGTGGTACCCAAACCCCTCTGCAGTTCCTGGCTCCAGCCCTGGCTCCAGGCTTAGCAGAGCTGCTGGAGGGATTCTTTGCTAATATTAACGTGGCACATACGGACCATGCCAGGGGCAGGAGGGGGGTAGGCAGCTCTTAAAGGGCCCCTGCAACCAGCTACTGGTGGTGACACTGAGGTGACATGGGGGACAAGCCTGAGGTCTCCAGAGGGTCAGTGAGGGCTGCTCCATCCAAGCTGTGGGTCCCTCCCTTGGGAACTTGGGTGGAGAGAAATGATCCACTGGAACCCTCAGGCCTCGCAGCCATGCTGGGAGATCCCAAATTTCAAAGATGAGGCTCTGAAGCTGTGGGCCCCATAGGAAAGGGAAGCATGGGTGGGAGGATTGGTTTGGGAAAGCAGTGGTGGGAATGAGATCTTAGGGTCTGGACACTCACTTTCTGCTGATAAAGAGGAACAAAATCCCAGTTTTGCCAGCTCCGCCTGCTCCATCATTTCCACCCTCTGAGAGGCAGGAATAGCACCCATGTGTCCTTATCCTCAGAAGTTTTACTCCCTGTTCACCCACCTCCCTCAGGGCACACCGGGCTGGGGCTGGATCTGCTGCACCCCCAGCCTGGACTCACCTGGGCTAGGGAGTGTTTGTGGGTGTGGGGAGGAGGGACTAGCAGGAACCACTCTCCAAAACCAGCACGGGGTTCTGTGGGATGCTGGTGTGGGCTGGGATGACACCTGGAGTCTCCTACATCCATTTGTGGGGACATCAGAGGGCAAAGGGACTCGAGGGGGTCACTTGCCTACGTCACTGGTCCCCAGGTCGGTGGACGCTGATTTAAGGGCCTGTCTCTTGCTCCGGTTCCCGTGTTTCATTCCAGTCTGCCCCTTGAAGAAGAAAAAGGGGCACCATCACCTCACGGGACATTGTGGCTTCACAGTGCCCACAGAGGGGCCAGGGAAGAGACACCCAGCCTGGCTGTACCTGGTGTCCTGTGTAGCTGGGCTGGCTCTGGAGCAGTGGCGGGGGACACAAGGACAGGTTGTACTGCAGAGGTTGGCCCAGCAGTGAGTACCTCCCATCACCTGCACGAGGAGCCCGAGTTTGTGGGGATCTC